>NC_060192.1:33483895-33583895 GCF_021184085.1 Oncorhynchus gorbuscha | reverse complement strand
AGAGAGAGAGAGAAGTGAGGGGCGAGAGAGAGAGAGTGAGGGAGAGAGAGAGAGAGAGTGAGAGAGAGAAGTGAGGGGGAGAGAGAGAAGTGAGGGGGAGAGAGAGAGAAGTGAGGGGGAGAGAGAGAGAAGTGAGGGGGAGAGAGAGAGAAGTGAGGGGGAGAGAGAGAGAAGTGAGGGGGAGAGAGAGAGAAGTGAGGGGGAGAGAGAGAGAAGAGAAAGGGGGGAGAGAGAGAAGTGAGGGGGAGAGAGAGAAGTGAGGGGGAGAGAGAGAAGTGAGGGGGAGAAAGAGAAGTGAGGGGGAGAGAGAGAGAAGTGAGGGGGGGAGAGAGAGAAGTGAGGGGGAGAGGGGGGAGAGAGAGAAGTGAGGGGGAGAGGAGAGAGAGAAGTGAGGGGGGAGAGGAGAGAGAGAAGTGAGGGGGGAGAGGAGAGAGAGCACCAACAACATACAGGGGACTATGGATACACCATGGATAAATATTCATGCCCTCCTGGCACAGCCAACCACGTACCTGTCTCCGAGAGAGGCGGTGTCTATCTTGATGAAGCCAGCACAGTTGATGAAGACCTTGGGGCCCATGTGACACATAGTGACCAGCTGAGTCCTGTTCTCCAGACGAGTGTTGTTCTGCTTTAGGATCTGGACCAGGGGAGGAGAGAAACATTACAGACCATGTACAGGGATGAAGCACCACACACACACACACAGAGACAGAGAGAGAGAGAAGGGTAGGAGAGACAATATAATAATAGTGTAAAAATGTCTAATTCTACTCTTGAAACACAGGACATGGGTCAAGATACACATGACACAGGACTCAACAGCGGAGAGAGACAATACAGACCATGGAGAGGTGTGGAGCAAACACTAAGGAACAACAGACATACTGAACAAGGCTCTGACTCAAAACCTGCACTGGCCGAGAGAGAGACAGATCGAGAGAGACAGACAGACAGATCGAGAGAGACAGACAGATCGAGACAGACAGACAGATCGAGACAGACAGACAGATCCAGACAGACAGACCGAGAGAGACAGACAGACAGACAGATCGAGAGAGACAGACAGACAGATCGAGAGAGACAGACAGACAGATCGAGAGAGACAGACAGACAGACAGATCGAGAGAGACAGACAGACAGATCGAGAGAGACAGACAGACAGATCGAGAGAGACAGACAGACAGATCGAGAGAGACAGACAGACAGATCGAGAGAGACAGACAGTGAGACACAGACCTTGAGCAGGTGCGATCCCTTCCTGAGTCCGAGGCCACAGACGAACTGAACCAGGCTCTGTGTGTAGGGGTGAGAGATGGCTCTGTTCACATCCACCCCCACCTCGTTGACCCGGTTTATAAACTCACAGTACAGAGCACTCAGCAGGTCCTCCTTAACTACATGCTCCTGGAGGGAGAGAGAAAGTGTTCAAGCAACAGCAAATAATGTCCCCTTCAGTACCTGCAAAGGCCACTCAAAAGGACAATTCCAACCCAAAATGGCAGTGATCAGACGAAGCCTCCCCACCCGTTCACACACACTCTGACCTGTAGAGGGTGTAGTTTGAGGCAGAGGATGTCTTCGTCGGAGCTGCAGACCTGAGCGTACTCCACTAGAGGATCCTGAATCTTCCTGGCTACTGACACAGCCTGGCGCAGCAGGGGAGGGTAGTCACGGAACTCAGTCTGGGGGGGGGGGGGGGGGGAGCAGAGAAACATGGTAAGATTAGTGTGACAAATATCAATTTTCACAAAGTCTGCTGCCTCAGTTTGTATGATGGCAATTTACATATACTCCAGAATGTTATGAAGAGTGATCAGATGAATTGCAATTAATTGCAATGGCCCTCTTTGCCATGCAAGTGAACTGAAACCCCCAAAAACATTTCCACTGCATTTCAGCCCTGCCACAAAAGGACCACCTGACATCATGATTCTCAGTGATTCTCTCGTTAACACAGGTGTGAGTGTTGACGAGGACAAGGCTGGAGATCACTCTGTCATGCTGATTGAGTTCTAATAACAGACTGGAAGCTTCAAAAGGAGGGTAAAGTGCTTGGAATCATTGTTCTTCCTCTATCAACCATGATTACCTGCAAGGAAACACGTGCCGCCATCATTGTTTTGCACAAAAAGGGCTTCACAGGCAAGGATATTGCTGCCAGTAAGATTGCACCTAAATCAACCATTTATCGGATCACCAAGAACTTCAAGGAGATCTGTACCATTGTAGTGAAGAAGGCTTCAGGGCGCCCAAGAAAGTCCAGCAAGCGCCAGGACCGTCTCCTAAAGTTGATTCAGCTGCGGATCGGGGCACCACCAGTACAGAGCTTGCTCAGGAATGGCTGCAGGCAGGTGCATCTGCACACACAGTGAGGTGAAGACTTTTGGAGGATGGCCTGGTGTCAAGAAGGGCACCAAAGAAGCCACTTCTCTCCAGGAAAAACATCAGGGACAGACTGATATTCTGCAAAAGGTACAAGGATTGGACTACTGGGATAAAGTCATTTTCTCTGATGAATCCCCTTTCCGATTGTTTGGGGCATCCGGAAAAAAAGCTTGTCTGTAGAAGACAAGGTGAGCACTACCATCAGTCCTGTGTCATGTCAACAGTAAAGCATCCTGAGACCATTCATGTGTGGGGTTTCTTCTCAGCCAAGGGAGTGGGCTCACCCATAATTTTGCCTAAGAACACAGCCATGAATATAGAATGGTACCAACACATCCTCCGAGAGCAACTTCTCCCAACCATCCAGGAACAGTTTGGTGACGAACAATGACTTTTCCAGCATGATGGAGCACCTTGCCATAAGGCAAAAGCTCGGGGAACAAAACATCAATATTGGCCAGGAAACTCCCAGACCTTAATCCCATTGAGAACTTGTGGTCAATCCTCAAGAGGCAGGTGGACAAACAAAACCCCACAAATTCTGACAATCTCCAAGCATTGATTATGCAAGAATGGGCTGCCATCAGTCAGGATGTGGCCCAGAAGTTAATTGACAGCATGCCAGGGCAGAATGCAGAGGTCTTGAAAAAGAAGGGTCAACACTGCAAATATTGACTCTTTGCATCAACTTCATGTAATTGTCAATAAAAGCCTTTGACACTTATGAAATGCTTGTAATTATACTTCAGTATCCCATAGTAACATCTGACAAAAATATCTAAAGACACTGAAGCAGCAAACTTTGTGTAAATTAATATTTGTGTCATTCTCAAAGCTCTAGGTCACGACTGTAGAAGCAGCTATGTATTCATGCTGCAAGTGTCCAACTTGATATCTTGGAGTTCATGTGGACTGTGTGTACAGTATGTGTTTAAGGAGTGTGTGTGTACCTGAGTTCATGCGGACTGTGTGTACAGTATGTGTTTAAGGAGTGTGTGTGTACCTGAGTTCATGCGGACTGTGTGTACAGTATGTGTTTAAGGAGTGTGTGTGTACCTGAGTTCATGCGGACTGTGTGTACAGTATGTGTTTAAGGAGTGTGTGTGTACCTGAGTTCATGCGGACTGTGTGTACAGTATGTGTTTAAGGAGTGTGTGTGTACCTGAGTTCATGCGGACTGTGTGTACAGTATGTGTTTAAGGAGTGTGTGTGTACCTGAGATTTGGTACTGTTCATATAGAGCACGGCCAGTTCGTTGTCTACCAGCTCCACTCCCACAGCAGGCAGAGAAGACTCCTGCTCCAACTCACTCACTGTCCTCTTAATGTCCTCCATTATCATGTGGGCGTCCCTACACACACACACACACACACACACACACACACACACACACACACACACACACACATACACACACACACAATTAGTTCCTAGGCAACAAACAGAACATGCACAGGGAACGGAGGAAGTTCTTTCTGAAAATGTCCAATAGAAAAGAACAGGCCAGGTGTCCCGGTGACAGGTGTGACAGGTGTCCCGGTGACAGGTGTGACAGGTGTCCCGGTGACAGGTGTGACAGGTGTCCCGGTGACAGGTGTGACAGGTGTCCCGGTGACAGGTGTGACAGGTGTCCCGGTGACAGGTGTCCCGGTGACAGGTGTGACAGGTGTCCCGGTGACAGGTGTCCCGGTGACAGGTGTCCCGGTGCTTTGCTTCCAGGAGGGTATGAAAGACCGGTAGAGGAGTAGCGGAGCTCACCTATTCTCCCCGGCAACAGCCACCACGTGAGGCTTCTTACTGGTCAGGAACTTCTTCAGGTTCTCAATGTCCTGGAGCTGAGGAGACCAAACACACGATCAGATCACTAGAATACAGGTAGCGGTTAAGAGCGTTGGGCCAGTCACCGAAAGGTTGCTGGTTTTGAATTCCCGAGTCGACTAGGTGATAAATTTGTCGATGTGCCCTTGAGCAAGGCACTTAAACCTATCAGCTCCTGTAAGTCGCTCTGGATAAGAGCGTCTGCTAAATGACCACAATATAAATGTGGCACAGCCTCAAAATCAAACACACTGAGATCAGCAACAAGGTTTTCCCCATAGCAGCCTATAGGCCAGCTGACATCAAAGTGCTCTATCGAAACCAACTGCAGCCAAATGATTTAGGAGGCAACAGAGATAAGCTACTTAATGGAAGGTGAAACAACATCAATGACGAGGTGATGATTATAACTGCTAATGCTGAATGATACGACGGGATGACGAGGGAGGAGAGACGGGGGGAGGAGAGACGGGGGGAGGAGAGGCGAGGGAGGAGAGACGGAGGGGAGGAGGAGGCGAGCGGAGGAGAGACGGGGGGAAGAGGGGAGGAGAGACGGGGGAGGGGAGGAGAGACGGGGGGGGAGGGGAGGAGAGACGAGGGGAGGAGAGACGGGGGGGGACGGGGGGAGGAGAGACGGGGAGGAGGAGAGACGAGAGGGAAGGAGAGGGAGAGGGAGAGAGGGGGGGGAAGAGAGGGGAGGAGAGACGAGGGGGAAGGAGAGGAGGGGAGGAGAGACGAGGGGAAGGAGAGACGAGGGGAGGAGAGACGAGGGGAGGAGAGAGGAGGGGGGAGGAGACGAGGGGGGAGGAGAGGGAAGGAGAGACGAGGGAGGAGAGGGAAGGAGAGACGAGGGAAGGAGAGACGGGGGGAGGGGAGGGGGGGGAGAGAGGAGGGGAAGGAGAGACGAGGGGAAGGAGAGACGACGGGGGGGGGAAGGAGGAGACGAGGGGAAGGAGAGACGAGGGGGGGAAGGAGAGACGAGGGGAAGGAGAGCCGAGGGAAGGAGAGACGAGGGGGAGGAGAGACGAGGGGAGGGGGACGGGGGGAGAGGGACGGGGGGAGGAGAGACGACGGGGGGAGGAGAGACGAGGGGGGACGGGGGGGGGAGACGACGGGGGGGGAGGAGAGAGGGGGGGGGGGGAGGAGAGGGGGGGAGGGAGAGACGGGGGGAGGAGAGACGGGGGGGAGGAGAGACGGGGGGAGAGGAGAGACGGGGGAGGAGAGACGGGGGAGGAGAGAGACGGGGGGGAAGGAGAGACGGGGGGAGGAGAGACGGGGGGGGAGAGACGCAGGGGAAGGAGAGACGGGGGGAGGAGACACGGGGGAGACGGGGGAGAGACACGGGGGGGGGAGGGAGAGACGGGGGGGGGACAACGGGGGGGAGACGGGGGGGAGGAGAGACGGGGGGAGGAGAGACGGGGGAGGAGAGACGGGGGGAGGAGAGACGGGGGGAGGAGACGAGGGGACGGGAGAGACGGGGGAAGGGAGAGACGGGGGAGGAGAGACGGGGGAAGGAGAGACGAGGGGAAGAGAGACGAGGGGGGGAGAGGAGAGGGGAGGGGGAGGAGAGAGGGGGGGAGGGAGAGGTGGGGGAGAGGAGAGACGGGGGGGGGGGAGGGGGGAGAGACGGGGGGAGGGAGACGGGGGAGAGGGGAGGAGAGACGGGGGAGGGGACGGGGGGAGAAGAGAGAGACGGGGGGGGGACGGGGAGGAGAGACGGGGGGGGGGGGGAGAGACGGGGGGGAGAGGAGAGACGGGGGGGGACGGGGGGAGGAGAGACGGGGGGGGGGGGGGACGGGGGAGGAGAGACGGGGGGGGGGGGAGACGGGGGGGGAGAGACGGGGGGGGAAGGAGAGACGGGGGGGGGGAAGGAGAGACGGGGGAGACGGGGGGAGGAGACACGGGGGGAGAGGAGAGACGGGGGGAGGAGAGACACGGGGGGAGGAGAGACGGGGGAGAAGAGACAAGGGGGGAGAGAGACGGGGGGAGGAGAGACGGGGGAGGAGAGAGACGGGGGGGGGAGGGGACGGGGGGAGGAGAGACGGGGGGGGAGGAGAGACGGGGGGAGGGGACGGGGGGAGGAGAGACGGGGGGAGGAGAGACGGGGGGAGGAGAGACGGGGGGAGGAGAGACGGGGGGAGGGAGAGACGGGGGGAGGAGAGACGGGGGGGGACGGGGGAGGAGACGGGGGGAGGGGAAGGAGAGACGACGGGGGGGGGAACGGGGGGAGAGGGAGAGGGAGACGAGAGGGGAAGGAGAGACCGGGGGAGGGGAAGGAGAGGGGAGAGAGACGGGGAGACGAGGAGAGACGGGGGAACGGGGGGGAGACGGGGGGGAGAGACGGGGGAAGGAGAGACGGGGGGAAGGAGAGACGGGGGGGGAGACGGGGGGAGGAGAGACGGGGGAAGGAGGGGGAGGAGAGACGGGGGGGGGGAGGAGAGACGGGGGGAAGAGAGGGAGGAGAGACGGGGGGAGGGGAGGAGAGACAAGGGGAGGAGAGACGAGGGGAGGAGAGACGGGGAGGAGAGACGGGGGGGGGAGACGGGGGAGAGACAAGACCGGGGGGAGAGACGGGGGAGGAGAGACGGGGGGAGGAGAGACGGGGGGAGGGAGACGGGGGGGGGGGAGGAGAGACGGGGGGAGGGGAGAGACGGGGGGAGGAGAGGGGGGGAGGAGAGACGGGGGGAGGAGAGACGGGGGGAGGAGAGACGGGGGGAGGAGAGACGGGGGGAGGAGAGACGGGGGGGAGGAGAGACGGGGGGAGGAGAGAGGGGGAGGAGAGCGGGGGGGGAGACAGGGCAGGGAGGAGAATTGAGGGAGACGGGGGAGGGGGGAAGGAGAGACCGGGGGAGGAGAGACCGGGGGGGGAACGGGGGAGGAGACCGGGGGGAAGGAGAGACGGGGGAGGAGAGACCGGGGACGGGGAAGGAGGAGACGGGGGGAAGGAGGGCAGAGGAGAGGAGAGTTGAGGAGAGACAGGAGATTCTTGTCGTCCGTCTGTCTGTACCTTTTTGTCTCTCTCGTCCTCCTTCCATGCGTTCCTCCTCTTCAGGAAGTAGGGCAGACGGAGGAAGTCCACGACCTCTCCCTCTCCGTTGATCAGTGAACAGAACACTGGCGTGTCTCTATGGTAACAGAATTACAACGTTTAGTTATCACTCATTGAAAAAAATATCACAAATCATTTATGGTGGCTGTTTATTGAGTGGTACAAAATACAAGGATGGAAGACACCTTATGAATCTTTGACACACACACACACACACACACACACACACACACACACACACACACACACACACACACACACACACACACACCTGCTGTCTGCGAAGGCCACTCCCAGGACTCTGATGCCTTTTCCTTGACTCTCATCCATCAGATCATCATCCTCCTCCTCCGCCTGCTGGTCTGGTCTGTAAGGAGCCACCTTCAGCCAGTTATACAGCCTCCTGCAACATGACTGGACCAGACGATATCACAGGGTAAACAAACCTACACCAGTTATACAGCCTCCTGCAACACGACTGGGGTCAAAGGTGAAGAGGAATTATACACCACGTGACCTAATTTATGCTTGAAACACTTATTCACAAGACGTGCTGGAACAAGTGGAATTCACAAATCTTCAATGATCGGGTCATGTCAACTCACCATCCTATGGGATACAGAGAGTCCTGGAAGTAGCTAGGTTAGTTGTAACATGGTCTACCTTGATGATGTTTTCCTTGGCCTCCGCGATGAGTTTGTTCTTGAGTTCCTTGGCCATCTGAGGGTAGAGGAACTGTGTGAGGGAGCGTTCGATGGCCAGGGTCCTCTGTCTGTTCCACTCCTGCACCTGGTGACTGAACTCATCTCTGTAGTAAAACTGCTTGATCTCATCAAAGTATGTCTGGTCACCTGCAACCCTGGGGAGGGGAGTGGAGAGGAGATGGCAGAGAGAGAGATGGAGAGGAGAGAGAGATGGAGAGGAGAGAGAGATGGAGAGAGGAGAGAGAGATGGAGAGAGGAGAGAGAGATGGAGAGAGGAGAGGGAAGGGGGTGGCAGAGAGAGAGATGGAGAGGAGAGAGAGATGGAGAGAGGAGAGGGAAGGGGGTGACAGAGAGAGAGATGGAGAGGAGAGAGAGATGGGAGAGGAGAGAGAGATGGAGAGAGGAGAGGGAAGGGGGTGGCAGAGAGAGAGATGGAGAGAGGAGAGTGAAGGGGGTGGCAGAGAGAGATGGAGAGAGAGAGAGGGAAGGGGGTGGCAGAGAGAGAGATGGAGAGGAGAGGGAAGGGGGTGGCAGAGAGAGAGATGGAGAGGAGAGGGAGGGGGTGGCAGAGAGAGAGATGGAGAGAGGAGAGAGAGGGGGTGGGCAGAGAGAGATGGAGAGGAGAGAGAGGGGGTGGCAGAGAGAGATGGGAGAGGAGAGAGAGGGGGTGGCAGAGAGAGATGGAGAGGAGAGAGGGGGTGGCAGAGAGAGATGGAGAGGAGAGAGAGGGGGTGGCAGAGAGAGATGGAGAGGAGAGAGAGGGGGTGGCAGAGAGAGATGGAGAGGAGAGAGAGGGGGTGGCAGAGAGAGATGGAGAGGAGAGAGAGGGGGTGGCAGAGAGAGAGATGGAGAGAGGAGAGGGAAGGGGGTGGAGAGAGAGAGATGGAGAGAGAGATGGAGAGAGAGAGAGGGGGTGGCAGAGAGAGATGGAGAGGAGAGAGAGGGGGTGGCAGAGAGAGATGGAGAGAGGAGAGGGAAGGGGGTGGCAGAGAGAGAGATGGAGAGGAGAGAGAGGGGGGTGGCAGAGAGAGATGGAGAGGAGAGAGAGGGGGTGGCAGAGAGAGATGGAGAGGAGAGAGAGGGTGGCAGAGAGAGATGGGAGAGGAGAGAGAGGGGGTGGCAGAGAGAGAGATGGAGAGAGGGAAGGGGGGTGGAGAGATGGCAGAGAGGGATGGAGAGGAGAGAGAGAGGGAATGGGGGTGGCAGAGAGGGATGGAGAGGAGAGAAAGAGGGAAGGGGGGTGGCAGAGAGGGATGGAGAGAGGAGAGAGAGAGGGAGGGGGTAAGTTTGACCATTCGGAGAGACAAACTTTAACTCGTGAGTTTGGCCCATAGAGATAGATAGAGGACTCATCTTTGTATCTGTGCCATTAGAGCGGCTGTGACAGCATGGGCAGCGCCATTGAGGCTATTCTAAGGAGTAGTCCATTTTCTTCTTCACGATTGGCTGATCCTTCCTGATGACCCGGTTGTACATGACTCCAACAGGGTCACCAGGAGGCATCAGCCAATGAAATTGGGAGTCCTACCCAGTTGACGACATTAAAAAGGTGGAAGCCCTCAATGGTAGTGCCCATGCTAATACAACCTTTCATTATCTATGTTTATCTTACCCTTCGACCCTTATGGAGTTCGATGCCTCCGCGCCTTACCCTTTGACCCCCAGGAGGTCGATGCAGATGTCTATGGTGAGAAGCCCCTCCTCCTCAGCCTGGCACATCTTTAAGAACTGGTCTCCGTTCAGTTCCTTCACTGGCTTGTTCTTCAGGTACTTGAAGGAGTAGCCAAAGTGGGCCTCGTCCATGTCCTACAACAAACCAGAGTCAGGTCAACATGGCACGAGGACAGCGAAGAGGATCACGTCTTAAACCAGACATTTCTACACCATTTGTTGTAGGAGTCAAGTTAATAGGACACGGTATTCTACACACTTACACGAACGCTAAACGGTATAAGATCAACATGCTGTTGTTTTGTTGTGTTTGTTATGTTGGCTGTGGTCTAAAGACAGATCTCACAGAGTCCCAGTTCCTTCTCAGTTAAACAATAGTAAAGGAAAGGTGATACAGAGCAAAGGTCCCACAGCCTGTCTCTACTCTGGAGACCTACCATCAATAACATTACACAGCCTGTCTACCTACCATCAATAACATTACACAGCCTGTCTACCTACCATCAATAACATTACACAGCCTGTCTACCTACCATCAATAACATTACACAGCCTGTCTACCTACCATCAATAACATTACACAGCCTGTCTACCTACCATCAATAACATTACACAGCCTGTCTACCTACCATCAATAACATTACACAGCCTGTCTACCTACCATCAATAACACTACACAGCCTGTCTACCTACCATCAATAACATTACACAGCCTGTCTGGAGACCTACCATCAATAACACTACACAGCCTGTCTACCTACCATCAATAACATTACACAGCCTGTCTACCTACCATCAATAACATTACACAGCCTGTCTACCTCTACTCTACACAGCCTGTCTACCTACCATCAATAACATTACACAGCCTGTCTACCTACCATCAATAACATTACACAGCCTGTCTCTACCATCAATAACATTACACAGCCTGAGACCTACCATCAATAACATTACACAGCCTGTCTACCTACCATCAATAACATTACACAGCCTGTCTACCTACCATCAATAACATTACACAGCCTGTCTACCTACCATCAATAACATTACACAGCCTGTCTACCTACCATCAATAACATTACACAGCCTGTCTACCTACCATCAATAACATTACACAGCCTGTCTACCTACCATCAATAACACTACACAGCCTGTCTACCTACCATCAATAACATTACACAGCCTGTCTACCTACCATCAATAACATTACACAGCCTGTCTCTACTCTGGAGACCTACCATCAATAACATTACACAGCCTGTCTACCTACCATCAATAACATTACACAGCCTGTCTACCTACCATCAATAACATTACACAGCCTGTCTACCTACCATCAATAACATTACATTTACATTACATTTACCTACCATCATTTACACAGCCTCTTATACCATCAATAACATTACACAGCCTGTCTACCTACCATCAATAACATTACACAGCCTGTCTCTACTCAACTACACATTACACAGCCTGTCTACCTACCATCAATAACATTACACAGCCTGTCTACCTACCATCAATAACATTACACAGCCTGTCTACCTACCATCAATAACATTACACAGCCTGTCTACCTACCATCAATAACATTACACAGCCTGTCTACCTACCATCAATAACATTACACAGCCTGTCTACCTACCATCAATAACATTACACAGCCTGTCTACCTACCATCAATAACATTACACAGCCTGTCTACCTACCATCAATAACATTACACAGCCTGTCTACCTACCATCAATAACATTACACAGCCTGTCTACCTACCATCAATAACATTACACAGCCTGTCTACCTACCATCAATAACATTACACAGCCTGTCTCTGTCTACCTACCATCAATAACATTACACAGCCTGTCTACCTACCATCAATAACATTACACAGCCTGTCTACCTACCATCAATAACATTACACAGCCTGTCTACCTACCATCAATAACATTACACAGCCTGTCTACCTACCATCAATAACATTACACAGCCTGTCTACCTACCATCAATAACACTACACAGCCTGTCTACCTACCATCAATAACACTACACAGCCTGTCTCTGTCTACCTACCATCAATAACACTAAATCAATAACAGCCTGTCTCTGTCTACCTACCATCAATAACACTAAACAGCCTGTCTACCTACCATCAATAACATTACACAGCCTGTCTCTGTCTACCTACCATCACATACACATTACACAGCCTGTCTACCTACCATCAATAACATTACACAGCCTGTCTCTGTCTACCTACCATCAATAACACTACACAGCCTGTCTACCTACCATCAATAACACTACACAGCCTGTCTACCTACCATCAATAACACTACACAGCCTGTCTACACAGCCTGTCTACCTACCATCAATAACACTACACAGCCTGTCTCTGTCTACCTACCATCAATAACATTACACAGCCTGTCTCTGTCTACCTACCATCAATAACACTACACAGCCTGTCTACCTACCATCTCATTGTCTACCTACCATCAATAACATTACACAGCCTGTCTACCTACCATCAATAACATTACACAGCCTGTCTACCTACCATCAATAACATTACACAGCCTGTCTACCTACCATCAATAACATTACACAGCCTGTCTACCTACCATCAATAACACTACACAGCCTGTCTCTGTCTACCTACCATCAATAACATTACACAGCCTGTCTACCTACCATCAATAACACTACACAGCCTGTCTACCTACCATCAATAACATTACACAGCCTGTCTCTGTCTACCTACCATCAATAACACTACACAGCCTGTCTACCTACCATCAATAACACTAAACAGCCTGTCTACCTACCATCAATAACACTACACAGCCTGTCTCTGTCTACCTACCATCAATAACACTAAACAGCCTGTCTCTGTCTACCTACCATCAATAACACTAAACAGCCTGTCTACCTACCATCAATAACATTACACAGCCTGTCTCTGTCTACCTACCATCAATAACATTACACAGCCTGTCTACCTACCATCAATAACATTACACAGCCTGTCTCTGTCTACCTACCATCAATAACACTACACAGCCTGTCTACCTACCATCAATAACACTAAACAGCCTGTCTACCTACCATCAATAACACTACACAGCCTGTCTCTGTCTACCTACCATCAATAACACTACACAGCCTGTCTCTGTCTACCTACCATCAATAACATTACACAGCCTGTCTCTGTCTACCTACCATCAATAACTCTGTCTACCTACCATCAATAACATTACACAGCCTGTCTCTGTCTACCTACCATCAATAACATTACACAGCCTGTCTCTGTCTACCTACCATCAATAACATTACACAGCCTGTCTCTGTCTACCTACCATCAATAACACTACACAGCCTGTCTCTGTCTACCTACCATCAATAACATTACACAGCCTGTCTACCTACCATCAATAACATTACACAGCCTGTCTACCTACCATCAATAACATTACACAGCCTGTCTACCTACCATCAATAACATTACACAGCCTGTCTACCTACCATCAATAACACTACACAGCCTGTCTCTGTCTACCTACCATCAATAACACTAAACAGCCTGTCTCTGTCTACCTACCATCAATAACACTAAACAGCCTGTCTACCTACCATCAATAACATTACACAGCCTGTCTCTGTCTACCTACCATCAATAACATTACACAGCCTGTCTACCTACCATCAATAACATTACACAGCCTGTCTCTGTCTACCTACCATCAATAACACTACACAGCCTGTCTACCTACCATCAATAACATTAAAGCATGTCTCTGTCTACCTACCATCAATAACACTACACAGCCTGTCTCTGTCTACCTACCATCAATAACACTACACAGCCTGTCTCTGTCTACCTACCATCAATAACATTACACAGCCTGTCTCTGTCTACCTACCATCAATAACACTACACAGCCTGTCTCTGTCTACCTACCATCAATAACACTACACAGCCTGTCTCTGTCTACCTACCATCAATAACATTACACAGCCTGTCTCTGCCTGTCCTGTCTACCTACCTACCATCAATAACATGATCACGGTTAATGCAGTGTCTTGGTTCCCGTACCTTCTTTCCCTTCTTGGTGGGCTTGATGTTGATCTTGGCTCTCTCCTGGAACGTCTGTCTGAGGACGTGTCTGACCAGAGGCTCCCTGGCAATCTGCATCGCAACCATATAACGGGTCCCCTCCAACACCACCTCAGGGCTGTTAAACTGGCTACACACACAGAGGGAGAGCTAGGGGGGTCCGTGTGTATATCTGCAGACTTATTCTTTGGCCAACTCTACAGAGTTAAGCGTTTTACCCTGCTCTGTGTGTGTGTGTGTGTGTGTGTGTGTGTGTGTGTGTGTGTGTGTGTGTGTGTGTGTGTCATTACGTTAAGCGTTTTACCCTGCTCTGTGTGTGTGTGTCATTACGTTAAGCGGTTTACCCTGCTCTGTGTGTGTGTGTGTGTCATTACGTTAAGCGTTTTACCCTGCTCTGTGTGTGTGTGTGTGTGTGTCATTACGTTAAGCGGTTTACCCTGCTCTGTGTGTGTGTGTGTGTCATTACGTTAAGCGGTTTACCCTGCTCTGTGTGTGTGTGGTTACGTTAAGCGGTTTACCCTGCTCTGTGTGTGTGTGTGTGTCATTACGTTAAGCGTTTTACCCTGCTCTGTGTCTGTGTGGTTACGTTAAGCGTTTTACCCTGCTCTGTGTGTGTGTGGTTACGTTAAGCGTTTTACCCTGCTCTGTGTGTGTGTGTGTGTCATTACGTTAAGCGTTTTACCCTGCTCTGTGTGTGTGTGTGTGTCATTACGTTAAGCATTTTACCCTGCTCTGTGTGTGTGTGTTGTGTGTCTGTGTGTGTGTGTGTGTCATTACGTTACGTTAAGCGTTTTACCCTGCTCTGTGTGTGTGTGTCGTTATGTTAACGTTAGCGTTTACCCTGCTCTGTGTTTTACCCTGCTCTGTGTGTGTGTGTCGTTACGTTTACCCGCTTTTACCCTGCTCTGTGTGTGTGTGTCGTTAAGCGTTTACCCTGCTCGTTTTACCCTGTTTTCTGTGTGTGTGTGTGTCGTTACGTTACCCTGCTCTGTGTGTGTGTGTGTGTGTTACTGTTAAGCGTTTTACCCTGCTCTGTGTGTGTGTGTTACCCTGCTCTGCTCTGTGTGTGTGTGTGGTTACGTTAAGCGTTTTACCCTGCTCTGTGTGTGTGTGTCGTTACGTTAAGCGTTTTACCCTGCTCTGTGTGTGTGTGTGGTTACGTTAAGCGTTTTACCCTGCTCTGTGTGTGTGTGTGGTTACGTTAAGCGTTTTACCCTGCTCTGTGTGTGTGGTTACCTGCAGACGTAGTCTTTAGCCAACTCCACAGGCTCGGCAGGGAACTGCTCTGTCTCGTGACGCTGGTAGCTGTCTCTCAGATTCTCTCCAAACTGCTCTGGAGTCAGACCAAACTTCTTAGCCAGGCCATCTGTGTGTGTGTGTGTGAGCGAGAGAAAAATAAACAGAGAAGCTGTTAGTTCCTGATTCGTCGTGACATTAACAGAGAAGCTGTTAGTTCCTGATTCGTCGTGACATTAACAGAGAAGCTGTTAGTTCCTGATTCATCGTGACATTAACAGAGAAGCTGTTAGTTCCTGATTCGTCGTGACATTAACAGAGAAGCTGTTAGTTCCTGATTCGTCGTGACATTAACATGTCCCAGTGCATTCATAATGTAACACGTCAGCCTCTGCAGAATTGGAAAAGGATGAGACAGATTGCCAGAAGTAATGTCTTGAGGCAGAGCAGGGAATATTTTCTTCACGTTTCACATGTCAAGCCCCTTTCAGCAGTCACAAGCACAATGAAGTCAAGCTTAGGTCCCACTCCGTACAGATAAACAGACGAGAGGTCAGAGGTGACTCACCGAGCCCAGCGCTCTGACAGATGCTGTACATGTCTCTACGAGATGCCAGCTTCAGGTCCGGCCCCTTCTCTTCCTCCACCTCCTCCTCTTCCTCCACCTCTTCCTCCTCACCTGAAAGGAATGGGAAAAGACATGATGTGTAGAGGGTGGAAATTACACAAAAAAAAAGAGTGAAAACAGGGTTGTTGAAAAGGTGGTTATTTTTTACTTTATACAACAACGACACCGTGCTTTGATATTTTAGCCTCAGGGTTTCAAAGAAATAAGGAAACACCGAAATCCTCTTGGCAGCCATTTTGATCTCCTTATCAAATCATTTCTGGGTTAACAATATAGTTATTCACTATTATAGTAATCAGTTATAATTGTCCACATGGCCTCCAACCTTCCTCGTTGACCTCAATCTTCTTCTTCTTCTTCTTCTTCTTGCTGGCAGCTTTGGCTGCGTTCTGCATCTTGGGGATGTCTCGGCCATAGTACAGAAGGAAGTGACTATACACGTCACTCAGCTCATCTATGGACTGGACATCTTTAAGTCTGCAGGGGGTAGAGGAGGAGGACAGGGGAGAGGAGGAGAGGAGGAGGGGGTAGAGGAGGAGGGGGAGGAGGAGGAGAGGAGGAGAGGGGAGAGGAGGAGGAGAAGGCAGGGGGTAGAGGAGGAGAGGGGAGAGGAGGAGGAGGGGGAGAGGAGGAGAGGGGAGAGGAGGAGAGGGGAGAGGAGGAGAAGCCAGGGGTAGAGGAGGAGAGGGGAGAGGAGGAGAAAGCAGGGGGTAGAGGAGGAGAGGGGAGAGGAGGAGGGGGGAGAGGAGGAGAAGGCAGGGGGTAGAGGAAGAGAGGAGGAGAAGGCAGGGGGTAGAGGAGGAGAGGAGGAGAAGGCAGGGGGTAGAGGAGGAGAGGAGGAGTAGGCAGGGGGTAGAGGAGGAGAGGAGGGTAGGCAGGGGGTAGAGGAGAGGGGAGAGGAGGAGAAGGCAGGGGGTAGAGGAGGAGAGGAGGAGAAGAAGGCAGGGGGTAGAGGAGGAGGGGGTAGAGAGGAGGAGAAGGCAGGGGGTAGAGGAGGGGGTAGAGGAGGAGGGGGTAGAGGAGGAGGGAGAAGGGGGTAGAAGAGAGGAGGGGGAAGGGAGGAAGCGGTAGAGGAGGAGGGAGAAGGGGGTATAGGAGGCAGAGGGTAGAGGAGGGGGAGAGGGGGTAGGAGGAGGAGGAGAAGGCAGGGGGTAGAGGAGGAGGGGGTAGAGGAGGAGAAGGCAGGGGGTAGAGGAGGAGGGGGTAGAGGAGGAGGCAGAGGAGGAGGGATAGAGGAGGAGGCAGAGGAGGAGGGGGTAGAGGAGGAGGGAGAAGGGGGTAGAAGAGAAGGCAGGGGGAAGAGGAGGAGGCGGTAGAGGAGGAGGGAGAAGGGGGTAGAGGAGGGGGGTAGAGGAGGAGAAGGCAGGGGGTAGAGGAGGAGGCAGGGGGTAGAGGAGGAGGCAGGGGGTAGAGGAGGAGAAGGCAGGGGGTAGAGGAGGAGAAGGCAGGGGGTAGAGGAGGAGAGGGGAGGAGAAGGCAGGGGGTAGAGGAGGAGAGGGGAGGAGAAGGCAGGGGGTAGAGGAGGGAGAAGGGGGTAGAGGAGGAGGGGGTAGAGGAGGAGAGGGAGAGGAGGAGAAGGCAGGGGGTAGAAGAGGAGGGGGTAGAAGAGGGAGAAGGGGTAGAGGAGGAGGCAGAGGAGGAGGGATAGAGGAGGAGGCAGAGGAGGAGGGATAGAGGAGGAGGCAGAGGAGGGATAGAGGAGGGAGAAGGGGGTAGAGGAGAAGGCAGGGGGAAGAGGAGGAGGCGGTAGAGGAGGAGGGAGAAAGGGGGTAGAGGAGGAGGCAGAGGAGGAGGAGAAAGGGGGTAGAAGAGGAGGAGAAAGGGGGTAGAAGGAGGAGGAGAAAGGGGGTAGAGGAGGAGGAGAAAGGGGGTAGAGGAGGAGGAGAAAGGGGGTAGAGGAGGAGGAGAAAGGGGGTAGAGGAGGAGGAGAAAGGGGGTAGAGGAGGAGGAGAAAGGGGGTAGAGGAGGAGAAAGGGGGTAGAGGAGGAGAAAGGGGGTAGAGGAGGAGAGGATTAGAGAGGGGAACAGTAAGAGTAGCTGGACTTTACTAAATGGGTCCTGGCATGGGGCTATGAGGCTTCTGAACTTTGATGTACTACCATGTTATGGGAAGTCTTGACCTTCTAGACACAGACTGAGCCCTGAGAAGAAAACACATCTCTATGCTTCATCTGTATCCGGGAAACTGGCCCTTAGTGCATTACAACACTTGAACACACATTGTGAGAAAGCCATCATCATCAAAAAATGATTCCTGAACTTCCTTTATTTGTCCTTTTAGACCTGTTGCTATAAAGTTGACACAATGTACAGGACTGAGCTTGTCAATCACGAGTCCCATTGACCATTTTAATACCACTGTTCTCCTACGGCCCTGTGTTGGGACGTACCCACCTCTCCATGGATACTTATTCTGGTCTAAAGTAGTGCACTATGTAGGGTTCTGGTCTAAAGTAGTGCACAATGTAGGGGGTAGGGTTCCATAGGGCTCTGGTCTAAAGTAGTGCACTATGTAGGGTTCCATAGTGCTCTGGTCTAAAGTAGTGCACTATGTAGGGGGTAGGGTTCCATAGGGCTCTGGTCTAAAGTAGTGCACTATGTAGGGTTCCATAGGGTTCTGGTCTAAAGTAGTGCACAATGTAGGGTGTAGGGTTCCATAGGGCTCTGGTCTAAAGTAGTGCACTATGTAGGGTGCCATTTTGGAAGCAGTCCTCTATGTCCTCGGACCCTGTGTGGAACCGTACCTCTCCATATCAGCAGTGTCCAGGGGCCTGATGCCGTCAGCCAGGGGCTTGTCGGGGTCGGCAGAGATCTGCTCATACTGGTACCCCTGCATCCTCCGGAACAGACGTGTCAGGTTCTGCTTCCTGCTCTTCAGCTGGCACCACTGAGGTCAGGGGTCGAGGGACAGGAAGTGGGTCAATACGAGGAGAATCAACAATGGAACGAGGCTTTGAGATTGCTTTTAGGTTGTATCAACTGTAAAGGTTACTGGGTGGTAAACGCAGAGGTGTGTGAGCCTCGTGGTCTTATGTCACATGTCAAAGGTCATTCTTTACCTTCTCGTCCCACTGCCAGACCTTCCACAGGTCGTTGATGTTGAGCTCTGGTTCTACGTACTCCTTCCTGTAGAACGCGATGAATGGAACCTGGAGGAGACGGAGAGAGAGACACACACACACAGTTAGAGCCTTAGCCACCACACACACACACACACACTGTTAGAGCCTTAGCCACCACACACACACACACACACAGTTAGAGCCTTAGCCACCACACACACACACACATTGTTAGAGCCTTAGCCACCACACACACACACACTGTTAGAGCCTTAGCCACCACACACACACACACACACTGTTAGAGCCTTAGCCACCACACACACACACACACACTGTTAGAGCCTTAGCCACCACACACACACACTGTTAGAGCCTTAGCCACCACACACACACACTGTTAGAGCCTCAGCCACCACACACACACACTGTTAGAGCCTCAGCCACCACACACACACACTGTTAGAGCCTCAGCCACTACACACACACACTGTTAGAGCCTCAGCCACCACACACACACACTGTTAGAGCCTCAGCCACCACACACACACACTGTTAGAGCCTCAGCCACCACACACACACACTGTTAGAGCCTCAGCCACCACACACACACACTGTTAGAGCCTCAGCCACCACACACACACACACTGTTAGAGCCTCAGCCACCACACACACACACTGTTAGAGCCTCAGCCACCACACACACACACTGTTAGAGCCTCAGCCACCACACACACACACTGTTAGAGCCTCAGCCACCACACACACACACTGTTAGAGCCTCAGCCACCACACACACACACTGTTAGAGCCTCAGCCACCACACACACACTGTTAGAGCCTCAGCCACCACACACACACACTGTATAGAGCCTCAGCCACCACACACAACACACTGTTAGAGCCTCAGACACTGTTAGAGCCTCCCACACATCACACACTGTTAGAGCCTTAGCCACCACACACACACTGTTAGAGCCTTAGCCACCACACACACACTGTTAGAGCCTCAGCCACCACACACACACACTGTTAGAGCCTTAGCCACCACACACACTGTTAGAGCCTTAACCACTACACACAGCGTTAGTATCAGGGCAGTGTACCTCAAAATGCTGATTCCTCATGAAGTTGAGGGCCTCCTTAATCTTGGCGATGGTGCTGGGGCCCTTCCTGCTGAAGTTAGTGGTGGCTCCTCTGTCCAGGTAATCTGTACTCTCCTGAACACACAGACAACAGTTGTTTTAAAAACAAAGTAAAAATAGTATGACAGTGGACTGAGAAGGTCTGGTCTGTGCTGAGCTGTTCATGTGTTCCAGCTGTATGATAATAGTAAGGGTAATGGGCTGTTCATGTGTTTCAGCTGTATGATAATAGTAAGGGTAATGGGCTGTTCATGTGTTTCAGCTGTATGATAATAGTAAGGGTAATGGGCTGCTCATGTGTTTCAGCTGTATGATAATAGTAAGGGTAATGGGCTGTTCATGTGTTTCAGCTGTATGATAATAGTAAGGGTAATGGGCTGCTCATGTGTTTCAGCTGTATGATAATAGTAAGGGTAATGGGCTGCTCATGTGTTTCAGCTGTATGATAATAGTAAGGGTAATGGGCTGTTCATGTGTTTCAGCTGTATGATAATAGTAAGGGTAATGGGCTGTTCATGTGTTTCAGCGGTATGATAATAGTAAGGGTAATGGGCTGTTCATGTGTTTCAGCTGTATGATAATAGTAAGGGTAATGGGCTGCTCATGTGTTTCAGCGGTATGATAATAGTAAGGGTAATGGACTGCTCATGTGTTTCAGCGGTATGATAATAGTAAGGGTAATGGGCTGCTCATGTGTTTCAGCTGTATGATAATAGTAAGGGTAATGGGCTGTTCATGTGTTTCAGCTGTATGATAATAGTAAGGGTAATGGGCTGCTCATGTGTTCCAGCGGTATGATAATAGTAAGGGTAATGGGCTGTTCATGTGTTTCAGCTGTATGATAATAGTAAGGGTAATGGGCTGCTCATGTGTTCCAGCGGTATGATAATAGTAAGGGTAATGGGCTGTTCATGTGTTTCAGCTGTATGATAATAGTAAGGGTAATGGGCTGCTCATGTGTTCCAGCTGTATGATAATAGTAAGGGTAATGGGCTGTTCATGTGTTTCAGCTGTATGATAATAGTAAGGGTAATGGGCTGCTCATGTGTTCCAGCTGTATGATAATAGTAAGGGTAATGGGCTGTTCATGTGTTTCAGCTGTATGATAATAGTAAGGGTAATGGGCTGCTCATGTGTTCCAGCTGTATGATAATAGTAAGGGTAATGGGCTGCTCATGTGTTCCAGCTGTATGATAATAGTAAGGGTAATGGGCTGTTCATGTGTTTCAGCTGTATGATAATAGTAAGGGTAATGGGCTGTTCATGTGTTCCAGCTGTATGATAATAGTAAGGGTAATGGGCTGTTCATGTGTTTCAGCTGTATGTTAATAGTAAGGGTAATGGGCTGCTCATGTGTTTCAGCTGTATGATAATAGTAAGGGTAATGGGCTGCTCATGTGTTTCAGCTGTATGATAATAGTAAGGGTAATGGGCTGCTCATGTGTTTCAGCTGTATGATAATAGTAAGGGTAATGGGCTGCTCATGTGTTTTACGACTTCATGAAAACCCCCTAAATTCATGTTCCTTCTTTGTCCTGGTTTCATATGGAATCACTCTTCACAGCAGGTCAGAGGCTCAAACCTGTATAGAAATGACGGGGGTGCGTGGGCTGAGTCAGTGTGTGTACGTAGTCAATGTGTGTATGGGTAGTCAGTGTGTAGTGTGTGTAGTCAGTGTGTGTGTGTAGTCAGTGTGTAGTGTGTGTAGTCAGTGTGTGTGTGTGTAGTCAGTGTGTGTGTGTAGTCAGTGTGTGTGTGTGTAGTCAGTGTGTAGTAGTGTGTGTGTGTGTGTGTGTGCAGTCAGTATGTAGTGTGTGTGTGTGTGCAGTCAGTATGTAGTGTGTGTGTGTGTGCAGTCAGTATGTAGTGTGTGTGTGTGTGCAGTCAGTATGTAGTGTGTGTGTGTACAGTCAGTATGTAGTGTGTGTGTGTGCAGTCAGTATGTAGTGTGTGTGTGTGCAGTCAGTATGTAGTGTGTGTGTGTGTACAGTCAGTATGTAGTGTGTGTGTGTGTACAGTCAGTATGTAGTGTGTGTGTGTACAGTCAGTATGTAGTGTGTGTGTGTGTACAGTCAGTATGTAGTGTGTGTGTGTGTGTACAGTCAGTATGTAGTGTGTGTGTGCAGTCAGTATGTAGTGTGTGTGTGCAGTCAGTATGTAGTGTGTGTGTGTGCAGTCAGTATGTAGTGTGTGTGTGTGCAGTCAGTATGTAGTGTGTGTGTGTGCAGTCAGTATGTAGTGTGTGTGTGTGCAGTCAGTATGTAGTGTGTGTGTGTGCAGTCAGTATGTAGTGTGTGTGTGCAGTCAGTATGTAGTGTGTGTGTACAGTGAGTATGTAGTGTGTGTGTGTACAGTGAGTATGTAGTGTGTGTGTGTACAGTCAGTTTGTAGTGTGTGTGTAGTCAGCGTGTGTAGTCAGTGTGTGTGTGTGTAGTCAGCGCGTATAGTCAGAGGTTCCTACCTGCATGGAGATGGTGGGGGTTGAGAAAGCGTTTCTGTAGATCCACTCTGCCTCTTCCTCCAACTCATCATCCTCAGCAGGCTTCACTGGGATGGAGCGCAGCTACGGGGCAGAGCACGGACGGAGTGTGAGACGCAGACGGCATCATTGACATATCACAACTAGATTCAAGGACACAGGAGGGTGAAACAGACACACAACCCTACCTGGAACCTCTCTGGCATGTCTGTGGAGCGGATCTCGTTGTCCTGGTCAGTCATGTGACTACTCTCCAGCTCGCTGGGCTCGTAGAGCTCGAAGATGCTCTTCCTCCCCACCCTCCTCTTCGTTGGCTTCTTGGGCCGGTCCCAGCCCTCTTCATCCTGGTCCTCCTCCTCTTCCTCACCCTGTTCATAAGCACCGTCGGCGTCGAACTCCGCAAAGTCAAAGTCGCCCCCGAAGATCTCCTGAGCTTCCTGGAGGGCTCTGTAGACGGGGACAGAGGAACAGAGGGGACACATGTGAAAACATTCTGCTCTCAATGGTTGTTCAGCATTACCTGGAAGGAAACCACTAGGATGGATGGGATCGTATACAGTTCTGTCCACACTAACCCTGAGGAGGAGGTGAACACTATCCCTAACCCTGAGGAGGAGGTGAACACTATCCCTAACCCTGAGGAGGAGGTGAACACTATCCCTAACCCTGAGGAGGAGGTGAACACTATCCCTAACCCTGAGGAGGAGGTGAACACTATCCCTAACCCTGAGGAGGAGGTGAACACTATCCCTAACCCTGAGGAGGAGGTGAACACTATCCCTAACCCCGAGGAGGAGGTGAACACTATCCCTAACCCCGAGGAGGAGATGAACACTATCCCTAACCCTGAGGAGGAGATGAACACTATCCCTAACCCTGAGGAGGAGATGAACACTATCCCTAACCCCGAGGAGGAGATGAACACTATCCCTAACCCTGAGGAGGAGATGAACACTATCCCTAACCCCGAGGAGGAGATGAACACTATCCCTAACCCCGAGGAGGAGATGAACACTATCCCTAACCCCGAGGAGGAGATGAACACTATCCCTAACCCCGAGGAGGAGATGAACACTATCCCTAACCCTGAGGAGGAGATGAACACTATCCCTAACCCTGAGGAGGAGATGAACACTATCCCTAACCCTGAGGAGGAGATGAACACTATCCCTAACCCTGAGGAGGAGATGAACACTATCCCTAACCCTGAGGAGGAGATGAACACTATCCCTAACCCTGAGGAGGAGATGAACACTATCCCTAACCCTGAGGAGGAGATGAACACTATCCCTAACCCTGAGGAGGAGATGAACACTATCCCTAACCCTGAGGAGGAGATGAACACTATCCCTAACCCTGAGGAAGTGAACACTATCCCTAACCCCGAGGAGGTGAACACTATCCCTAACCCTGAGGAGGAGGTGAACACTATCCCTAACCCTGAGGAGGAGGTGAACACTATCCCAAACCCTGAGGAGGTGAACACTATCCCTAACCCTGAGGAGGAGGTGAACACTATCCCAAACCCTGAGGAGGTGAACACTATCCCTAACCCTGAGGAGGTGAACACTATCCCTAACCCTGAGGAGGAGATGAACACTATCCCTAACCCCGAGGAGGTGAACACTATCCCAAACCCTGAGGTGGTGAGTGAACACTCACGCATCTGTGTATCCTGAGAACTTCTTGCTTCTCCTCTTGGTGATAGGCTGGCCATCGTCGTCCACGATGAAGTCATCAATATCTGAGGAAATACGTGATTATCAGAGCCAGGAAGTTTTCAGACAATTTTTTTGTCCTGTAATATGTTTATATTTGCATATATAGAACTGAGTTTCTCAAAAAGTATTTCAGATATTAAATGTGAAACATTATCATCAAAAGTACCCGACTCCTCCTCTCCCTCCTCTTCCTCTTCTTCGTCGAGGCGTTCACCATGGCGACGTAGAGGCGGGTCGACTGTCTCTCCCTCCTCCAGCTCCCCCTCTCCGTCCTCGTCATCTCCTCTGTGGAAGATCTCGTCTGCGATCTGGTCCTTCTCGTCATCTTCATCATCATCCATAGTCTTCACACGGTCATACTTCTTCTTCTGTCAGGACAACAGAGGACGGAGAGAGACGTTTAAACTGGGGTTCATGTCCTCATAGAGGATAGCGAGGAGGGGGAAAGATGTTTAAACTGAGGCCCATTTCAGGTTATGCATTTATATGATACTTGAATACATTATCACGACTCATTTCAATCACAAAGCATCTCAGTGTAGGAGTGCTGATATAGGATCAATTTAGCCTTTTTGATAACAATTACATGATTATAATTAAAGTGATTGCTTACCCTAACCCAGACAGGAAGGGACTGCTAACCCTAACCCAGACAGGAAGGGACTGCTAACCCTAACCCAGACAGGAAGGGACTGCTAACCCTAACCCAGACAGGAAGGGACTGCTAACCCTAACCCAGACAGGAAGGGACTGCTAACCCTAACCCAGACAGGAAGTGACTGCTAACCCTAACCCAGACAGGAAGTGACTGCTAACCCTAACCCAGACAGGAAGTGACTGCTAACCCTAACCCAGACAGGAAGGGACTGCTTACCCTCCTCTTGACTTTGACTCCCAAGTTCTCCTCAATGAGGTCCAGATCATCATCATCCAGGTAGTCATCATAGTCTGGGGAGGAAGGGAGTGAGAGAGAGGGGGAAAGAGGTTGAGGGAGGAAGGGAGTGAGAGAGAGGGGGAAAGAGGGTGAGGGAGGAAGGGAGTGAGAGAGAGGGGGAAAGAGGGCGAGGGAGGAAGGGAGTGAGAGAGAGGGGGAAAGAGGGTGAGGGAGGAAGGGAGTGAGAGAGAGGTGGAAAAGAGGGTGAGGGAGGAAAGGAGTGAGAAGGGAGGGAGGAGCGAGATAGAAAGGCGGGTGAGGTAGGAAAGGAGAGTTAGAGGGAAAAGTGTGACAGGGAAGAAATTAGTTTACATAAAATTTATTTCATTTATCTACTAGGCAAGACTGTCAATTTTGGGGGAATGAAATCTCACAGCCCTGAAGCCCAAACTTACTGCGTTTCTTGCGTCTGTGTCTGACTTCATCCTCTGAGTCGCTGCCGCTGCCTGCTCCTCCGCTTTTCTTCTCTTCCTCTTCCTCATCTTCATCCACATCATCGTCGATGAGCCCCATCAGGTTCCCGTGCTCATCCTGGTCCTCTGTGTTTAACTCTTCCTCCTCTTCCTCTGTTGGAGGAAGAATTAAACACACATGCAAACATTTGCCCATAAACTAAACACACTGATGAAGACATGATATAGGAATTGCAAGGGCAGAGAGACATTCATGCATCACACTCACACCTTCTAACGAATCCATACGAAATCAGTACATTGTAATCATGTGCTCACCATCATCCATAAACGCCTGGGTCTTTTTAGGCTTCAGGTCTTTCTCTTCAAACTCCTCCTCCGACTCCTCAGCCTCGCTATCGATGAAGTCAGACATGTCTGCAAGGCCTGGACACACACACAGATAATTTGTATCAGAAAATATTAGTCTCAGAGTTGCTTTAACAGTCCTGCTGTCAGTTTTAATAAAATGCACCAAACCAGGAAAGCTAGTAATGCACTCGATCCCGCATAACAAGGTTCAGAATAGAGAATCGTGGACGGATTGAGAACCGTAAAACAACACATTCACGCAGATGATGGACGTCTCACGCACAACAAAACACCAGTGAACAGAAAAAGACACATTTAGATGCTACAGTACCTAGCTAGTTAACGCTTAGGTACGGTTATAATTATATATTAAGAAACCAATGTTGCGCTGGGATGCTTGGTTTTTCTAGCCAACCATCTCTGCGGCTTTATAGGATGCTTACATAACTAGCTAACTTTGCTATTTCTTAGTTTTGAACTTCGTATCTCAGTAGCTAATTAGCAATATACCCATGCTAACTGGCTAGCAAACACATTAGCTCGCGAAGTTAAACGTGAAGGGTTTTCGTTAACCATGTGGCGACTTTCAGTTGTTATATTACCAAGACGCGTTGATAATGAACTCTGAATTGTGTATCCTTGACTTCAGTGAGCAATATGTTTTGTTGCTAAAAAATCAAGATACTGGGAGACAACAACAAGGCCCCTGTAGTTAGTTAACTTATCCAGGAGGACACCAGTCAATGCTATTGTTCCCATGTTGTTGGCGCGGGATTATTTCACTGGACACCAAACACATTTTGTTACAATAACTTACTTCTCCCTGCGACGATACTTGACCTAAATCCTTGAAATGTAGAAGGATATGTCGCTATGCTATATCTTCGCGCAAGCTTGTGATAATACAAATGGCTGATGAATAGCGGCGTGTTGGATTCCGGTGGTGAGGAAACTTCCGACTCCGTTTGTTCTCGTGGAGCCCAACCACTCCCCCTGGTGGACAATAATCATAACGTCGAGTCCTGCGACCACGTTCCGCAGCGATACAAAAAAAAGAAGGAAAATAACGAACTAAGTTATGATTTCAACGTAAAAACAAAACGAAGTAGACTCATAAGTACTTCACATGTATCACAAAATCCGCAAATGCCACATTACTTTTAATCTAAAATGAGTCATCCGCGCCAGCAGGGGGCGCCCTCCTCCCACGGTACCATTTCCATGACGTAGCAGAAACTAATGAACATCGTGGAGTTGAGTGGTAATGGATAACTGTACTGGTCATTCACACTTTTTATTGAGCGCTTTCTTATTGACATGTTTATTTGGGCTATCGCTCGGGACGGAACTGAGCTTTGTGACTTGCGGCTCGGTTGTAAAGCTGTTAAATGTAAAGCACAATGTCAGACTGCACTCTCACGACGTGCGCTACGGCTCCGGTGAGTCTTGATTCTTGCTATCTAGCCAACTGCCAGCGTCTACTAGTAGCTAACTATAGCTTGGATACAGAGAAATGGAAAAACAGCTTGACTTGATTATATTCTCTCTCTTCTCACTCATGTTTCTGTTTGCCTGACGGTGTATTTGCCTCTGTCTGTCCTGCCAGGCAGCGGACAGCAGTCGGTAACAGGCGTGACCACGGTGGAGGACAGTAACAGCTACTGGAGTGTACGGGGCACCAGCGGGGCCCAGTGTCACCGGGGGACTCCTATTAAGTGTGGTCAGACCATCCGCCTCACACATGTCAACACTGGACGCAACCTGCACAGCCACTACTTCTCCTCTCCGCTTTCCTCCAACCAGGTCAAGGGAAACATCATGTGTGTGACCCAAATGAAACCCTATTCTCTATTTAGACCAGGGCCCATATAGCTATAGTTAAAAGGGCCCATAAGGTTCTGGTCAAAAATAGTGCTCTGTATAGCGCAGTGGTACTCAACTCGTACCCTAGAGGAGCCTGCTGGTTTTCTGTTCTACCTGATTATTGTTTTGCACACAACTGGTGTGACCATTTTAAACCAGTCCCTGGTTAGGGGAAACAATGAAAAAAGGCAATGGAACTGTCTTCGAGGTCCGGAGTTGAGTTTGAAGGGTATAGGGAATAGGCTGTCATTTGGGGTGAAAGTCTATGTCAATATTTGTTTATTCTGTTTTGAAGCACTTTAGCCTGGCTCACTGTGTGGAGATAAGTGTAGCACCATGTTTCACAAGAGGTCTGGACTAGTGGTCGACAGATTAATCGGAATGGCTGATTTTAATTAGGGCCCATTTCAAGTTTTCATAAAAATCAGAAATCTGTATTTTTGGGCGCTGTATTTTTATTTATATATATTTATATATTTATATATATATATATTAAATAAATACAATTAAAATATTTAACAAATAAAAAAATTTAATCTGCAAATCGGCGCCCAAAAATACAGATTTCTGATTTTTATATATATACCTTTTTATTTATCTAGGCAAATCAGTTGAGAACACATTCTTATTTTCAATGACGGCCTAGGAACGGTGGGTTAACTACCTCATTCAGGGGCAGAATGACAGATTTTGACCGTGTTAGCTCGTGGGATCCAATCTTGCAACCTTACAGTTAACTAGTCCAACGCAATAACGACCTGCCTCTCTCTCGTTGCACTCCACAAGGAGACTGCCTGCTACGCGAATGCAGTAAGCCAAGGTAAGTTGCTAGCTAGCATTAAACTTATAAAAAAACAATCAATCATAATCACTAGTTAACTACACATGGTTGATGATATTACTAGATAATATCTAACATGTCCTGCATTGCATATAATCTGACTGAGCATACAAGTATCTGACTGAGCGGTGGTAGGCAGAAGCAGGCCCGTAAACATTCATTCAAACAGCACTTTCATGCGTTTCGCCAGCAGCTCTTCGTTGTGCGTCAAGCATCGTGCTGTTTATGACTTCAAGCCTATCAACTCCCGAGATGAGGCTGGTGTAACCGAAGTGAAATGGCTAGCTAGTTAGCGCGCGCTAATAGCATTTCAAACGTCACTCGCTCTGAGACTTGGAGTAGTTGTTCCCCTTGCTCTGCATGGGTAACGCTGCTTCGAGGGTGGCTGTTGTCGTTGTGTTGCTGGTTCGAGCCCAGGGAGGAGCGAGGAGAGGGACGGAAGCTATACTGTTACACTGGCAATACTAAAGTGCCTATAAGAACATCCAATTGTCAAAGGTTAATGAAATACAAATGGTATAGAGTGAAATAGTCCTATAATAACTACAACTTAAAACTTTTTACCTGGGAATATTGAAGACTCATGTTAAAAGGAACCACCAGCTTTCATATGTTCTCATGTTCTGAGCAAGGAACTTAAACGTTAGCTTTCTTACATGGCACATATTACAGTTTTACTTTCTTCTCCAACACTTTGTTTTTGCATTATTTAAACCAAATAGAACATGTTTCATTATTTTGACATCAGTGACATTGGCGATGTCATCTATAAAATAGCCTCCAACACTCTACTCAGCAAACTGGATGTAGTCTATCACAGTGCCATCCGTTTTGTCACCAAAACCCCATATACTACCCACCACTGCGACCTGTACGCTCTTGTTGGCTGGCCCTCGCTTCATACTCGTCGCCAAACCCACTGGCTACATGTTATCTACAAGTCTCTGGTAGGTAAAGCCCCGCTGTATCTCAGCTCGCTGGTCACCATAGCAGCACCCACTCGTAACACGCGCTCCAGCAGGTATATCTCACTGGTCACCCCCAAAGCCAATTCCTCCTTTGGTCACCTTTCCTTCCAGTTCTCTGCTGCCACTGACTGGAACGAACTGCAAACATCACTGAAGCTGGAGATTCCCATCTCCCTCACTAGCTTTAAGAACCAGCTGTCAGAGCAGCTCACAGATCACTGCACCTGTTCATAGCCCATCTGTATACAGCCCATCTATCTACCTCATCCCCATACTGTATTTATTTATTTAGCTCCTTTTGCACCACAGTATCTCTACTTGCACGTCCATCTTTTGCACATCTACCATTCCAGTGTTTAATTGCTATATTATAATTACTTCGCCACCTTGGCCTATTTATTGCCTTAACTCCCTTATTTGACCTAATTTGCACTCACTGTATATAAACATTGTTTTCTTTTTTCCTACTGTATTATTGACTGTATGTTTTGTTTATTCCATGTGTAACTCTTGTGTTGTTGTATGTGTCGAACTGCTGTGCTTTATCTTGGCCAGGTCGCAGTTGCAAATGAGAACTTGTTCTCAACTAGCTTACCTGGTTAAATAAATAAAATAAAATACATTTTTACTTGAGGCTAAATTGATTTTATTGATGTATTATATTAAGTTAAAATAATTATTCATTCAGTATTGTTGTAATTGTCATTATTACAAATAAATAAATAAAAATCGACCGATTTAATCTGTATCGGCTTTTTTGGTTCTCCAATAATCGGCATCGACGTTGAAAAATCATAATCGGTCGACCTCTAGTCTGGACCTTTATGGCAAAGGAGGTTGTAGGGTGTGTTGTCCTTGATGCTGGATTGAACCCCTGCTCTCTGTTGCCCTCAATCACTAACTACAATACTAAAAAGATATATCATTGTATAATTGTTCATTCTTTCTCTGATCCTCTTTCTTTCTCCCTCCCCCGTGCTCTCTCTCCCTCTCCCCCCTCTCTCAGGAGGTGAGTGCGTTTGGTGAGGAGGGCGAGGGGGACCACCTGGATGAGTGGACGGTGCAGTGTGGAGGGGCGGTGTGGCAGCGTGAGGAGGCTGTCCGCTTCCAGCACGCCTCCACCGATGCGTTGCTATCGATTACGGGGGAGCAGTACGGCCGGCCCATCCACGGGCAGAGGGAAGTGCACGCCATGATGGGCCCCAGCCAGCACAGCCTGTGGAGGGCCATGGAGGGGGTTTATATGAAGCCCAGTGAAAGCCCACTAGGGAACAAGGACTACAGCCATCCTCTACACACAGAGTTCTGATTCAATCAGACTACAGCCATCCTCTACACACAGACTGACTACAGCCATCCTCTACACACAGGCTGACTACAGCCATCCTCTACACAGACTGACTACAGCCATCCTCTACACAGACTGACTACAGCCATCCTCTACACACAGGCTGACTACAGCCATCCTCTACACAGAGACTGACTACAGCCATCCTCTACACACAGACTGACTACAGCCATCCTCTACATACAGACGGACTACAGCCATCCTCTACACACAGACGGACTACAGCCATCCTCTAAGCACAGACTGACTACAGCCATCCTCTAAGCACAGACGGACTACAGCCATCCTCTACACAGACTGGCTACAGCCATCCTCTACACACAGACTGACTACAGCCATCCTCTACACACAGACGGACTACAGCCATCCTCTAAGCACAGACTGACTACAGCCATCCTCTACACACAGACTGACTACGGCCATCCTCTACACACAGACTGACTACGGCCATCCTCTACACACAGACTGACTACAGCCATCCTCTACGCACAGACTGACTACGGCCATCCTCTACGCACAGACTACACACAGACTGACTACAGCCATCCTCTACGCACAGACTGACTACAGCCATCCTCTACACAGACTGACACAGACTGACTACGGCCATCCTCTACACAGACTGACAGACTGACTGACTACTACGGCCATCCTCTACACACAGACTGACTACGGCCATCCTCTACACAGACTGGCTACGGCCATCCTCTACACAGACTGGCTACAGCCATCCTCTACACACAGACTGACTACAGCCATCCTCTACACACAGACTGACTACAGCCATCCTCTACGCACAGACTGACTACGGCCATCCTCTACACACAGACTGACTACAGCCATCCTCTACACACAGACTGACTACAGCCATCCTCTACACACAGACTGACTACAGCCATCCTCTACACACAGACTGACAGCCACTACACACAGACTGACTACGGCCATCCTCTACGGCCACACACAGACTGCCATCCTCTACACACAGACTGACTACGGCCATCCTCTACACACACAGAGACTGACTACGGCCATCCTCTACACAGACTGACTACAGCCATCCTCTACACAATAGTTTTGATTATCAATCAACCTGACCTGGCTCTATATACCATTTTCTTCCCTGTTGTCTCTACCTGTCTCTTACTCAACTCCCTCTGTTTTGAGGACACTCTCACGCACAGTGGATCTAATCTGGGGGTTGCCAGGACAACTACAGAACTCTTTGACCAATCCAATCTCTGTCACCTGACCTCATCAACAGAGACTATTTGATACACTAAACGAATGCTGCTACAAAATGTAGTAAATACTATTTTCTATTTCCCCTCCACACACCTCCTCCCAACGTGGTACTCTCCCCTCTACACACCTCCTCCCAACGTGGTACTTCAACATAGACATGTAAAGGTATGTGAGACACCAGAACAAAAACAGCTAGTGATTGTATTGTTCTGTATGTCAGAGGTGCTACATAGCCATTTTGCTAGAGCCTCTAAGATGGTGCGCCGCCCCGTGTCTGACTGGTTATAGAATAGGGTAAATATGACTTCATTGGTCCCCTGATATGATCAACAACAGACTACGGTCCATATCAATTCTGCAGGTTTGTGTTGATTGTGCGCAGAAACGCTAAATGGAGGCCAGTGGGGAAGAGTGTTTATTTAAAAAAAAAAATCATACAAACGTATGAAAAACAACCAGCCTTGTTACGGTGCCTTTTACTACATTATCGATGTCCCTCTACTATTCAAACAAGTGTCGTATCAATAAAGAGGAGCAGTTTGAACCGTTTTAAAGGAACATTTGAATCCTAGCACACCGCCTATCCCCACAATTCTCTTCTTTACCATGAACAAGTAGGGTTTCTTTGTTTGACTTGATTTCAGTTTAAGTCCCATACAGTATTTACATATCCCTTCTATTGACTAAGCTGAAACATGAAGAGTACCATAATTCTCTGTCCACTACAGTATTACATATCCCTTCTATTGACTAAGCTGAAACATGAAGAGTGCCATTATTCTCTGTCCACTACAGTATTACATATCCCTTCTATTGACTAAGCTGAAACATGAAGAGTACCATAATTCTCTGTCCACTACAGTATTACATATCCCTTCTATTGACTAAGCTGAAACATGAAGAGTACCATTATTCTCTGTCCATTACAGTATTACATATCCCTTCTATTGACTAAGCTGAAACATGAAGAGTAACATAATTCTCTGTCCGCTACAGTATTACATATCCCTTCTATTGACTAAGCTGAAACATGAAGAGTAACATAATTCTCTGTCCTCTACAGTATTATGTCACAGTCAGTGGTAGGAGTACATTCCATTCAGGAAATTCAGAACCTGAATCATAATTCCAATTGAGGAACGGAAAGGAATGTCCCCCGTTGAAAATGCAAGGCACTTTTTGCGTCTAGAATTTCTCAATTCACCTTCTAGAACTAACATGATTGGATTTGCCCCCAGCCACGCTGTCATTGTCCCAGGGGTTGACAGCTACAGCCTGTCTGGTCTGACGTGGGTCTTACAAAGTGTTTTCTATCAGCTGTCTGTGAGTGTTTCCGTTTCCACAGGACTTGTACATGATTGTAATAGATACCTCAGATTAAATGGATGTTTTGTGCTAACCAGTGTTATGTTCTCTGTCTGTCCTTGGTTGATGATGTAATTCGTCTGTATCGTCACATCAGAAAAGGGCTTCCCTCTTCACATTTCTACCCTCGTCATCAATGTCTCTTAATACTTTTTATTACAGAGACATAACAACACTTAAAGTTATGCTCCAGAGATTTTGTATAATTTCAGCCAGAAGGTTTGAAAGTAGTGCTCATGTCACAAGCCAAAACGGGTCCCTGGAAATGTGCACTACTGTATGATATGTTAGGTCCTGCAAAAAATATTTTTTTATATATTTATACACATACACACACACACACACTACTGTTCAAAAGTTTGGAGTCACTTAGAAATGTCCTTGTTTTTAAAAGAAAAGCAAAAAAAAATGTCCATTAAAATAACATCAAATTGATCAGAAATACTGTGTAGACATTGTTAATGTTGTAAATGACTATTGTAGTTGGAAACAGATTTTTTTAATGGAATATCTACATAGGCGTACAGAGGCCCATTATCAGCAGCCATCACTCCTGTGTTCCAATAGAATATCTACATAGGTGTACAGAACATAATGGGCCTATGTAGATATTCTATTGGAACACAGGAGTGATGGCTGCTGATAATGGGCCTATGTAGATATTCTATTGGAACACAGGAGTGATGGCTGCTGATAATGGGCCTCTGTACGCCTATGTAGATATTCTATTGGAACACAGGAGTGATGGCTGCTGATAATGGGCCTATGTAGATATTCTATTGGAACACAGGAGTGATGGCTGCTGATAATGGGCCTCTGTACGCCTATGTAGATATTCTATTGGAACACAGGAGTGATGGCTGCTGATAATGGGCCTATGTAGATATTCTATTGGAACACAGGAGTGATGGCTGCTGATAATGGGCCTCTGTACGCCTATGTAGATATTCTATTGGAACACAGGAGTGATGGCTGCTGATAATGGGCCTCTGTACGCCTATGTAGATATTCTATTGGAACACAGGAGTGATGGCTGCTGATAATGGGCCTCTGTAGATATTCTATTGGAACACAGGAGTGATGGCTGCTGATAATGGGCCTCTGTACGCCTATGTAGATATTCTATTGGAACACAGGAGTGATGGCTGCTGATAATGGGCCTATGTAGATATTCTATTGGAACACAGGAGTGATGGCTGCTGATAATGGGCCTATGTAGATATTCTATTGGAACACAGGAGTGATGGCTGCTGATAATGGGCCTCTGTACGCCTATGTAGATATTCTATTGGAACACAGGAGTGATGGCTGCTGATAATGGGCCTCTGTACGCCTATGTAGATATTCTATTGGAACACAGGAGTGATGGCTGCTGATAATGGGCCTATGTAGATATTCTATTGGAACACAGGAGTGATGGCTGCTGATAATGGGCCTCTGTACGCCTATGTAGATATTCTATTGGAACACAGGAGTGATGGCTGCTGATAATGGGCCTATGTAGATATTCTATTGGAACACAGGAGTGATGGCTGCTGATAATGGGCCTCTGTACGCCTATGTAGATATTCTATTGGAACACAGGAGTGATGGCTGCTGATAATGGGCCTCTGTACGCCTATGTAGATATTCTATTGGAACACAGGAGTGATGGCTGCTGATAATGGGCCTATGTAGATATTCTATTGGAACACAGGAGTGATGGCTGCTGATAATGGGCCTCTGTACGCCTATGTAGATATTCTATTGGAACACAGGAGTGATGGCTACTGATAATGGGCCTCTGTACGCCTATGTAGATATTCTATTGGAACACAGGAGTGATGGCTGCTGATAATGGGCCTATGTAGATATTCTATTGGAACACAGGAGTGATGGCTGCTGATAATGGGCCTCTGTACGCCTATGTAGATATTCTATTGGAACACAGGAGTGATGGCTGCTGATAATGGGCCTCTGTACGCCTATGTAGATATTCTATTGGAACACAGGAGTGATGGCTGCTGATAATGGGCCTCTGTACGCCTATGTAGATATTCCATTAAAAAATCTGTTTCCAACTTCAATAGTCATTTACAACATTAACAATGTCTACACTGTATTTCTGATCAATTTGATGTTATTTTAATGGACAAAAACAGTGCTTTCCTTTTAAAAACAAGGACATTTCTAAGTGACCCCAAACTTTTGAACGGTTGTGTGTGTATATATATATATATACAGTGCCTTGCGAAAGTATTCGGCCCCCTTGAACTTTGCGACCTTTTGCCACATTTCAGGCTTCAAACAAAGATATAAAACTGTATTTTTTTGTGAAGAATCAACAAGTGGGACACAATCATGAAGTGGAACGACATTTATTGGATATTTCTAACTTTTTTAACAAATCAAAAACTGAAAAATTGGGCGTGCAAAAACACTATACAGGGAGAACACTGTGCAGGGAGAATTCTGTACAGGGAGAACTCTGTACAGGGAAAACACTGTACAGAGAAAACACTACAGAGAAAACACTGCAGAGAAAAGACTGTACAGGGAAAACACTGTGCAGAGAAAACACTGTACAGGGAGAACACTGTACAGGGAAAACACTGTACAGGGAGAACACTGTACAGAGAAAACACTGTACAGAGAAAACACTGTACAGGGAAAACACTGTACAGGGAGAACACTGTACAGGGAGAACACTGTACAGGGAGAAGTCTGTACAGGGAGAAGTCTGTACAGGGAGAACACTGTACAGGGAGAACTCTGTACAGGGAGAACTCTGTACAGGGAGAACACTGTACAGGGAGAAGTCTGTACAGGGAGAACACTGTACAGGGAGAAGTCTGTACAGGGAGAAGTCTGTACAGGGAGAACACTGTACAGGGAGAAGTCTGTACAGGGAGAACACTGTACAGGGAGAACACTGTACAGGGAGAACACTGTGCAGGGAGAACACTGTACAGGGAGAACACTGTGCAGGGAGAACACTGTACAGGGAGAACACTGTGCAGGGAGAACACAGTACAGGGAGAACACTGTGCAGGGAGAACACTGTACAGGGAGAACACTGTACAGGGAGAACACTGTACAGGGAGAACACTGTACAGGGAGAACACTGTGCAGGGAGAACACTGTACAGGGAGAACACTGTACAGGGAGAATTCTGTAGCTGTACATTTCAAAAGTGCTTAACAAATAGTTATATTGACTATGTCCTTCCTAGCTCGCTCATTACTGTCTTAATCCAAATTACAGATCGCCTCTTATCCACTTGTTGTTCTCTTATGCCATAGTTGGTACATCTCAGTTGTCAGTAGAAACCACAAGTCAGCCATATCAGATACATTTTTTTTAAAGTAAATGAGTGAAAACGGGTTTCTAAAAAAAAAAGTATACATACTTTATTTACATAAGTATTCAGACCCTTTTCTATGAGACTCAAAATTGACCACAGGTGCATCCTGTTTCCATTGATTATCTTTGAGATGTTTCTACAACTTGATTGGAGTCCACCTGTGGTAAATTCAATTGATTGGTCGCGATCCACACACCTGTCTATATAAAGGTCCAACAGTTGACAGTGCATCTTAGAGAAAAAACCAAGCCATGAGGTCGAAGGAAATCTCAGAGACAGGATTGTGCCGAGGCACAGATCGTCGGGAGGGTACCGAAAAATGTCTGCATTATTGAAGGTCCCCAAGAACACAGGGGCCTCCATCATTCTGACGGAGCTCCAGAGTTCCTCTGTGGAGATGGGAGAACCTTCCAGAAGGACAATCATCCCTGCAGCACTCCACCAATCAGGCCTTTATGGTAGAGTGGCCAGACTGAAGCCACTCCTCAGTAAAGGTCTATGACAACCCGCTGGAGTTTGCCTAAAGGACAAGATTCTCTGGCCTGATGAAACCAAGAATGAACTCTTGTTCCGAATGCCAAGCGCCACCTCTGGAGGAAACCAGACACCACAACTTGCACCTTCATCTTCTGCACATTCTACCATTCCAGTGTTTAATTGCTATATTGTAATTACTTGACCCATTGGCCTGTTTATTGCCTTACCTCTCTTATCCTTCCTCATGTACACATGCTGTATATAGATATTTCTACTGTATTATTGATTGTATGTTTGTTTATTCCATGTGTAACTCTGTGTTGTTGTTTGTGTCGAACTGCTTTGCTTCATCTTGGCCAGGTCGCAGTTGTAAATGAGAACTTGTTCTCAACTAGCCCACCTGGTTAAAGAAAGGTGAAAAAAAATAGAATAAATAAAATAATGCCAAGTGTCACATCTGGAGGAAACCTGTTACCATCCCTACGGTGAAGCATGGTGGTGGCAGCATCATGCTGTGGGGATGTTTTTCAGCGGAAGAGACTGGGAGACTAGTCAGGATCAAAGGGAAAGATGAACGGAGTAAAGTACAGAGAGATCCTTGATGAAAACCTGCTCCAGAGAGCTCAGGACATCAGACTGTGGCGAATATTCACCTTCCAGCAGGACAACACCCCTACGCACACAGCCAAGACAATGCAGGAGTGGCTTCGGGCAAGTCTCTGAATGTCCTTGAGTGACCCAGCCAGAGCCCGGACTTGAACCGGATCTGGAGAGACCTAAAAATTGTTCTGCAGCGATGTTCCCCATCCAACCTGAAAGAGCTTAAAAGGATCTGCAGAGAAGAATGGGGGAAATTCCCCAAATACAAGTGAGCCAAGTTCGTAGCCTCATATCCAAGAAGACTTGAAGCTGTAATCGCTGCAAAGGTGCTTCAACAAAGTACTGACTAAAGGGTCTGAATACTTATGTAAATATAATATTTCAGGTTTTTCATTTTTAATACATTTGCAAAAAATTCTAAAAACCTATTTTTGCTTTGTCATTATGGGATATCGTGTGTAAATTGATGAGGAAAAAAACAAACAATTTAATCCATTTTAGAATAAGGCTGTGTAACGTAACAAAATGTGGAATAATTCAAGAGGTCTGAATACTTCCTGAAGAATGCCCAGATGACAGCTGGTAGGAGTGAGCTTCTGTCCTAACATAGCCTTTCCACACAACACTTAAGCCCCGTTTATACCTGGTGCCCTTTGTCCTGATTGTGTCCACATTCTGCTAGTGCCCACATATGAAGACAGGTGTCGACGATTCCAAGACGCTTTGTGATCTGATTGTGATCAGATCTTCCTGACCTCCTCCAAAGGTAGTCAGGAACACATTGTGTCTGGATATCAAGCAACTGTAAATAGATCTGGATGTTCAAAGCATTTAAATCATAATTTATAGCGGCCTCTTAAATCATTGATAGGTAGCACCATTGATACATACATAAATTCATATTATTTTGAAAGAATATCTGTCAAATAAATTGCAAACTACTTTTACACAGCAGCCCAGTTCTGATATTTTTTCCACTAATTGGTCTTTTGCTCAATCACATCAGATCTTTTTCAGATCTGATTGGTCAAAATAACAATTAGTCAAAAAAAAGATCTGAATTGGTTTGGCTGTGTAAACACAGCTATTTTAATACAACATGTAGACTTCGCAAACTTTAATTAGATAGTAATTGAATCATATTTATCAGATCACTAAACTCACATGTTAGTGCAACGTGTAAACGCGGCTTGAAACAGGTACAGTATAATGGTTAATTTATCTATAGCTCTGTCAGATGCAGCCCTCTGCTGCCACACAGTGGCCAAGTTATGAAACACACGTAAAACATGACAATTGGGAAGTGGTCTATTCATTCCCTGGAAAAACAGAACTGTTTTTTTTTTGTTTCTATATATATAAAAAAAGATTTTATTGCATAACCACAGGTTGATTATGTTTATACAGACTACATATCTTTATTTGAATGTTACCATCATTAATATTGCTGTTTTTTCTTTCTTTTGGGTTCATTGTAATGGAGATTTCTCTCTGTGGGTTCAATACATAAACATTTTTTGACATTTATATAATCTCAAAGCAATGGAGGCTGGTGGGGAGGAGCTGTAGGAGGATGGGTTCATTGTAATGGAGCTGTAGGAGGATGGGTTCATTGTAATGGAGCTGTAGGAGGATGGGTTCATTGTAATGGAGCTGTAGGAGGTTCTGTAGGAAGGGAGATGGGTTCATTGTAATGGAGCTGTAGGAGGATGGGTTCATTGTAATGGAGCTGTAGGAGGATGGGTTCATTGTAATGGAGTAGGAGGATGGGGATGGAGCTGTAGGAGGATGGGTTCATTGTAATGGAGCTGTAGGAGGATGGGTTCATTGTAATGGAGCATTGTAATGGAGAGGAGGATGGGTTCATTGTAAATGGCTGGAATGGAATCAATGGAACGGTATCAGACACATGGAAACCACGTTTGACTCAGTTTCCTTTTAAACCATTCCAGACATTAAAATGAGCCCGTCCTTCTATAGCTCCTCCCACCAGCCTCCATTGATCGCAAAACCACAGGTCTCCAAACCACCAGTGCTGGATATAGACGCTCTCTCTTAGTCCAAGTACATCCCCTTTACCAGGTTGAAAAATATATGACAGAAACATTTACAATATTAAAACTATGACTAATGTACATACACATTACGATTAGATGCTGGTGTCAGGGACCATAATGGCGTAAAACAATAATAGACTAATGCACCAATGGGCCAGAATGTTCCTCTGCAATCACATATAAATATATTTAGATATCCGAGACAGCAAGATGACTTGGAGTGTGAAGAGCTACACTACATGGCCAAAAATATCTCTACATTATAGTAGCCTAAACATGTGGTATTGAGAGCGAAAACACTTCAACAATGAAAAGACCTCTGCAAAACGAATATACTTTGACTTGAACACGTTACTGTGTGAAGAACAGTATGTATTTCAGAGTAGCAGTACTGATTAGCTCCATCCTGTCCCATAGATCAGCCTCTCCTACTCAGAGACGCTTGATGTCCCCAGGCCTCAGTGAGTCATGCAGTCCTGTGACAAGCAGTGTAAAAGAGATGAAACAGTTCGGTGGTGATTATGGCCACGTGACCCCTTGTATTTGCATATTTATGACCAAATATTCCCCTCTGCATTCTGATTTGATTAATAGCTGGAATAAATAGAGAATTCAGTACAAATCTGAAAGTAAAATGTGACAGTAGTTCATACACACATTTCAAATCAAGGCCATAGGAAAGGTTGAATTGATTTTAACCTTCATCCTCCAAAGGAAAGGAATACTAAAATAGCAGCTACATGCATATTGATGTAGAGGTAATGGAATATATATTTTAGTATAAATATTTGATCTGTCCTGGTCTGAGCGTGTAGTTCATCATAAAAGGAGGCTTCTCTTCCTTTGCCCAAGCTCGTTTACTCCCCTAGTCCGTCTCACAGATCTAAGACATCTGACTGGGCCCGTCTTCAGTCTAGGATCAGCACCCCCCCTCCCTGTCTATATAATCTTCATGATTATGATTTAAAAGACATCTGACTGGGCCCGTCTTCAGTCTAGGATCAGCACCCCCCCTCCCTGTCTATATAATCTTCATGATTATGATTTAAAAGGGAAAACTGATCCTCCAACAGCCGTCATACTCTGAGATGCTTTGTGAATATGGGCCCTGGTACAGTAGGTGCCAAGAAAACAAGCATTCAGATTGGATAGGAGGTGGAGATTCCACCATGTTTCATCCATCCATCCAGTCAGATTGGATAGGAGGTGGAGATTCCACCATGTTTCATTCATCCATCCAGTCAGATTGGATATGTTTCATCCATCCAGTCAGATTGGATATGTTTCATCCATCCAGTCAGATTGGATATGTTTCATCCATCCAGTCAGATTGGATATGTTTCATCCATCCAGTCAGATTGGATATGTTTCATCCATCCAGTCAGATTGGATAGGAGGTGGAGATTCCACCATGTTGCTTTCATCCATCCAGTCAGTCCTGTCAGATCTGTGAAGGCGAGTGAACGTGGGCTGAGGAGGGGAAAACAACTTTCTGGAATGAAAAGCAATTTTACATGGCCTGGTCAAAGACATTTCAGACCACAGCCTTATTATTCATGGACCAAGAAGGTCAGGTGGTTCATGTTCCAAGCCTTTGGGGACAGTTGACACAGAACACCGCCCTATGGACACGTAGAGTGACACGACATACGGTAAATACTGTACATACATACAGTGCCTTTAAATATCCACTGAGTCACATGCAGTGCATACAGACAGACATAGAGACAGACAAACAGTCGACTATACTGTAGCAACATTGTGAGGAGGGAATGTCAGGTGTAGAATGATGCCTATGTGATTTAAGACTATGGAAGTCAGCTGAGCTAAAGCCTAGGGGTTTGTTCTGGGAGCTAACACGAGTTTGTCCTCAAGTCGCGAACCATCTCTGTTACAGTGTAAACATACATTGGTATAATGTCCACAGGTGAGTGACCATAACATGTAAATATTAGATAGTAGAATAATAATAAAAAATAACAGATTAACACGTTTAGATACAGTTTAAAACGTGAAACAGCAGGAGCGCTAGTCAGGTAATGTTTCCCTCCTGAAGTAAACCCAGAACCAAAAGTTCAGTTAAAAATTAGGAATGGCTCAAAGCACCTGATGCATGTTCAATAGATTGCTTTTGATTAGACAATTGATCTTTTAAATAGGAGGTAAAAAAAAAAAAACATTTATTTTAAAGGGGTGGTTAGAAAATCATTCTTAAAGGGGTGGCCTTCTCTGATACAGAAATGAAAGGAATCCCTTTATGCCCACAACATATAAAAGATTGCTTTGTATCATGTCCGGTCTGTTCATCAAGTCCTCTTAGTGTTTTTGATTTGATTAGTCTTTTTTTCCACTGAAAACAACATTTTCCGTGTGCGTCCTTCAGTACTTGCACTCTTTTGTCTGTTTACTGTTCATGATATAAATCAAAACAAACGTCATTAAGATAACAGATAGTTGTCCTTCACAGAGGTGTTTGGGTTCTGGCTGGTCTGTCTTCCTGTTTTTGCTGCAGAGAGAGGAAGTGAGGTCATTTAACTGTTAGGCCCACTCCCCAGGCTCACAGTGTGATTGGCTTACTCCATGCCGTTCCGCAGCATCTGATTGGCCGCGATGAGCATGACGCTGATGATGAAGGCCATGGCAAAGGCGCAGATCAGGCTCTTCCTCACGCATGTCTGTCTGTTCTTCTTCTTAGGATGGACTGAATAAGAGAAGAGATGAGAGGAGAGTAGAGGAGGGGAAGAGGAGGGGGAGAGGAGAGAAGAGGATGGGAAGAGGAGGAGAAGAGGAGGGGAAGAGGAGGGGAAGAGGAGGGGAAGAGAGGGGAAAGAGGGAGGGGAGGAGAGGAGAGAAGAGGAGGGGAAGAGGGGGAAGAGGAGGGGAAGAGGAGGGGAAGAGGAGAGAAGAAGGGGAGGGGAAGAGGAGGGGAAGAGGAGAGAAAGGGGGAGAGGGAGAAGAGGAGGGAGGAGAGAAGAGGAGGGGAAGAGGAGAAGAGGAAGGAAGAGGAGAGAAGAGGAGGGAAGATGAGAGACGAGGAGAGGAGAAGAGGAGAGAAAAGGATGGGGAGAGAGGAAGAGGAGAGAAGAGGAGGGGAAGAGGGAGGGAGAGAGGAGGGAAGAAGAGAAGAGGAGGAAGAGGAGGGGAAGAGGGGGAAGAGGAGGGAAGAGGAGGGGAAGAGGAGAGAAGAGGAAGAGGAAGAGGAGGGAAGAGGAGGGGAAGAGGAGGGAAGAGGAAGGGAAGAGGAGGGAGAAGAGGAGGGAAGAAGAGGAGAAGAGAAGAGGGGAAGAGGAGGGAAGAGGAGGGGAAGAGGGAAGAGGAGGGAAGAGGAGAGAAGAGGAGAGAAGAGGGAAGGGAAAGGGAAGAAGAGAGAGAAGAGGGAAGAGGAGAGAAGGGGAGAGGAGGGAAGAGGGAGAAAGAGGAGGAGAAGAGGAGAGAAGAGGAGGGAGAAGAGGATGGGAAGAAGAGGAGAAGAGGAGGGAAGAGGAGGGAGAGAGGAGAGGAGAGAAGAGGAGGGGAAGAGGAGAGAAGAGGATGGGAAGAGGAGGAGAAGAGGAGGGGGAAGAGGAGAGGAAGAAGAGGGGAAGAGGAGAGGAGGAAGAGGAGGAAGAAGAAGAGAGAAGAGGAGAGGGAAGAGGAGAGGAGAAGAGGAGGAGAAGATGAGAGGAAGAGGAGGGAAGAAGAGGGAGAAGAGGAGGAGAAGAGAGAAGAGGAGGGGAGGGGAAGAGGAGAGAGAGAAGAGGGAGGAAGATGAGAGAAGAGGAGGGGAAGAGGAGAGAAGAGGAGGGAAGAGGGGGAGAAGAGGAGAGAAGAGAGGAGAAGATGAGAGAAGAGGGAGGGGAGAGAGAGAAGAGGAGTGGAAGAGGAGAGAAGAGGAGGGAGAGAGGAGAGAAGAGGAGAGAGGAAGAGAGGGAAGAAGAGAAGAGGAGAGAAGAGGAGAGAAGAGGAGAGAAGGGGGAGAAGAGGGAGAAGAGAAGAGGGAGAGAGAGGAGAGAAGAGGAGAGAAGAGAGGAGAGAAGAGGAGAGAAGAGGAGGGAAGAGGAGAGAAGAGGAGGAAGAAGAGGAGAGAAGAGGAGAGAAGAGAGGGAGAAGAGGATGGGAAGAGGAGAGAAGAGGAGGGGAAGAGGAGAGAAGAGGAGGAAGAGGAGAGAAGAGGATGGGAGAGAGGAGAGAAGAGGAGGGAAGAGGAGAGAGAAGAGGATGGGAAGAAGAGAGAGAAAGAGGAAGAGGAAGAAGAGAGAAGAGGAGAAGGGGAAGAGGAGGAGAGAAGAGGAGAGAAGAGGAGGGAAGAGGAGGGGAAGAGGAGAGAAGAGGAGGAAGAGGAGGAGAAGAGGAGAAGAGGATGGGAAAGAAGAGAGAGAGGAGGAAGAGGAGGAAGAGGAGGGAAGGAGGAAGAGAGAAGAGGAGGGGAGAGGAAGAGAGGAGGAGGGGAAGAGGAGGAGGGGAAGAGGAGGGAGAAGAGGAGGGGAAGAGGAGAGAGGAGGAGGGGAAGAGGAGAGAATAGGAGGGAAGTGGAGAGAAGAGGAGGGAAGAAGAGGAGATAAGGGGAGAGAGAGGAGGAGGAAGAGGAGAGAAGAGGATGGGAAGAGGAGAGAGAGGAGAGAAGAGGAGAGAAGAGGAGGGAAGAGGAGAGGAGGGGGAAGAGGAGAGAAGAGGATGGGAAGAGGAGAGAAGAGGATGGGAAGGAGAGAGAAGAGGAGAAGAAGGAGGAGGAGGAGGAGAGAGGGAGAAGAGGAGAGAGGAGGAGGAGGAGGAGAGAGGAGAGAGAGGAGGAGAAGAGGAGGGAAGAGGAGAGAGGAGAGAAGAGGGGAAGAGGAGAGAGAGAAGAGAAGAGGAGGGAAGAGGAGAGAAGAGGAGGGAAGAGGAGAAGAGGAGGGGAAAGAGGAGGAGAGAGAGAGGGGAAGAGGAGAGAAGAGGAGGGGAAGAGGGAGAAGAGGAGGGGAAGAGGGAGAAGGAGGAGAGAAGAAGAGGAGGGGAAGAGGAGAGAATAGGAGGGGAAGAGGGAGAGAGGAGAGAGGGAAGAGGAGAGAGAGGAGGAGGGGAAGAGGATGGGAGAGAATAGGAGGGGAAGAGGAGAGAAGAGGATGGGAAAGAGGAGGAGGACAGGAGAGGAGGGAAGGGAAGAGGAGAGAAGAGGAGGGGAAGAGGAGAGAAGAGGAGGGAAGAGGAGAGAAGGGAGGGGAAGAGAGAGGAGAGGAGAGAAGAGGAGGAGGGGAAGAGGAGAGAAGAGGAGGGGAAGGAGAGAAGAAGAGGAGGGGAAAGAGGGAAATAGAGGAGGTCACTTATTACATCAAATTAATTTCATATTATGCCTCCCCTCCCATTCCCCATGCTGGTAACATCACAAACTGGTCAAATACACTTTCTGCACTGAGTTCCCCAGAGACATCAGCCTGGAGCAGCCCAGACATCAGCCTGGAGCAGCCCAGACACCAGCCTGGAGCAGACCAGACACCAGCCTGGAGCAGACCAGATATCAGCCTGGAGCAGACCAGACATCAGCCTGGAGCAGACATCAGCCTGGAGCAGCCCAAACATCAGACAGCCCAGACATCAGCCTGGAGCAGACCAGACATCAGCCTGGAGCAGACCAGACATCAGCCTGGAGCAGCCCAGACATCAGCCTGGAGCAGCCCAGACATCAGCCTGGAGCAGACCAGACATCAGCCTGGAGCAGCCCAGACTCAGCCTGGAGCAGACCAGATATCAGCCTGGCAGCAGACCAGACATCAGCCTGGAGCAGACCAGATATCAGCCTGGAGCAGACCAGACATCAGCCTGGAGCAGACCAGACATCAGCCTGGAGCAGACCAGACATCAGCCTGGAGCAGACCAGACATCAGCCTGGAGCAGACCAGACATCAGCCTGGAGCAGACCAGACACCAGCCTGGAGCACACCAGACCAGACACAGCCACAGAGACAGTAAGACCAGACCAGACACACAGAGACAGTAACCCAGACACAGCCAGAGACCAGACCAGACACACAGAGACAGTAACCCAGACACACAGAGACAGTAACCCAGACACACAGAGATGTGTCTAATGGAGTTCGACAGATTGAATTCTCACAGGATCGGAGAAAGAGAAGGAAGAAGAAAGGGTAGGAGGATAGAGACATGAGAGGAAGAGAGAGAGAGAGAGATAGGAAGGATTGGGGTAGAGGGCAGAAGGAGAGGAAGATAATCTTTGGTTTAGCTTCCAATTTCACTTTTGGTTTCTTCTCTCTCTCCCTTCCCCTCTTCACTCCACTCCTGTTTATCTTCCATTATCTTCTCTCCCAGACCCTCCTTTTCCTTCCTTCGCTCATTTACTGGACTCCCTTCATCTCGCTCTCTACATTTACATTTCAACCATTTATCCTATCCAGAGTGACAAGACGAACTACAGTTAAATTCCTTGTTCAAGGGCACATCGGCAGATTTCTTACCTAGTTGGATCAGGGATTTGAACCAGCAACCTTTCGGTTACTGGCCCTACACTCTTAACTGCTAGGCTCTCTCTCTGTCTCTGTCTCTGTCTCTCTCTCAATTGTTTTCCTCAAACTTTGTCTGGCAGTGGCAGACTAGTAGTCTTTCTCTCCTTCCTTCCTTCATCATCTCTCACTCTCCTCACTTCCTCTTCTTTCTCTCTGAGAGTTACCTATCTAATAGAACACAGAGGGTTTTCTTTAATGGAAGCTTAACTAATGCAAATTTGGTGAGTGTGGTGTACCATAAGTCAGCTGGCTAGGGCCATTATTGTTTTCTGTTTTTACTAATGACCTTCCATTGACCTTGAATAAAGCCTGTTTGTCAGTTGGTCCTGAACAGAGCAGCACGTATTGCACTTAGATGTACACGGAGGGCGAATGTCAGCAACTTCGTAAACATTAACATGCATGTAAATCTCTCCTGGCTCAAAGTTGAGGAGAGATTGACTGTATCACCATTGGTCTTTGTGCGAGGTATTGATGTGTTGAAGGTACAGAACTGTCTGTTCAAACAGTTGACACACAGTTTGGACACTGATCTGTTCAACACAAGACATGTAATCAGAGGTCTCTTCACAGTCCCCAGGTCCAGAACAGAGGCTGAGAAACACACAGAGCCATGACTACATGGAACTCTCTGCCACCCCAGGTAACTCAAGAAAGCAATACATCCAGATTTTAAAAAACAGAAAGAACACCTTACAACACAACAGGGATTGTAAACAGACACAAACATTTTAATATATCTTGCATTGTAATTTGCACTGTGTTATTGTATCATGTAGGTAAGAGGCCTTGAACGAATCTTTAGCTTGTGTCATCCGGAACGGGTCATAGGGCAGGAGCCATCACCTGTTTCTGAAACGTGAGGCAGAGGCAGGAGATTATGTATATTATGTAGTGTTATGTATGTTATTTATATTATGTAGTATTATGTATATTATGTATGTTATTTATATTATGTAGTATTATGTATATTATGTATGTTATTTATATTATGTAGTATTATGTATATTATGTATGTTATTTATATTATGTAGTATTATGTATATTATGTATGTTATGTATATTATGTAGTATTATGTATATTATGTAGTATTATGTATATTATGTAGTGTTATGTATATTATGTAGTATTATGTATATTATGTAGTATTATGTATATTATGTAGTGTTATGTATATTATGTAGTATTATGTATATTATGTAGTATTATGTATATTATGTAGTGTTATGTATATTACGTATACTATGTTGTGTTATGTATAATGTGTAGGATTATGTATATTATGTAAATGTAAATGTAAATGTATGTTATTTATATTATGTAGTATTATGTATATTATGTATTTTATGTATTGTTATGTATATTACGTATATAATGTTGTGTTATGTAAATTATGTATATTATGTAGGATTATGTAGTATTATGTATATTATGTATATTATGTATGTTATTTATATTATGTAGTATTATGTATATTACATTATGTATTCTATTTGTTGTTTTGTTTCCTGTTTGGACCCCAGGAAGAGTAGCGGCTAATCAGGGATCCCAATAAAATACTAAATACTAAACTCTTTGTCTCTCTCTCTCTTCTCTCTCCATTTCTTTCTCTACCATTTCTCTCTTTTAGTATTACCTCTTTCTGTGTCTCTCTGTGTGTCTCTCTCTACCCTGCTCTCTGTCACCCCCCGACTCCCTCTCTCACCTCCCTCGTACTCGGGGCAGTTCCCTGTCTCGTTGAGGCTCTCCTCTTCGTTGATGATGATGTTCTCGATGTCCTTCATCGTCAGGTGGTCTCGGAATGCGTGAAACAGAACCTGCTTCAGCTCGTCCAGGGACATCTGCTGGATGTCAAACTGCAGGGGCAGGACACACACACAGATACACACCAAGGTCAAATCATATCATTTTTTCCCCTTCTCATTTTGTGTGTGTGTGTGTGTTTGTGTATATGTGTGTGTGTATTTGTGTGTGTGTGTTAGTGTGCGGGCGTGTGTGTGAAAGTGATTTATGACGCTCTGAGCGGAGCAAGTCTCATTCCAATCAAAAGTCAGTCTGAGGTCTCTGAGGTTTTCATTTCTAAATGTATAATTCATTTTACTCTTTGGAGTGTTCTACTCTGCATCTGCCCCTCCCACCCGCCCTCCCTCACACCCTACCTCCCTCCCTTCCTAATACGGGAGAGGGAAAAAAGGAGAGATAGAAAGAAAGACAGGGAGTAGGAGAGAGAGAAAAAGAAAGGGATGGAGTGAGTGAGAGAAAAAAAGAGAGAGAAAGAGAGAAAAAGGGAAAAACAAAGAGGGAGTAAGAGAGCGAGAAAGAGAGAGGAGAGAGGGAGAACTCTTTTGTTCCCCTGCCACTGAGGACAGAATGACCTGAGTAGCAGGTATACCTGTGGAGTGAATGAGAGGAGAGTAGTAGGTATACCCGTGGAGTGAATGAGAGGAGAGTAGCAGGTATATCTGTGGAGTGATGGAGAGAAGAGTAGCAGGTATATTTGTGGAGTGAATGAGAGGAGAGTAGCAGGTATACCCGTGGAGTGAATGAGAGGAGAGTAGCAGGTATATCTGTGGAGTGATGGAGAGAAGAGTAGCAGGTATATCTGTGGAGTGATGGAGAGGAGAGTAACAGGTATATCTGTGGAGTGAATGAGAGGAGAGTAACAGGTATATCTGTGGAGTGATGGAGAGAAGAGTAGCAGGTATATCTGTGGAGCGATGGAGAGGAGAGTAACAGGTATATCTGTGGAGTGATGGAGAGGAGAGTAACAGGTATATCTGTGGAGTGATGGAGAGAAGAGTAGCAGGTATATCTGTGGAGCGATGGAGAGGAGAGTAACAGGTATATCTGTGGAGCGATGGAGAGGAGAGTAACAGGTATATCTGTGGAGCGATGGAGAGGAGAGTAACAGGTATATCTGTGGAGTGATGGAGAGGAGAGTAACAGGTATATCTGTGGAGTGATGGAGAGGAGTAGCAGGTATACCTGTGGAGCGATGGAGAGGAGAGTAACAGGTATATCTGTGGAGTGAATGAGAGGAGAGTAACAGGTATATCTGTGGAGTGATGGAGAGAAGAGTTGCAGGTATATCTGTGGAGCGATGGAGAGGAGAGTAACAGGTATATCTGCGGAGTGAAGGATGGGCCAGAATATACCTGAGAGGATGGGCTCCCACTCCAAGGGACCACACACACACACACACACACACACACACACACACACACACACACACACACACACACACACACACACACACACACACACACACACACACACACACACACACACACACACACACACACCAAATGTTGATCTGCCGTTCGTCTGCCGTTTGTTGCTGTACGTTTTAGGGACCACAAGCTGGTGGACGTCTGACTGACGTCATTTTCACGTTATTCTACCTGTAGAATTGTTTTGCAGTCGGTTTAAAAGTTACGGCTGGCACTCTGTTCAGAGGTGCTAAGAACTCTCGGCCCGCAAGCACTACCAGTGTGTCCGTGCCCTAAGATCTCCTCTCTCCTTCTAGGGCCCATTCCCCAATCCCTAAATCCTCCAAGCCTTATGCCTTATAAAATTAGATGTGATTGGTATAAAGTGATATGGTGAAAATTCGACCTAGTCTATCAGAGAACAAGATGGAACTATTACATTATCGCTTATTACATTATCGCTTACACCTATCCAATCCTCTCAGATCTCCACAACTGCATATTATAGTTTGAGGGTTGATTTGGGCCCAGGTGTCTCACTACCCAGGTGTCTCTCTACCCAGGTGTCTCTCTACCCAGGTGTCTCTCTACCCAGGTGTCTCACTACCCAGGTGTCTCACTACCCAGGTGTCTCTCTACCCAGGTGTCTCTCTACCCAGGTGTCTCTCTACCTAGGTGTCTCTCTACCTAGGTGTCTCTCTACCCAGGTGTCTCTCTACCCAGGTGTCTCTCTACCCAGGTGTCTCTCTACCCAGGTGTCTCTCTACCTAGGTGTTTTTTATTTGTTACTGTTGCCCTGAGGTTTGCTCTTTTGAAGGGTTTAAATCCAGGTCAGTTGCCAGTTTTAAATCAATATACAAATTAGAAGAGAATGATTCATTGATTGATCGATTAATTAAGGGAATGTGTGTATCTATTGTATTCTAGTCTGTCCTATTCTGCCAGCCGGATCAAAGGAAACTGTTTCCTGTCTGTCTCTCTGCTGTTATCACTCTATCCTGTCTGTCTCTCAGCTGTTATCACTCTATCCTGTCTGTCTCTCAGCTGTTATCACTCTATCCTGTCTGTCTCTCTGCTGTTATCCAATATCCTGTCTGTATCTAATCACACCACACACAGGCTGTGTTCCAAATTGCACCCTATTCACTCAATGGGCAAAAGTATTGTATTTTATATTGAAAAGGGTTCTATTTGGTACGCAGACACAATCAATGGGATATCTCCTCCACTTGAATTATCGACGTCCGGCCAGTGGCATTATAGCAGAATGGAGACATTACAGAGTGTCCTGCCAGTGGTATTATAGCAGAATGGAGACATTACCGAGTGTACTGCCAGTGGTATTATAGCAGAATGAAGACATTACGGAGTGTCATGCCAGTGGTATTATAGCAGAATGGAGACGACATTACGGAGTGTCCTGCCAGTGGTATTATAGCAGAATGGAGACATTACGGAGTGTCCTGCCAGTGGTATTATAGCAGAATGGAGACATTACGGAGTGTCCTGCCAGTGGTATTATAGCAGAATGGAGACGACATTACGGAGTGTCCTGCCAGTGGTATTATAGCAGAATGGAGACATTACAGAGTGTCCTGCCAGTGGTATTATAGCAGAATGGAGACATCACCGAGTGTCCTGCCAGTGGTATTATAGCAGAATAGAGACGACATTACAGATTGTCCTGCCAGTCTTATTATAGCAGAATGGAGACATTACCAAGTGTCCTGCCAGTGGTATTATAGCAGAATGGAGACATTACGGAGTGTCCTGCCAGTCTTATTATAGCAGAATGGAGACATTACAGAGTGTCCTGCCAGTGTTATTATAGCAGAATGGAGACATTACGGAGTGTCCTGCCAGTGGTATTATAGCAGAATGGAGACATTACCGAGTGTCCTGCCAGTGGTATTATAGCAGAATGGAGACGACATTATGGAGTGTCCTGCCAGTGGTATTATAGCAGAATGGAGACATTACCGAGTGTCCTGCCAGTGCTATTATAGCAGAATGGAGACATTACGGAGTGTCCTGCCAGTGGTATTATAGCAGAATGGAGATGACATTACAGAGTGTCCTGCCAGTCTTATTATAGCAGAACGGAGACATTACCGAGTGTCCTGCCAGTGGTATTATAGCAGAATGGAGACATTACGAAGTGTCCTGCCAGTGGTATTATAGCAGAATGGAGACATTACGGAGTGTCCTGCCAGTGGTATTATAGCAGAATGGAGATGACATTACAGAGTGTCCTGCCAGTCTTATTATAGCAGAACGGAGACATTACCGAGTGTCCTGCCAGTGGTATTATAGCAGAATGGAGACATTACGAAGTGTCCTGCCAGTGGTATTATAGCAGAATGGAGACATTACGGAGTGTCCTGCCAGTGGTATTATAGCAGAATGGAGACATTACGGAGTGTCCTGCCAGTGGTATTATAGCAGAATGGAGACATTACCGAGTGTCCTGCCAGTGTTATTATAGCAGAATGGAGACATTACGGAGTGTCCTGCCAGTGGTATTATAGCAGAATGGAGACATTACAGAGTGTCCTGGAATAACAGACAGTTGAATCTCATCAAACATAGACATTTAGGATTCTAAAAGTTTGTCTTATTTGGTCTGATTTACAGTTGTAGCGTGGTGGTGTGTGTTTCTGTATGTATGTGTGTGTGTGTGTGTGTGTGTGTGTGTGTGTGTGTGTGTGTGTGTGTGTGTGTGTGTGTGTGTGTGTGTGTGTGTGTGTGTGTGTGTGTGTGTGTGTGTGTGTGTGTGTGTGTGTGTGTCTGTATGTGTGTGTGTGTGTGAGTGTGTGTGTCTGTGTGTGTGTGTGAGTGTTTGTGTCTGTCTCTGTGTGTGTCACATCCTGACCTTAGTTCCTTTTTTATGTCTCTAATTTAATTTGGTCAGGGCGTGAGTTGGGGTGGGCATTCTATGTTTGTTCTGTGTGTTTATAGTTCTATGTGTTTGGCCTGGTATGGTTCCCAATCAGAGGCAGCTGTCAATCGTTGTCTCTGATTGGGAACCATACTTAGGCAGCCTGTTTTCCCACTATGGGTTGTGGGTAGTTGTTTTCTGTGTCTGTGTTTTCACCATACAGAACTGTTTCCATTTTCGTTGTTTCACGTTTGTTCTTTTGTGTTCAGTTGTAATAAATTTAACATGGACACGTACCATGCTGCATATTGGTATGCTACATACTGACCCTCCCTATTCCTGTTCCTCAGATGAAGAAGATCTTTACAGTGTGTGTGTGTGTGTGTGTGTGTGTGTTGAGGAGGACAAAGAAAGAAAAAGGTCTATTGATTCCAATCTCAGCGCACGTGTCACCTTTCTAAGTGATTTACACCTCAATTATCTACACACACACACACACACACACACACACACACACACACACACACACACACACACACACACACACACACACACACACACACACACACACACACACACACACACACACACACACACACACACACACACACACACACACACACACACACACACACACACACACAGCTAGAATAATACAGGAATAGAAACATCCCAAGGAGGGGATAGAATGATTCCACCCCCTCACACCCACAGGGTCGATGAGGACAAGTCATAGTGCTAGAAGATGCTGTATATATTAGAAGACTCTCATAGCCTGCATCTGCATTGCTTTGCTCTGAGGGGTTTTAGGCTGCGTTTCTGTAAAGCACTTTGAGACTGTTGATGTAAAAAAGGCTTTATAAAATACATGTGATTGATTGATAAGACATCCTTATTTGACGGTTTAAATGAGATATGAAGATAAGGTCAATAAATCAATCATCTCCAATCAATAAGTGACGTCGGGGGTCAAGGGTCATGCAGGGTCAGTCTGAAAAAAAAACACTCAGCATACAGACTCACACTACACAGTCTATAAGTAACTGTTGAATACAGTAATACAACACTTCACTTCATTCCAACTACAATATAACATAAAGCTTCCTGTAGTAAACAGTCAGACTGCTGTCATCACCACTATAGATGGCAAGCAAATCAAACAATACTTGGATCTAGCCATCTATAGGATGTAGCCATCTGTATTGAACAAAAAAATATGAAATACATTCATTAGGTCCTAATCTATGGATTTCACATGACTGTGAATACAGATATACATCTGTTGGTCACAGATACCTTTAAAAAAAAAGTTAGGGGGGTGGATCAGAAAACCAGTCAGTATCTGGTGTGACAACCATTTGCCTCATGCAGCGCGACACATCTCCTTTACATAGAGTTGATCAGGCTGTTGATTGTGGCCTGTGGAATGTTGTCCCACTCCTCTTCAATGGCTGTGTGAAGTTATTGGATATGGGTGGGAACTCGAACACACTGTCGTACACGTCGATCCAGAGCATCCCAAACATGCTCAATGGGTGATATTTCTGGTGAGTATGCAGGCCATGGTAGAACTGGGACATTTTCAGGTTCCAGGAATTGTGTACAGATCCTTGCGACATGGGGTTGTGCATTGTGAATCATGCTGAAACATGAGATGATGGCGGCGGATGAATGGCACAACAATGGGTCTCAGGATTTTGTCACGGTATCTCTGTGCATTCAAATTGCCATAGATTAAATGCAATTGTGTACTTTGTCTGTAGCTTATGCCTGCCCATACCATAACCCCACCACCATCATGGGGCACTCTGTTTACAACGTTGACATCAGCAAACCGCTCACCCACACGACGTCATTCACTTGTGAGGCCAGTTGGACGTACTGCCCATTTCTCTACAATGATGCTGGAGGAGGCTTATGGTAGAGAAATTAACATTAAATGATCTGGAAACAGCTCTGGTAGACATTCCTGCAGTCAACATGCCAATTGCACGCTCCTTCAAAACTTGAGACATCTGTGGCATTTTAGAGTGGCCTTTCATTGTCCCCAGCACAAGGTGCACCTGTGTAAGTATCATGCTGTTTAATCAGCTTCTTGAAATGCCACACCTGTCAGGTGGATGGGATTATCTTGGCAAAGGAGAAATGCTCTCTAACAGGGATGTAAACAAATTTGTGCACAAAATTTGAGAGAAATCAGCTGTTTGACCGTTTGGAACATTTCTGGGATATTTTCTTTCAGCTCATGAAACATGGGACCAACCCTTTACATGTTGGGTTTATACAACATTTTAATATACAGACGGTGAAGGTCAGTTGAGGGCAGAGAGATGATGGTATTGTCTGTCTGTCTGTCCGTCCGTCCGTCCGTCCGTCCGCCCGTCCGTCCGTCCGTCCGTCCGTCTGTCAGTCTGTCGGTCAGTCTTATTTCAAAGGCAAGACAAGCCTGTGTTAACACACGCACGCACACACACAGAGATTGGAAGAGAGGACGTGCTGAGACCTGTCAGAGCCTGTTGTCTTCAGTCAACCCTGCTGTGTGATGTAGCATATGTGTGTGTGTGTGTCTGTGTGTGTGTGTGTGTGTGTGTGTGTGTGTGTGTGTGTGTGTGTGTGTGTGTGTGTGTGTGTGTGTGTGCGCATGTGTGTTTGTTTGTGTGTGTGCGCATGTGTGTGTGTGCTTGTGTACGTGTGTTTGTGTGAGCATGTGTGTGTGTGTTAACAGCAATAAGTGACAGACTGAGGGTGTCCAGACACATCAATCACAGCCAGATAGATGTTCGACTCGCTGTCCTTCTCGACTACTTCAAACCTCTCACAACTGATAACTCACGGCTGCGTTCAGTGTCCACCAGGCTTTCTTTTATCTCTTCCTGACTTCTCCAAGCGGTACATGTTTGTTTCCGGATCGACAAGCCCAGGGCCCATATTCACATCTTAGAGTAGGAGTGCTGATCTAGGATCAGTTTAGCATTTTAAATCACAATGAAAACGATTGGACCAACTCTGAGACTCTCTGTGAATACAGGCAACTGTCTGTTGTCTCTGGACATGATTTTTATCAGTTGTCAGATTCTCATCTTTGTTCTATCATGGGGGGGGGAGGGGTTAATTATGCAAATATCAACAGTGTTGCTGCTATGGGCAGTGGTCCACACCCACACACACCCACACACACCCACACACACACACACACACACACACACACACACACACACACACACACACACACACACACACACACACACACACACACACACACACACACACACACACACACACACACACACACACACACACACACACACACACACTGATCCCAGAGCTATTAATTTGCGGTGTGGTGGTGTGTTTTGCTGGCGAGGAGGGAGTGTTCCATTTTCCAATCTAATTTGCAGACTCTCAGCAGAAACCTGGCAACCTCACAAAACAGATCTGGCAACTCCAGGCAGGGATTACACAGCAGATATCAGGACTCTGGGGTTCCATTCAGTCTCTCCAGGCAGGGATTACTCAGCAGATATCAGGACTCTGGGGTTCCATTCAGTCTCTCCAGGCAGGGATTACACAGCAGATATCAGGACTCTGGGGTTCCATTCAGTCTCTCCAGGCAGGGATTACACAGCAGATATCAGGACTCTGGGGTTCCATTCAGTCTCTCCAGGCAGGGATTACACAGCAGATATCAGGACTCTGGGGTTCCATTCAGTCTCTCCAGGCAGGGATTACACAGCAGATATCAGGACTCTGGGGTTCCATTCAGTCTCAGGGATTCCAGGCAGGAGGGTTCCATTAGTCTCTCCAGGCAGGGATTACACAGCAGATATCAGGACTCTGGGGTTCCATTCAGTCTCTCCAGGCAGGGATTACACAGCAGATATCAGGACTCTGGGGTTCTATTCAGTCTCTCCAGGCAGGGATTACTCAGCAGATATCAGGACTCTGGGGTTCTATTCAGTCTCTCCAGGCAGGGATTACTCAGCAGATATCAGAAGGACTCTGGGGTTCCATTCAGTCTCTCCAGGCAGGGATTACACAGCAGATATCAGGACTCTGGGGTTCCATTCAGTCTCTCCAGGCAGGGATTACACAGCAGATATCAGGACTCTGGGGTTCCATTCAGTCTCTCCAGGCAGGGATTACACAGCAGATATCAGGACTCTGGGGTTCCATTCAGTCTCTCCAGGCAGGGATTACACAGCAGATATCAGGAATCTAGGGTTCCATTCAGTCTCTCCAGGCAGGGATTACTCAGCAGATATCAGGACTCTGGGGTTCCATTCAGTCTCTCCAGGCAGGGATTACACAGCAGATATCAGGACTCTGGGGTTCCATTCAGTCTCTCCAGGCAGGGATTACACAGCAGATATCAGGACTCTGGGGTTCCATTCAGTCTCTCCAGGCAGGGATTACTCAGCAGATATCAGGACTCTGGGGTTCCATTCAGTCTCTCCAGGCAGGGATTACTCAGCAGATATCAGGACTCTGGGGTTCTATTCAGTCTCTCCAGGCAGGGATTACTCAGCAGATATCAGAAGGACTCTGGGGTTCCATTCAGTCTCTCCAGGCAGGGATTACTCAGCAGATATCAGAAGGACTCTGGGGTTCCATTCAGTCTCTCCAGGCAGGGATTACACAGCAGATATCAGGAATCTAGGGTTCCATTCAGTCTCTCCAGGCAGGGATTACTCAGCAGATATCAGGAATCTAGGGTTCCATTCAGTCTCTCCAGGCAGGGATTACACAGCAGATATCAGGAATCTAGGGTTCCATTCAGTCTCTCCAGGCAGGGATTACTCAGCAGATATCAGGAATCTGGGGTTCCATTCAGTCTCTCCAGGCAGGGATTACTCAGCAGATATCAGGACTCTGGGGTTCCATTCAGTCTCTCCAGGCAGGGATTACTCAGCAGATATCAGGACTCTGGGGTTCCATTCAGTCTCTCCAGGCAGGGATTACACAGCAGATATCAGGACTCTGGGGTTCCATTCAGTCTCTCCAGGCAGGGATTACACAGCAGATATCAGGACTCTGGGGTTCCATTCAGTCTCTCCAGGCAGGGATTACACAGCAGATATCAGGACTCTGGGGTTCCATTCAGTCTCTCCAGGCAGGGATTACTCAGCAGATATCAGGACTCTGGGGTTCCATTCAGTCTCTCCAGGCAGGGATTACTCAGCAGATATCAGGACTCTGGGGTTCTATTCAGTCTCTCCAGGCAGGGATTACTCAGCAGATATCAGAAGGACTCTGGGGTTCCATTCAGTCTCTCCAGGCAGGGATTACTCAGCAGATATCAGGACTCTGGGGTTCCATTCAGTCTCTCCAGGCAGGGATTACACAGCAGATATCAGAAGGACTCTGGGGTTCCATTCAGTCTCTCCAGGCAGGGATTACTCAGCAGATATCAGGACTCTGGGGTTCCATTCAGTCTCTCCAGGCAGGGATTACACAGCAGATATCAGGACTCTGGGGTTCCATTCAGTCTCTCCAGGCAGGGATTACACAGCAGATATCAGGAGGACTCTGGGGTTCTATTCAGTCTCTCCAGGCATTCAAGGAACAAACAACTTCCTGGGAACATTGAGCACTGAGGGAGATGATGCACCAAGTTAATATTCCGAAGAGACAGCAATTTACCTAGGCACAAACTCACAGATGTGAGTCCACACACACACATTTGTCATCTCCATCCAGCTGATATTATCCGAGTTAAACATCCATAATGACTCATTAGAGCCCATCAAGGTCTGCTCACTCTCCTCCTTTACACCTCTCTCTCTCCCGCTCTCTCTCTGTCTCTCTCTGTCTCAGTCTCTCTCTCTCTCTCTCTGTCTCTCTCTCTCTGTCTCTCTCTCTGTCTGTCTCTCTCTCTCTCTGTCTCTCTCTCTCTCTGTCTGTCTCTCTCTCTCTCTGTCTCTCTCTCTCTCTGTCTATCCCTGTCTCTGTCTATCCCTGTCTCTCTCTCTCTTGTCTCTCTGTCTCTATCTCTCTCTCTGTCTCTCTCTCTCCGTCTCTCCCTCTCTCTCTCTCTCTGTCTCTCTCTCTCTGTCTCTCTCTGTCTCTCCCTGTCTCTCCCTGTCTCTCTCTGTCTCTCTCTCTCTGTGTCTCTCTCTGTCTCTGTCTCTGTCTCTCCGTCTCTGTCTATCTCAGTCTCTCTCTGTCTCTGTCTGTCTCTCCCTCTCTCTGTCTCTCCCTGTCTCTTGTCTCTCGGTCTCTCTCTCTCTCTCTCTCCCTGTCTCTCTCTGTCTCTCAGTCTCTCTCTCTCTGTCTCTCTCTCTGTCTCTCTCTCTCTGTGTCTCTCTCTGTCTCTGTCTATCTCAGTCTCTCTCTGTCTGTCTGTCTCTCCCTCTCTCTGTCTCTCCCTGTCTCTTGTCTCTCTGTCTCTCTCTCTCTCTCTCTCTCCCTGTCTCTCTCTGTCTCTCTCTCTGTCTCTCTCTCTGTCTCTCTCTCTCTGTGTCTCTCTCTGTCTCTGTCTCTCTCTCTCTCTCTCTCTCGGTCTCTCTCTCTCTCTGTCTTTCTCGGTCTCTCTCTCTCTCTCTGTCTTTCTCGGTCTCTCTCGGTCTCTCTCTCTCTCTGTCTTTCTCGGTCTCTCTCGGTCTATCTCTGTCTCTCTCTCTCTCTCTCCCTCAGTCTCTCTCTCTCTCTGTCTTTCTCGGTCTCTCTCGGTCTATCTCTGTCTCTCTCTCTCTCTCTCCCTCAGTCTCTCCCTGTCTCTTGTCTCTCTCTCTCGGTCTATCTCTGTCTCTCTCTCTCTCTCTCCCTCAGTCTCTCCCTGTCTCTTGTCTCTCTCTCTCAGTCTCTCCCTGTCTCGTCTCTCTCTCTCAGTCTCTCCCTGTCTCTTGTCTCTCTCTCTCTCTCTCTCTCTCTCTCTGTCTCTCTCCCTGTCTCTTGTCTCTCTGTCTCTCTCTCTCTCTCTCTCCCTGTCTCTCTCTGTCTCTCTCTCTGTCTCTCTCTCTCTGTGTCTCTCTCTCTGTGTCTCTGTCTCTCTCTCTCTCTCTCTCGGTCTCTCTCTCTCTCTCTGTCTTTCTCGGTCTCTCTCGGTCTCTCTCTCTCTCTCTCTCGGTCTCTCTCGGTCTCTCTCTCTCTCTCTGTCTTTCTCGGTCTCTCTCGGTCTCTCTCTCTCTCTCTCTCCCTCAGTCTCTCTCGGTCTCTCTCTCTCTCTCTGTCTTTCTCGGTCTCTCTCGGTCTCTCTCTCTCTCTCTCTCCCTCAGTCTCTCTCGGTCTCTCTCTCTCTCTCTGTCTTTCTCGGTCTCTCTCGGTCTCTCTCTCTCTCTCTCTCCCTCAGTCTCTCTCTCTCTCTCTCTCCCTCAGTCTCTCCCTGTCTCTTGTCTCTCTCAGTCTCTCCCTGTCTCTTGTCTCTCTGTCTCTCTCTCTCTCTCTCTCTCTCCCTGTCTCTCTCTCTGTCTCTCTCTCTCTCTCTCTCTCTCCCTCAGTCTCTCTCGGTCTCTCTCTCTCTCTCTGTCTTTCTCGGTCTCTCTCGGTCTCTCTCTCTCTCTCTCTCCCTCAGTCTCTCTCGGTCTCTCTCTCTCTCTCTGTCTTTCTCGGTCTCTCTCGGTCTCTCTCTCTCTCTCTCTCTCCCTCTGTCTCTCTCTCTCTCTCTCTCCCTCAGTCTCTCCTGTCTCTTGTCTCTCTCAGTCTCTCCCTGTCTCTTGTCTCTCTGTCTCTCTCTCTCTCTCTCTCTCTCTCTCCCTCAGTCTCTCCCTGTCTCTCTGTCTCTCTCTCTCTCTCTCTCTCTCTCTCTCTCTCTCTCTCTCTCTCTCTCTCTCTCTCTCTCTCTCTCTCTCTCTCTCTCTCTCTCTCTCTCTCTCTCTCTCTCTCTCTCTCTCTCTCTCTCTCTCTCTCTCTCTCTCTCTCTCTCTCTCTCTCAGGGTGCCAAAGCAAGTGAGGTAGATAATATACAAAAGTGAAATAAACAATAAAAACAAATTGTAAACATTACACATGAAGAATTTGCAAAACAATAAAGACATAAATGTCATATGACGTATATTTACAGTGTTGTAGCAATGTACAAATGGTTAAGGGTACACAAGGGAAAATAAATAAGCATAAATATGGGTTGTATTTACAATGGTGTTTGTTCTTCACTGGTTGCCCTTTTCTCGTCGCAACAGGTCACAAATATTGCTGCTGTGATGCACACTGTGGAATTTCACCCAGGAGATATGGGAGTTTATCAAAATTGGGTTTGTTTTCAAGTTCTTTGTGGATCTGTGTAATCTGAGGGAAATATGTGTCTCTAATATGGTCATACATTGGGCAGGAGGTTCAGAAGTGCAGCTCAGTTTCCACCTAATTTTGTGGGCAGTGTGCACATAGCCTGTCTTCTCTTGAGAGCCTGAGTCTGTACATAATCAAAGCTTTCCTTATGTTTGGGTCAGTCACTGTGGTCAGGTATTCTGCTAATGTTTACTCTCTGTTTAGGGCCAAATAGCATTCTAGTTTGCTCTGTTTTTTGTTGACTCTTTCCAATGTGTCAAGTAATTATCTTTTTGTTTTCTCATGATTTGCTTGGGTCTAATTGTGTTGCTGTCCTGGGGCTCTGTGGGGGCTGTGTTTGTGAACAGAGTCCCAGTACCAGCTTGCTTAGACTCTTCTCCAGGTTCATCTCTCTGTAGGTGATGGCTTTGTTATGGAAGGTTTGGGAATCGCTTCCTTTTAGGTGGTTGTAGAATTTAATGTCTCTTTTCTGGATTTTGATAATTAGTGGGTATCGACCTAATTCTGCTCTGCATGCATAATTTGGTGTTTTACGTTGTACACTGGGGATATGTTCGCAGAATTCTGCATGCAGTGTCTCAATTTGGTGTTTGTCCCATTTTGTGAAGTCTTAGTTGGTGAGCGGACCTCAGACCTCACAACCATAAAGGGCAATGGGTTCTGTAACTGATTCAAGTATTTTTAGCCAGATCCTAATTGGTATGTTGAATTTTATGTTCCTTTTAATGACATAGAATGCCATTCTTGCCTGGTCTCTCAAATCATTCACAGCTTCGTGAAAGTTATTTGTGGCGCTGATGTTTAGGCCAGGGTATGTATAGTTTTTTGTGTGCTCTAGGGCAATGTTGTCTAGATGGAATTTGCATTTGTGGTCCTGGTGACTGGACCTTTTTTGGAACACCATTATTTTGGTGTTACTGAGATTTACTGTCAGGGCCGAGGTCTGGCAGAATCTGTGCAGAATATCTAGGTGCTGCTGTAGGCCCTCCTTGGTTGGTGACAGAAGCACCAGATCATCAGCAAACAGTAGACATTTGACTTCAGATTCTAGTAGGGTGAGGCCGGGTGCTGCAGACTGCTATACTGCCCTCGCCAATTTGTTGATATATATGTTGAAGAAGGTGGGTCTTATTAAGCTGCATCCCTGTCTCACCCCACGGCCCTGTGGGAATACATTTGTGTGTTTTTTGCCTATTTTAACTGCACACTTGTTGTTTGTGTACATGGATTTTATGATGTCGTCTGTTTTACGCCCAACACCACTTTCCATCAATTTGTATAGCAGACCCTCATGCCAAATTGAGTCAAAGGCTTTTTTGAAATCAACAAAGCATGAGAAGACTTTGCCTTTGTTTTGGTTTGTGTGGTTGTAAATTAGGGTGTGCAGGGTGAATATGTGGTCTGTGGTAATTTGGTAAAAGGCCAATTTAACATTTGCTCAGTACATTGTTTTCATTGAGGAAATGTACGAGTCTGCTGTTAATGATAATGCAGAGGATTTTCCCAAGGTTGTTGTTGACGCATATCCCACGGTAGTTATTGGGGTCAAATTTGTCTCCACTTTTGTGGATTGGTGTGATCAGTCCTTGGTTCCAAATATTGGGGAAGTTGCCAGAGCTAAGGATGATGTTAAAGAGTTTTAGTATAGCCAATCTCTCTCTCTCTCTCTGCCTCTCTCGCTTCCTCTCTCTCTCTCTCTCTCGTCGGAGTGCATGCTGGGAGTGCATGCTGGGAGTGAGTCGTCAAGCAGGGGTGATTGTGAGAGCGAATGGAATTTCTTTTCACTCTATTGGGTTTTGGTATGTATATATATATATATATATTAATTAGTTTAGTTGTTTTAAAGGTATCTTGTTTAAACTATCACTAAGCACGTATAGGGGTGGTGGGATCTTTGAGGTTGGTTTTTCGCGAGGGCACAACCAGCGGGTGGGGCTGGTTGTTATGGCCACTCGTGTAAATGGAGAGTTTGAAAAACTTAGTCGGAGGCATGGAGTAAAGATTCCTGCTGCGGCCGGGTGTTCAGTGGAAGAATGTAGCTTGGCTGTGGGTGCTATCACTGGGTATGATAGCATCAAATCAGCCTCAAGGATGAATAGCGCTGTAGTGATATTCTTAGATTCAATTGAAAAGGTGAATAAAATAGTTGAGATGGGTGTTGTGTTAAGGGAGACACAGACGCCGGTATTTCCGCTTATGAATCCAGCGAAGAAAGTCATGCTTTCTAACGTGCCACCATTTGTTAGAGATGAAGTGTTATGGCGAGAGTTATCGCGCCATGGTCAAATAGTATCTACAATAAAGAAAGTTCCTTTTGGATGCAAATCTCCGTTGTTGAAACATGTCGTGTCTCATAGGAGACAAGTGCATATGATTTTAAAAAAGGAAGGAGATGAACTGAATTTAGCGTTTAGCTTTAAGATTGATGGATTTGATTATGTCTTCTATGCATCTACTGAATCAATGAAATGCTTTGGATGTGGAAGAGAGGGGCATTTGGTGCGTAGTTGTCTCGAAAATGAGCGCGCTGAGCCTGGTAGTAGTTTTAGTGCGAGTACAACTAACGCCCCACCGCGAAGGGATGAACATGCTAAGGTTGCAGGGGAAGAGAGAAGGTGGGCAGATGTGGTTGGAAAAGCAGGAGAGGAAGGCAGTGTGGATACGGGGGCAATTGTGGTAGATCAGAACAAAGAGGGAGGGGAAACAGTAGGTGAGATTGCGACTGCCGTCGCTGAGGTGGTGCTGGAAAATGAAATTGGGAGTCAAGAGGAGATTGAAATAATGGAAAAGGAAGTGGATGTTTTCAAAATACAGAGGAGTAAAAGGAAGAATTTAAGGGGTGGTGAAGGGTCTAATTCTAAGAGAAAGGTAGAGTTTGATAAATCAATTGAAGATGAACAAGTTGTAGAGATGGTGGAGTTTTCTTCTGGGGAGGATAGCGAGAGTGAGTCATCTGATGCGTCACAACAATATAGTGAGATAAATGGGGTGGAAGGGAGGTATGGGATCGAGAGGATACGTCCATTTCTGAAGTTGACAAAAGGGGAAAGGGAAGTGACATAATTTTTCTACAAGATACGCATAGTAATTTGGAAAATGAAGTTATGTGGCAACAGGAGTGGGGGGGGACAGTGGTGTGTAGTCATAAAAACTCAAAAAGTGGGGGTGTGGTTATCTTGTTCTCAAAAGGGTTTTTGCCGTTGTCATATGAGGTTGAAGAGGTAGTTGAGGGGAGGTTATTAAAAGTTAGAGCAAGTTATGAAAACATCACTATGTGTCTGATAAATGTATATGCCCCAGTGGTGACAGTTGAGAGGGTTTTTTAGAGACACTATCAAATACCATTGAGAAATGTAACAAAGAAGATGATTTGTTTATTGCTGGTGATTTTAACTGCACAGTTAGTGATTTAGATAGAAATCACCAAGAACCTCATATAGCCTCAAGGATGTTTTTAAAACGCCTCATTGTAACAAATGAATTGTGTGATATTTGGCGGAGTCAACAAGGAGGAACAAGGCAGTACACCTGGGCGCATGGAGAGAGAACATCATCTCTATGGCCAGGTTAGATAGGTTTTATGTTTTTGAGCATCAATCTCAGGTCTGTAAATCACGTGTGATAACTCCAGTGGGATTTTCTGATCATTGTTTAATAACAGAGGTGGTGTTCATTAACGATGTAAAACCCAAAAGCGCATACTGGCATTTTAATATAACTTTATTGAGTGATGCTCACTTCAGGAACTGTTTCAGTTTTTTTTGGGAGAGGTGGAGGTCTCAAAAGGCCAGTTTTGTATCCATTCAACAGTGGTGGGATATAGGGAAAATCCAGATTCAACAATTTTGAAATCAATACACAAGGAATGTCACCAAAGATATCACCAGATCAATGAAAGCCCTAGAGATTGAAATAGTGGAACTCATGACGTTGGTTGAGACCACAGGAGATCGAGGCCATACTCAGGCCCTCAAGAGGAGAAAAGCTGCATTGGCAGACCTGCTGGGTATCAGAGCACAGGGGGCATTGGTGAGAAGTAAGTTTCAGGGAATATGTGAAATGGATGCCTCATCCAAATTTTTCTTTGGTTTAGAGAAAAAGAATGTACAAAGAAAAATGATTCATTGTCTCAAATCAGCTGATGGACAAGAGCTCACTAGCCCTAGTGAAATTAGAAAGAGGGCAGTAGAGTTCTATGCTGAGCTCTACAAGTGTGAGTACAAAGAGGATAAAACAGTGACACAGCAGTTCTTTGATGGGCTCCCAAAGGTGGTTGCAGAAGCTCAGGTTGAGCTTGAGCAACCATTGTCTTTGCAGGATTTATACACTGCATTAAAAGGCATGGAAAATGGAAGGGCACCAGGCATTGATGGGCTTCCCGTTGACTTTTTTAAGTCTTTTTGGGCTATGTTGGGAGAGGATTGGTTAGAAGTACCATACGTAGAATGTATGCACACATGACTGTAAGTCGCTTTGGATAAAAGCGTCTGCTAAATGGCATATATTATTATTATTATTATTATAAGTAGCTAATGATAGTATAACCGGAGGGTTAATACCAATAAGCTGCTGAAGGGCTGTCCTCACCCTACTGCCCAAAAAGGGTGACCCGAGGGAGGTGAAGAACTGGAGGCCGGTGGCTTTATTGTGCACTGATTATAAGATATTGTCAAAAGCTTTGTCCAACAGGCTGAGGGAGGTGATGGGGCAAATCATACATACGGATCAGTCCTACTGTGTTCCTGGCAGGCAGATAGGGGATAACATTTCTCTGATTCGTGATTTTTTTGGACGTCTCTAGGGCTGTTGGGTTGGATGCTGGTCTAATTTCAATTGATCAGGAAAAGGCATTTGACCGAGTTGAACATCAATATATATGGCACACGTTTGAGGCGTTTGGGTTCAGCTCTGGTTTTATTGCCATGATAAAGTTGATATATAGTGACATTGAAAGTGTATTGAAAGTTAACGGTGGTTTGAGTGCTCCTTTTAAAGTGTGCAGAGGTATTAGGCAGGGATGTTCTTTGTCAGGAATGTTATATGCCATTGCTATAGAGCCACTACTAAATAGCATTAGAAGTCGCATTACAGGGGTGCACTTTTCAGAGGATATTCCTCCTATTCGTCTCTCAGCCTATGCTGATGATGTAGTTGTGTTAGTGAAAAATCAAGCGGAGGTGGATAGCTTGAGTCTAATAGTTGATCGTTTTAGGGGAATATCCGCTGCAAAGGCAAATTGGGAAAAGAGTTGTGCGTTACAGATTGGAGAATGGTCTGGAGGGATCATGGCTTTGCCAGGGGGGGCTAGAATGGTGTAAGGGAGGTTTTAAATATCTTGGAGTGTACCTAGGAGATGAGGGGACTATGGAAAAAAATTGGAGTGGGGTGGTTGAAATGGTGGAAGGGAGGATGAGGAGATGGCGTTGGTTATTATCTCGTATGTCATATAGGGGGCGCACTATTATAGTTAACAATGTGATTGCATCTGCACTGTGGCATCGGTTGTCAGTTTTAGAACCACCATCTGGCCTTCTGGCTAAGATACAGGCAATTATTGTGGATTTCTTTTGGGATAAATATCACTGGGTTCCACAAAGTGTTTTGTATTTGTCAAAATAAGAGGGGGGACAAGGTCTTGTACATCTTGCTAGTAGGGCTGCTGCTTTCCGGTTTCAGTTTATTCAAAGGTTGCTTTATGGACCGGAAAATGTGGTGTGGAGAGGGGTGGCAGGTCTTATATTACAACGGGTTGGAGGATTAGGTTTAAAGAAGGCTTTATTTCTGGTTGATAGTAGCCAGATTTCTAGGGAGGGAGTACCTCCGTTTTACAGAGGACTTCTCAGAGTGTGGAGCATAATGAAGGTGTCCAGACGAACTTCAGCGGAGTCAGTGCATTGGCTGTTGGAGGAACCTCTGGTGTATGGGGCAAGACTGGATTGTGCAACTGCAGCTGTTCCACATTTCTCCAAGATTCTGGTGAAGGGGAAAATCATCACCTTAAGACAGTTAATGGCCATGGCTGGGCCCGCCTTAATGGATGGATGATGGGTGGCAGAACATTTGGGGATGAGGTTGGAAAGGATTGTCGGACAAATGCTGGGGAGCTGTAGGAAGGCTCTGTCAGCGGAAGAATGGGGTGTGATTAGTAGCCACAAGAAGAAGGTGCAAGATGAAGACGTCTCATTTCCAAGACTAGGGATTACACCAAATATCCCAGAGTCAGAAAGAAAGGCGTTATTGCTGGATTTGAGAGGGTTGGAGGAGGTGGGTTTGGATGAGGTGAATGGAAAGGACTTGTATAGGGGGTGTGTCAAGATGTTGAATAAAGATAAATTGAAAAATAGAAAAGACACTCCATGGTGGGTAAAATTGGGCATTGATGATAGGGTAAAGCCAGCATGGAGGGCACTGTACAAACCACCGTTACAAAAGGGTACTGGTGATATGCAATGGAGGGTTTTACATGGCATCATTGCAGTTAATGCTTTTGTATCTGTTATTAATTCAGATGTTAGAGATGGATGTCCTTTTGGTAAAAAAGAGAAAACATTTTTCACTGTTTTATGGAGTGTGAGAGGATAAAACCTCTATTGGAAATGCTGGAATCTTTGTTTAAAGCTGTAGGGGAGTTTTTCAATAACACTGTTTTTATTTTGGGGTTTCAATATAGTAAACAACAGAAAAGAAAATGTCAAATGTTACATTTTATTTTGGGACAAGCTAAGATGTCAATTTTTCTGAGTAGGAAACATAAGATAGAAACGGGATATGGGAAGGATGTAAGATGTGTTTTTAAAGGATTAGTGAAAGTAAGAATAAAAGTAGATTTTGAGTTCTTTTCAGCTGTAAAAGATCTCCTATTATTTGAGGAGAAGTGGGCCTACGAAAGAGCGCTTTGTTTTGTGGAGGAGGGGAAATTATTTTTTGCTGATGAAATAAGTTGAATGTATATGTTATGAATTTATTTTTGTTTAGGAATTACATTTGTTGTTTCATTTCTGAAAATGCAGTGTGTCAATTTTTTTATGTTAACACTTGAGTAAAAAATAAAGGTTTTATAAAAACTCTCTCTCTCTCTCTCTCTCTCTCTCTCTCTGCCTCTCTCTCTCTCTCTGCCTCTCTCTCTCTCTCTTTCTCTTTCTCTCTCTGCCTCTCTCTCTCTCTCTTTCTCTTTCTCTCTCTGCTCTCTCTCTCTCTCTCTCTCTCTCTCTCTCTCTCTCTCTCTCTCTCTCTCTCTGCCTCTCTCTCTCTCTCTCTCTCTCTCTCTCTCTGCCTCTCTCTGCCTCTCTCTCTCTCTCTCTGCCTCTCTCTGCCTCTCTCTCTCTCTGCCTCTCTCTCTCTGCCTCTCTCTCTCTGCCTCTCTGCCTCTCTCTGCCTCTCTATCTCTGCCTCTCTCTTCCTCTCTCTCTCTGCCTCTCTCTCTGCCTCTCTCTCTCTCTCTCTCTCTCTCTCTCTCTCTCTCTCCATAACTCATTGTATCCTGTGAGGTGAGTTTTTAAACTCCCCTCCAGAGACACAGACTGTCTGCCACCACCATGAATCACTTATGGGAATCTGTTATTCCCTTACTCTATTTTACTCCCTTTCTCTTCTATATTACCATTCTCTCTCTATGCCCCCTTTTCACTGTGTGTCTGGGTTTCTGTCTCTGCCTGTCAATCAGTTCCTTGTTTTGTCTTCCCCTCTCTGCATCTCTACCTATTATATCCTAAGAGAACCAGGTTTGGATTGAGAATAGCCCCTAGGGAGTCTTTGCAGCAAAAACCACTGAGCTATAATGACTTGAGTTGAACTTTGCTTGAGTTCCCCCAAAACACATATTTTTTTCTGATCGGGAGAACATAAAAAATGCATCAGGTCTCCACTCCAAACAGAAACCTCTCCGAAAAGCCCGTCTTTCCTCTGAAGTGGAGACCGTTCTCGTCTTTTTACTTTGAAGCCTGTACATACCCTCCCAGGAACAAACACATACCGGCACGTCTCTTTTCTTTGAAGTACAAAAATCCTTTACTCCATCATCATGGGACGAGAGGAAAAGGTAGGGGGTCTGTATCTTCGTGTGTGTGTTTGCTTGTGTGTGTCTGTAAGCCAATATCTAGCAAGTGTACTGACTGCAGAATAACCTCACAGAGTGAGGGAGAAGAGGAAAGCAAGAAGAAGGAGGGGAGAAGAGAGGAGAGGAGAAGAGAGGAGGGGAGAAGAGAGGATTAGAGAGGACAGAAGAGGAGAAGAGAGGAGAGGAGAAGAGAGGAGGGGAGAAGAGAGGATTAGAGAGGACAGGAGAAGAGAGGAGAGGAGAAGAGAGGAGAAGAAGGAGAAGAGAGGATTAGAGAGGACATGAGAAGAGAGGAGAGGAGAAGAGAGGAGGGGAGAAGAGAGGAGAAGAGAGGACAAAAGAGGATAAGAGAGGAGAGGAGAGAGGAAGAGAGGAGAGAGGAAGAGAGGAGAGAGGCAGTGGGGAGAGGGGAAGAGTAAAGACAGGAAGAGAGAAGAGAGGAAGAGAGGAGAGGGGAAGAGAGGAGAAGAGAGGAGATGAGAAAGGAAGAGCGTAAAGGTGAAGAGAGGAAAGGGGAAAGAGGAGAGGAGCAGATGGAGAGTGGAAGAGAGGTGAGGAGAGAGGAAGAGAGAAGAGATGAAGAGATGAGATGAAGAGAGGAAGAGAGGAGAAGGAGAGGAGAGTGTGTTCCTACCTGCCAGAAGATGTTATCGATGGTGCTTCCAAGGAAACCTTCTCTGGTCTCAGACGACAGCAGTTTGGGTCCCAATATCGTCACAAACTCCTCAAAGTCAACCTGACCATCACCTAGACACACACACACACACACACACACACACACACACACACACACACACACACACACACACACACACACACACACACACACACACACACACACACACACACACACACACACACACACACACACACACACACACACACACACACACACACACACACACACACACACACACATTAGTGTGCTTGTCCCACATGAACACTTGACCATATGGCCACATGACAATTAAGTGTTGAAAATACTTTTTCTCTTTTGAACTGAAGCTTTTCTCATGATCTGGTTTAGGATTAAGAGTTTATAGTTGTGTTGTTGGGGTTTGTGTGTTAAACAGAATAGTCTGGATTGATCCCCAGGCTGAGGCGCCAAAATCAATGGCATTTCCCACACACAATGTCATTGATTCACCTTTCAGAGAGCAACCTGTGTGTGTGTGCGTGTGTGAGTGTGTGCGCAGGCACCCGCAAAGCCATACCTTAAGCATTGAGTCAAAGCTATCAAGGAGAGTACCTTGTATGGGGCTGATTGGTTTACAGAGAATATGGTAATACTGGTGAATACAACCACAGACACAGTGGACATACACTATGAACCCCCCCCCCCCCCCCCCACACTGCTGAGACCAGGAGGTGGAACTGACTCATTAACCTTGGAAAAAAATATATTTAGGAAATCAGATACTAAGGCTCAGTGTGAGACCTAGTAGAGCAACACCGGCCCTTTAAGATTCTGAGCCTGTCTGGCAGGGTTGGTCCTGCAAAGCCAGAGCCCCCTGATGGGAGAGCATAATATACAAGGAAATGCTCAAAGCTGCTAATGAGAACCTCGATGACCTAGCCAGTGTGGATTCCGGTGGGGTGCCCCCACCCAGGCACTGGCAGTGCTGGCAACACTAGCTGCAGTAACCCATGGGGAGGGGGGTCACACTCAGACAATCAGAGACGGGGCATATTATTGTGGCCCTGGTGGAACAAAATCATTAAAGGTCTGACTGCTCGGAGATGTTTGAGAAAATGGTCACAACGGGGCAATTGCGTGTGTGTGTTTCAGGGGAAGGGGGGTGGATCTAATCTCCATCACCTAGGACTTGACCATTTCTGCTCAATCTTGCATGCTTTCTCAAACAGCTGTAACTGTATATGCATTTATAAATCAGGGCATTTCTTGAGTTGGGCTCTGGGATGTAACAACCGTTGAGCATCTGACTTTATGGTTGATTGTGGGGGAAAGATGTGTGTGTGTGTGTGTGTGTGTGTGTGTGTGTGTGTGTGTGTGTGTGTGTGTGTGTGTGTGTGTGTGTGTGTGTGTGTGTGTGTGTGTGTGTGTGTGTGTGTGTGTGTGTGTGTATCCCACATCTGATGCTAGGGGGTAATGATGTTAGGGACAATATAGGATTAATCACAATAATTGCTTGACAAAAATGTAATGTAATGGCAATCCTGGTTACAGGTAACAATCCTGGTTATGGGTAACAATCCTGGTTATGGGTAACAATCCTGGTTATGGGTAACAATCCTGGTTATGGGTAACAATCCTGGTAATAGGTAACAATCCTGGTTATAGGTAACAATCATGGTTATGGGTAACAATCCTGGTTACAGGTAACAATCATGGTTATAGGTAACAATCCTGGTTATGGGTAACAATCCTGGTTATGGGTAACAATCCTGGTAATAGGTAACAATCCTGGTTATAGGTAACAATCCTGGTTATAGGTAACAATCATGGTTAGAGGTAACAATCCTGGTTATGGGTAACAATCCTGGTTATGGGTAACAATCCTGGTTATGGGTAACAATCATGGTTATAGGTAACAATCCTGGTTATGGGTAACAATCCTGGTTATGGGTAACAATCCTGGTTATGGGTAACAATCCTTTTCATGAACTGTCAACATTATTACGCATATTAATTGTTAATGATGGAGATTAAGATACGTGAGATTTTTGCTAAAAATATAAAGCAAATTGAGGTGAGAGTATTGGAGATGTTTTTGGCGGTTGATCTGCTTCTGTTCAGTGGGTGTGCTCTTTTCGAAGGTCCCGGTCTTTCTCCGGGGGGCCTAGGGATCCTGGAGATGGGTGTGGTCTGCCGGTTGTCGATGACAACCCAACTCGGAATGGGGGAGGGGCTTTAGCGGGTGGAATAGTGGGGACCAATTGGAGGGTTACTTAGTAGCAATGCAAACATCGTGGTAGAGTTACATGGACACTCAATCACTACGGTACTTTTTTAATGGAACATTTACAAACATATATTATGATAAATAGATTTCAAAGTTGTATCTCATTATGGTAAATGGTGAAATAAGTATAGCCAGTTATAATTGTTATAATTATCTCTAAAACAAAAGCAATTTAGATCAAAAGAGTCCATATTAACAAAGGAAATTGAAGGACTAACAGTACAGATAGACAGCAATAAAAACGGTCCCATAGAGGCTCAGAATAAGTTAGAGGAAAAACAAAAAGAAATGGAGGAACTTATTCCAGAAAGATCCAGTGTAATATACTATAAAAAATAAAGCGAACTAGATGGAATATGGGGAAAAGTTCACCAAATGATTTTTTAATCTTCAACGTTGAAATGCTACCAAAAACAATTTACGGAAACGTGTTACAAATGATGGAGTCACCTGTGATTCACCAAAAAAGAGAGAAAGCACAGTACTTGAAGCATATGTTTTCGTTTCAGTCTCCATCTTCACTAACCGAAGCTAATTGTATGGATTTTTTTCTATTAATATAAAATGAACATCTGCACAGAAAGACTCATGTGAAGCCAAATTACAGAGGAGGAACTCCGATCACAGTACCTGCACACATCCCATCTGTAAATAACCCACCCTGTCACAAACCTTGCCGAAGATGGTGCCTCTTCCTGTTCGGGCGGTGCTCGGCGGTCGTCGTCGCCGGCCTATTAGCTGCCATCGATTCCCTTTCCGTTTGTTTTGGGTAATTGGGTATACCTGTTTTAGATTAGGGTTTGTTTGTAGGGTATTTTAGGGCACTAGGCCCGCTGGGTATTTGTGCGGGCTTGTTTGTGTTACTCTGGGTTTGTAGGGTATTTAAGGGCACTAGGCCCGCTGGGTATTTGTGCGGGCTTGTTTGTGTTACTCTGGGTTTGTAGGGTATTTAAGGGCACTAGGCCCGCTGGGTATTTGTGCGGGCTTGTTTGTGTTACTCTGGGTTTGTAGGGTATTTAAGGGCACTAGGCCCGCTGGGTATTTGTGTGGGCTTGTTTGTGTTACTCTGGGTTTGTAGGGTATTTAAGGGCACTAGGCCCGCTGGGTATTTATGCGGGCTTGTTTGTGTTACTCTGGGTTTGTAGGGTATTTAAGGGCACTAGGCCCGCTGGGTATTTATGCGGGCTTGTTTGTGTTACTCTGGGTTTGTAGGGTATTTAAGGGCACTAGGCCCGCTGGGTATTTGTGCGGGCTTGTTTGTGTTACTCTGGGTTTGTAGGGTATTTAAGGGCACTAGGCCTGCTGGGTATTTGTGCGGGCTTGTTTGTGTTACTCTGGGTTTGTAGGGTATTTAAGGGCACTAGGCCCGCTGGGTATTTGTGCGGGCTTGTTTGTGTTACTCTGGGTTTGTAGGGTATTTAAGGGCACTAGGCCTGCTGGGTATTTGTGCGGGCTTGTTTGTGTTACTCTGGGTTTGTAGGGTATTTAAGGGCACTAGGCCCGCTGGGTATTTGTGCGGGCTTGTTTGTGTTACTCTGGGTTTGTAGGGTATTTAAGGGCACTAGGCCCGCTGGGTATTTGTGCGGGCTTGTTTGTGTTACTCTGGGTTTGTAGGGTATTTAAGGGCACTAGGCCCGCTGGGTATTTGTGCGGGCTTGTTTGTGTTACTCTGGGTTTGTAGGGTATTTAAGGGCACTAGGCCTGCTGGGTATTTGTGCGGGCTTGTTTGTGTTACTCTGGGTTTGTAGGGTATTTAAGGGCACTAGGCCTGCTGGGTATTTGTGCGGGCTTGTTTGTGTTACTCTGGGTTTGTAGGGTATTTAAGGGCACTAGGCCTGCTGGGTATTTGTGTGGGCTTGTTTGTGTTACTCTGGGTTTGTAGGGTATTTAAGGGCACTAGGCCCGCTGGGTATTTATGTGGGCTTGTTTGTGTTGTTCTGGGTTTGTAGGGTATTTAAGGGCACTAGGCCTGCTGGGTATTTGTGTGGGCTTGTTTGTGTTACTCTGGGTTTGTAGGGTATTTAAGGGCACTAGGCCCGCTGGGTATTTATGTGGGCTTGTTTGTGTTACTCTGGGTTTGTAGGGTATTTAAGGGCACTAGGCCCGCTGGGTATTTATGTGGGCTTGTTTGTGTTACTCTGGGTTTGTAGGGTATTTAAGGGCACTAGGCCTGCTGGGTATTTGTGTGGGCTTGTTTGTGTTGTTCTGGGTTTGTAGGGTATTTAAGGGCACTAGGCCTGCTGGGTATTTATGTGGGCTTGTTTGTGTTGTTCTGGGTTTGTAGGGTATTTAAGGGCACTAGGCCTGCTGGGTATTTATGTGGGCTTGTTTGTGTTACTCTGGGTTTGTAGGGTATTTAAGGGCACTAGGCCTGCTGGGTATTTATGTGGGCTTGTTTGTGTTACTCTGGGTTTGTAGGGTATTTAAGGGCACTAGGCCCGCTGGGTATTTATGTGGGCTTGTTTGTGTTACTCTGGGTTTGTAGGGTATTTAAGGGCACTAGGCCTGCTGGGTATTTATGTGGGCTTGTTTGTGTTACTCTGGGTTTGTAGGGTATTTAAGGGCACTAGGCCTGCTGGGTATTTATGTGGGCTTGTTTGTGTTACTCTGGGTTTGTAGGGTATTTAAGGGCACTAGGCCTGCTGGGTATTTGTGTGGGCTTGTTTGTGTTGTTCTGGGTTTGTAGGGTATTTAAGGGCACTAGGCCTGCTGGGTATTTATGTGGGCTTGTTTGTGTTGTTCTGGGTTTGTAGGGTATTTAAGGGCACTAGGCCTGCTGGGTATTTATGTGGGCTTGTTTGTGTTACTCTGGGTTTGTAGGGTATTTAAGGGCACTAGGCCTGCTGGGTATTTATGTGGGCTTGTTTGTGTTACTCTGGGTTTGTAGGGTATTTAAGGGCACTAGGCCCGCTGGGTATTTATGTGGGCTTGTTTGTGTTACTCTGGGTTTGTAGGGTATTTAAGGGCACTAGGCCTGCTGGGTATTTATGTGGGCTTGTTTGTGTTACTCTGGGTTTGTAGGGTATTTAAGGGCACTAGGCCTGCTGGGTATTTATGTGGGCTTGTTTGTGTTACTCTGGGTTTGTAGGGTATTTAAGGGCACTAGGCCCGCTGGGTATTTATGTGGGCTTGTTTGTGTTACTCTGGGTTTGTAGGGTATTTAAGGGCACTAGGCCTGCTGGGTATTTGTGTGGGCTTGTTTGTGTTACTCTGGGTTTGTAGGGTATTTAAGGGCACTAGGCCTGCTGGGTATTTATGTGGGCTTGTTTGTGTTGTTCTGGGTTTGATGGGTTGAGTTATTCATGTATTTATTCTCCGGACTATTTTGTCCTGTTAGGACTGGCAACTTATATATCGTAACACACCCGACTAACTCATCCCCATATTATTACTTACCCTCTTGCTCTTTTGCACACCAGTATCTCTACTTGCACATCATCATCTGCACATCTATCACTCCAGTATTAATGCTAAATTGTAATTATTTTCTCCTCTATGGCCTATTTATTGCCTCCCTACTCTTCTACATTTGCACACACTGTACATATATTTTTCTATTTTTCTTTTCTTTTGTGTTATTGACTGTACATTTGTTTATGTGTAACTGTGTGTTGTTGTTTTTGTCGCACTGCTTTGCTTTATCTTGGCCAGGTCACTTAGAAATGTCCTTGTTTTTGTAAATGACTATTTATAGTGGAATCTCTACATAGGCTTACAGAGGCCCATTATCAGCAACCATCACTCCTGTGTTCCAATGGCACGTTGTGTTAGCTAATCCAAGTTTATCATTTTAAAAGGCTAATTGATCATTAGAAAACCCTTTAGCAATTATGTTAGCACAGCTGAAGCTGTTGTTCTGATTAAAGAAGCAATAAAACTGGCCTTCTTTAGGCTAGTTGAGATTTTGGAGCATCAGCATTTGTGGGTTCGATTACAGGCTCAGAATGGCCAGAAACAAAGAACTTTCTTCTGAAACTCGTCAGTCTATTCTTGTTCTGAGAAATGAAGGCTATTCCATGGGAGAAATTGCCAAGAAATCAAGCTGTGTACTACTCCCTTCACAGAACAGCACAAACTGGCTCTAACCAGAACAGAAAGAGGAGTTGGAGGCACCGGTGCACAACTGAGCAAGAGGCCAAGTACATTTGATTATCTCGTCTGAGAAACAGACGCCTCACAAGTCCTCAACTGGCAGCTTCATTAAATAGTACCCGCAAAACCCCAGTCTCAATGTCAACAGTGAAGAGGCGAGTCCGGGATGCTGGCCTTCTAGGCAGAGTTCCTCTGTCCAGTGTCTGTGTTCTTTTGCCCATCTTAATCTTTTCTTTTACAGTTTTCTCCAACTGCTTTCACACAAAATCTTTTCATGTCACACGATTTTTGAAACCTCTCACTCAAAGTGCAAAACTACACACCAAATATCCAAAACCATAAGCTATTTCTCAGCCTTTGACTCAGTTGTCAATTGCATAAAACACTTTTTTCAAAACACTACACACAATTCTCTTCCTAAAACACAAAAATCTAACAGGAAGTGACTTGCTTTCCTTTTCCAAACACAGCCAATACAAAATGCTACACTTATTCACCAGTTCACAGACACACTCCTCACATGTGCAAACACGAATAGCTTAACTGATCACTAACCAATCACTGCTTTACTGTAGTATAGGCCTATAAATGGGTCAAAGGTCAGATGACCTGTTTTGAACAATGGATGCCAACAATGGACAGAGAGCAAGAGGAGTAGGAGGGAGAGGAAGAGGAAGAAGAGAAGGAAGGAGAGCCATCTCTGAGGAGATTAGGGCAAAATTTGTTGATCATGTGATCAACCACGGTTTGACCATGAGAGAGGCTGGACTGAGAGTCCAACTTGAGTCGATTTACAGTGGCGTCCATAATTCAAACCTTCAGAAATGAGAACAGGTATGCAACTATCTAATGACTATTTTAGCATTACAGTAATGTACTGTAAAATACGTATGACTGCATAGTATTGGATACACATTTGTAACTCTAAGCCATCCATTTACTGCACTGCATTGAATGAATGAGGTTGGTTATCATGCTGTACTACATTTTTTTGTACATTGTTTACAATTCCTATGCTGAACACATACTGTGTTTGAATTCTGTACAGAGTGGAAAGGCAAAGACATCATGGAGGACGAGGACGCTTGTTTACAGATGTACAAGAGACTGCAATTATAAATATGGTTTTGGCCAACAATGCAATTAGGATTCGAGAGATAAGAGAGCATATCTTGAATAATGACACCATATTTAACAACATCAATGCTGTAAGCCTGTCGACCACATAACGCATCCTCCAACGGCACAGAGTGACGATGAAACATCTTTACAAGGTGCCATTTGAGAGGAACTTTGACAGAGTCAAGAATATGCGACATGACTTTGTAGAGGTATGTATGCAACACTACTTCCAGTACATCAGACCATATTTACTCATCTGTATATCCTTTTGTCTGTTACAGAGAGTATTGGAGCTGGATGCCCAGGTAATTCACCATGAATTTATTTATGTGGATGAGGTTGGCTTCAGGTTGGCTTCCATACAACACCGGCCATATGCTCACTTTTCTGGATGCAATTTACACAATGCTTGTCCCTGATCCAGATCAGGAGCCTGCTAGATTTGTGGTTTTATGGGACAATGTTAGTTTTCACCGGGCTGTTCTGGTCCAAAACTGGTTTGCCACTCAGCCACAATTTGTAGTTTTGCACCTACCCCCATATTCACCTTTTCTAAATCCCATAGAGGAATTCTTCTCAGCCTGGCGCTGGAACGTGTATGATCGCCAGCCCTATGCCCGCATGCCGCTTCTCCAGGCAATGGAGGACGCATGTGGGGACATAGAGGGTGCCTCTGTCCAAGGTTGGATACGCCACGCTAGGAGATACTTCCCTCCATGTTTGGCAAGAGAAAACATATCTTGTGATGTGGACGAAGTATTGTGGCCAGACCCAGGCCAGAGAAGAGATGAAGCGTAGCTTAGCACTGGTGACTGCCCCCCTACCAATTCCTGGACTGTCCCCCCGGGACCCCACACACACAATTGTGTTCCTTACTGTCACGAATCCCGCCGAAGATGGTGCCTCTTCCTGTTCGGGCGGCGCTTGGCGGTCGTCGTCGCTGGCCTACTAGCTGCCACCGATCCCCTTTTCTGTTTCATTTAGTTGTGTCTGATTAGCTGCACCTGTTTTGTGTTTAGGTTTTGATTGTGGGCTATTTAAACCCAGTAGGCCCGCCGGCTATTGTGCGGGCTTGTTTTTCTGTTTATGGTGTGTGATTATTTTGGGGTATTTCTTTTTCCGGTCAGTTCCATCCTGTTGTTTGGACTGGGTCTTTACGCGCCCTTGTGTGTGTGGCGTGACCATCTCTCTGGGTTTTTGCTAAATTAAAAATCCACATGTTGTGAACTACCCTGCTCTCTGCGCCTGACTTCTCCACCCACTACTCATAGAAGCCGTGACATTTTACTGTCTTCTAAAGAATATACTTTTGGGTTACATATGTTTATGGTTTTGTTGTATGCTACTGTATACAACAGTAATGTTTGGCCTAATAAATAGTTTCTGTTTCTACATTGCATTGGTGTTTACAGTGTACTTGTTACCCCTCTCAGCAGATTACTTTCACTGTAGAACATTGTATTGAAATGTAGATATACGCCTATGAAAGACCAAAGAGCTTTAGATTTAGAACAACGGTGTTTACATGGTATATCCAAAAATGTACTATTATGAAAGCAGTGTTTGCCATTTGATGCAAATGCTTCATTCTGACACGTGTTTATGGCATTTTGAATGCAGTGTTACATTTTGAAGGATATGTGAGGCATTTTGCATTTTGTGTGTGCGGTTTTGGGAATTGTGTGTAGAGTTTTGAAAAAAGTCGACAGTTTTGAAAACGTGTGTAAGCAGTTGGAAAAAACTGTAATTGGCCTGTCTGAGATATGGTTTTTCTTTGCAACTCTGCCAAGAAAGACCAGCATCCCGGAGTCGCCTCTTCACTGTTGACGTTGAGACTGGTGTTTTGCGGGTACTATTTAATGAAGCTGTCAGTTGAGGACTTGTGAGGTGTCTGTTTAGACTAGACACTCTAATGCACTTATCCTCTTGCTCAGTTGTGAATATATTTTTCTCCTAAAAGATATATGGGGGATTGGAAATGATGCAGACAATTACATTGATGGAAGTAACAATCTATCTGCAATATTAAAGCTGATCTACTCCCTATAAAAATAAATAATTAAAGACTCAATGTGTGTCTGTCCCTGTTTCTGTGTTTATGATAAGCCTTTTGAGTGTGTGTGTGTGTGTGTGTGTGTGTGTGTGTGTGTGTGTGTGTGTGTGTGTGTGTGTGTGTGTGTGTGTGTGTGTGTGTGTGTGTGTGTGTGTGTGTGTGTGTGTGTGTGTGTGTGTGTGTGTGCGCGTGTGCGTGTGTGTGTGTGTGCGTGTGTGTGTGTGTGTGTCTCTGCGTTTCTCTGTATGTGCCTCACCATCCATGTCTAGTCTCTGCATGATGATGGCCAGCTCCACCTCACTGGGCATGTACCCCAGGGATCTCATAGCCATGCCCAGCTCCTGCTTAGAGATAAACCCGTTCCCATCCCGGTCCAGCACCCGGAACGCCTCCCGGATCTCTGCACAGGGACACAGGCATGAACACAGGCATGAACACAGGCATTAACACAGGCATTAACACAGGCATTAACACAGGCATTAACACAGGCATTAACACAGGCATTAACACAGGCATTAACACAGGCATGAACACAGGCATGAACACATGAAAATATACATGCATGAATGTGCAGACAGACAGACAGACAGACAGACAGACAGACAGACAGACAGACAGACAGACAGACAGACAGACAGACAGACAGACAGACAGACAGACAGACAGACAGACAGACAGACAAACAGACAGACAACCTTTCCCTCCCTTTTGTTCTATGCTGGCTGAAGACCTAGATAGCCCGTAACTAGCTAACACCCGACACAGATGAAAGGGGAAACATATTTAAGTATCTTTGCCATAGATGAATAGTGTAAACTTAAATTATATTTGCTGACACCTTACAGACAAATTTTGGCACCAGTAGAGTAGCTATCTATCTATATAAACCACGCCCTTCCGCAAAAACACGTCTTCTCCGATGTTGGTTACAAGACAGTGCTTATTTAAATTATTTAAGAGAATATTATGTTACCATTGGTCTATTAAAATGAGAGTTAGGGTGATGTCACCCTATCCCCTTAATTATCCCGCCTCCTGAATCTAGATGTTTGACATGGGGGAGGGGACCAGTAACTTTATGATCAAACTTTATCAATGTAGAAGCAACAGTCATTTTCATACTTTGGTCGTCATACTTTGATCTGGTTTCATACAAATATCATCCAATTTCATGAAAAACTTGATTTTGACTGTTTGTGACCTTTAAGTATTTTTGTGTGGCCTCACCTAAAGTGTGGGCTATTTATACTTTATAAATACTTGATAAATGTTTTGAGTGACCAGTGTAATTTCTCACTAAAATATAGACATACCATTGGTAAACATTCCAGCAATACCTGATGCTCCTTAAGGTCTAAAAATAGCCTACAACCTATACTTGGTAAAACAATAAGCACACAACACACGATGTTAAAGGAAATATATCAAACATTTTGGATGAGTTTCCTTTTGCGAGGGTGGAGACTTTCCAAACTGGAACTACCAATTTTGAAGACATATGGACCAAGAATTGAATCATGCAGCTGGCTAAATTAGGCAAGATTTTTGTTCTGGGTTAATGAAATTAAACTGCTCTAAGAAGTGACTGCTGCAATCCACACTTTGGTTTCGGTAAAAAAAAGTCACTGCCAAGAAATGCTTATTTAAGCATTTACGGACAAAAATGTTATTTTACTCAGCATAAGGTGTGTCTGAAGTTACACTATTCAGACCCCTTGACTTATTCCACATTTTGTTACATTGCAGCCTTATTCGAAAATGGTTTAAATTATGGATACATTTTACGTCATCAATCTACACACAATACCCCATAACGACAAAGCTAAAACAGTTGTTTCGAAATCTTTTCAAATGTATCAAGAATAAAAAACAGAAATACCTTATTTAAATAAGTATTCAGACCCTTTGCTATGATACTCGAAATTGAGCTCAGGTACATCCTGTTTCCATTGATCATCCTTGAGATGTTTCTACAACTTCATTGGAGTCTATATGTGGTAAATTCAATTGATTGGACATGATTTAGAAAGGCACACACCTGTATATATAAGGTCCCACAGATGACAGTGAATGTCAGAGCAGAAACCAAGCCATGAGGTCGAAGGAATTGTCTGTAGAACTCCGAGACACTATTGTGTCGAGGCACAGATCTGGGGAAGGGTACCAAAGAATGTCTGCAGCATTGAAGGTCCCCAAGTACACAGTGGCCTCCATCACTCTTAAATGGAATAAGTTTGGAACCACCAAGTGTCACGACTTCCGCCGAGGTTGGCTCTCCTGCCCGTTCAGGCTGTGCTCGGCAGTCGTCGTCACCGTCCTATTAGCCACTACCGATCCCTTTTCGGTTATCTGTTGGTTTTGTCTGATTGTTTTCACCTGTGTGTTAGTATATTAGTATCTGTATATAATGTAGGTTGTCCCGCCCTTGTTTTGTGCGGGATTGTTTGTTTTTGTCATTTTGTTTCGGCTGTCGGTGTTTTTGTGTTTTATTTCTCCGGTTTGTCTGTTATTCCTGTTTTGGATATTTTCACCCTGTTTGTATTTTGGGTTGTCCGTGTTTATTTTTGTTCACCGGAGAATAAACCTCTATTTCACTATTTGCTCTCTGCGCCTGATTCCACCCACCTTGACTAGTCGTGACACCAAGACTCTGCCTAGAGCTGTCCACCCGGCCAAACTGAACAATCGGGGGAGAAGGGCTCATTCTGAGTGGCGCAGTGGTCTAAGGCACAGCATCTCAGAGTTAGAGGCGTCAGTACAGATACCCTGGTTCGAATCCAGGCTGTATCACAACCGACCGTGAATGGGAGTTCCATAGGGCGGCGCACAATTGGCCCAGCGTCGTCCAGGTTTGGCCGGTGTAGGCCGTCATTGTAAATAAGAATTTGTTATTCACTGACTTGCCTAGATAAATAGTTTACATTTAAACATTTTTTTTAAATGGCCTTGGTCAGGGAGGTGACGAACAATTCCCTCTGCAGCACTCGACCTATAAGGGCATTATTGTAGAGTGGCCAGACGGAAGCCACTCCTCAGTAAAAGGCACATGATAGTCCCGAAGAATTTTCTTGAATTCTTGAATTTTACCCCCCTTTCTCCCCAATTTCGTGGTATCCAATTGTTAGTAGTTACTATCCTGTGTCATCGCTACAACTCCCGTACGGGCTCAGGAGAGATGAAGGCCAAAAGCCATGCGTCCTCCGAAACACAACCCAACCAAGCCGCACTGCTTCTTTTAACACAGCGCGCATCCAACCCGGAAGCCAGCCACACCAATGTGTCGGAGGAAACACTGTGCACCTGGTGACCTGGTTAGCATGCACTGCGCCCGGCCCGCCACAGGAGTCGCTGGTGCGCGATGAGACAAGGATATCCCTACCGGCCAAGCCCTCCCTAACCCGGACAATGCTAGGCCAGTTGTGCGTCGCCCCACGGACCTCCCGGTAACGGCCGGTTACGACAGAGCCTGGGCGCGAACCCAGAGTCTCTGCTAGCACTGCAATGCATTACCCTAGACCACTGCCGGGAGGCCTGCCTCCATCATTCTTAAATGGAATAAATTTGGAACCACCAAGACTCTTCCTAGAGCTGGCCGCCCGGCCAAACTGAGCAATCTGGGGAGAAGGGCCTTGGTCAGGGAGGTGACCAAGAACCCAATGGTAACATGACATAGTTCTAGAGTTCCCCTGTGGGAATGGGAGAACCTTCCAGAAGGACAACCATTTCTGCAGCACTCAACCAAACAAGATTCTCTGGTCTCATGAAACCAAGATTGAACTCTTTGGCCTGAATGCCAAGTGTCACGTCTGGAGGAAACCTGGCACCATCCCTGGTGATGGCAGCATCATGCTGTGGTGATGTTTTTCAGCGGCAGGGACTGGGAGACTAGTCAGGATGGAGGCAAAGATGAATGGAGCAAAGTACAGAGTGATCCTTGATGAAAACCTTCTCCGGAAGTGCTCAGGACCTCAGACTGGGGTGAAGGTTAATGTTCCAATACAGCCAAGACAACGCAGGAGTGGCTTCGGGACAAGTATCTGAATGTCCTTGAGTGGCCCAGCCAGAGCCAGGACTTAAAACACAATCAAACATATTTGGAGAGACCTGAAAATAGCTGTGCAGCGACGCTCCTCATCCAACCTGACAGAGCTTGAGAGGATCTGCAGAGAAGAATGGGAGAAACTCCCCAAATACAGGTGTGCCAAGTTTGTAGCGTCATACCCAATAAGACTCGACGCTGTAATTGCTGCCAAAGGTGCTTCAACAAAGTACTGAGTAAAGGGTCTGAATACTTATGTAAATGTGATATTTCTTTTAAATTTTTTTAGTACATTTGCAAACATTTCTGAACCTGGGTTTTGCCGTGTCATTATGGACTATTGTGTGTAGACTGATGAGTAATTGAAAAAAAAATCAATTTTAGAATAAGGCTGTAACATAACAAAATGTTTAAGGGGTCTGAATACTTTCCGAATGCACGTATATATTTTTTATGTATGTGCTTATTGTTTAATCATTTATATTTTTTGAGACCTTAAAGAGCATCACATACTGCTGGAATGTCTACCAATGGCATGTCCATCTTTTTGCAAGAATTTACACTGATCACTCAAAACATTTATAAAGTATTTATAAATGATAAATAGCCCACACGTTCTATGAAGCCACACACAAATACTTAACTAATGATTAGTACATGGTTTATAAATACCTATATTAAGCATCTTATGAATGATCTGATGAATCGTTTGTAAATACTTGTAATTTTTAAAATAAAAGTGTAAACAACTAGGTTACATATACAAATGCGGGAGTAATGAGGAATAAAAATTAAGAAACGATTTACTAATCCATAAAAAAATTTATTATGTGGAGTGCTACCCAAACATTCATAAATTAATTATCAATGGCTCCGTTCATTTTGTCTTCTCGCCTCCCTCCCTCCCTCCCTCCCTCCCTCCCTCCCTCCCTCTCTCTCTCTCTCTCTCTCCCTCCCTACCTCCCTCCCTCCCTCCCTCCCCTCCCTCCCCCTCCCTCCCTCTCCTCTCTCTCCCTCCCTCTCTCCCTCCCTCCCTCCCTCCCTCCCCCTCTCTCCCCTCTCTCTCTCCTCTCCCTCCCTCCCTCCCTCCCTCCCTCCCTCCCTCCCTCCCTCCCTCCCTCCCTCCCTCCCTCCCTCCCTCCCTCTCTCTCCCTCCCTCCCTCCCTCCCTCCCTCCCTCCCTCCCTCCCTCCCTCCCTCCCTCTCTCTCTCTCCCTCCCTCCCTCCCTCCCTCCCTCCCTCCCTCAGTACTTTCCCTCCCTCCCTCCCTCCCTCCCTCTAATTACAAAAAGCAGGAAGAACAGAAGAACAGAACTATAACTGCCATATTTGACCTGCAGCTCCGTTCTTACATTCACCACACAATCAACATCAGACAACCAGACGTGATACAAGGATAAGCCTTATATTGACAACAAGTCTTTTCTCCTGCCGGAGCCTTTGTGTTTAACTCCCAGAAGCTAATCTTCCTCTCACCACCCGTCTCAATATGCTATACACATCTCCCTAAGCTCCTTTGTCTTTGTCAACCTCTCTTCTTCCCGCTCTCTCTGTTGTGGTTTATTTCAGTCACTTCCTGTATTTAACCAACCCTAGGGGGAGTCACACTTCTTTCAGAGGGAACCCTTTGACACATAACACCTACAGCCTTTCTACTGATTCCACTCAGTTAAAACCCTTCCAGTTCCCACATCATTTGAGGTACAGAGGGTGTTCAATTAAAAACCTTTCTGTTCTCCCACCATTAGAGGTAGAGGGGGTTCTGACTGAAGCTCCACTTCCTCTTCCCCCATCATTTGAGGTACAGAGGGTGTTCTGACTGAAGCTCCACTTCCTGTTCCCCCATCAGAGGTACAGAAGCTGTTCTGACTGAAGCTCCACTTCCTGTTCCCCCATCATTAGAGGTACAGAAGGGGTTCTGACTGAAGCTCCACGTCCTGTTCCCCCATCATTAGAGGTACAGAAGGTGTTCTGACTGAAGCTATAGACTGGAGTATATCTGCATCTAAAATATGATCCTATTTCTTATATAAGCTAGTGCACTACTTTTGACCAGAGCCCTATATAGTAGTACATGATGTAGAGCCATGTAGAGGCACCTATGTGGTCCTGTATTGCACTATGTAGGATCTAGAACCCATACGTAGAATGTATGCACGCATGACTGTAAGTCGCTTTGGATAAAAGCGTCTGCTAAAGGGCATATATTAGAAGAGAGTATTATTTGGGATTTGTCCTCTAAGTCCACTCCAGCCTCCCTCTCAAAGCAGCCGTCCACTCGCCTAATTACCTGTCAAACAACTGATATCTTAGAGGCCATTTTAACAGACCATCAGGACAATGTCGGTCTGACTTCACCCAGTTAACTTCTATGTGATTCAACCTGTTTCATTGCATGTCTCTCTTATCAATCCCTTTAATAATCTAAATCCTATCAAACTGTTAAAAGAGGAGAACGTCTCAACATTAGAGGAAGAGGTCTTTGTATTTTGTAATGGGGCTCCCAAGTGGTGCAGCGGACTAAGGCATCACAACAGTCCTGTATCACATCTGGCCGTGATTGGGAGTCCCATAGGGCGATGCAAAATTAGCCCAGCTTTGGCCCGGGTTTGGCCAAGAACACATAATTGTAAATATGAATGTGTTCTTAACTGGGGCGGCAGGGTAGCCTAGTGGTTAGAGTGTTGGACTAGTAACCGAAAGGTTGCAAGTTCAAATCCCTGAGCTGACAAGGTACAAATCTGTCGCTCTGCCCGTGAACAGGCAGTTAACCCACTGTTCCTAGGCCGTCATTGAAAATAAGAATTTGTTCTTAACTGACTTGCCTAGTAAAATGAAGGTCAAAAAATAAAAAAATAAAAAATAACTGGCTTGCCTAGTTAAAAGAAAAAGGGTATTTAACATGTGTAATCATACAGCAGGGGGTAGAGTGCCTCTGTATTGTTCCACCTGTTTATGTATACATCCCAAATAGCACCCTACTCCCTATGTAGTGCACTACCGCTGATCAGGGCCTATAGGGCTCAAGGTCAAAAGTAGTGCACTGTATAGGGAAAGAGAAAAGGGTGCCATTCTTTAATAGATGCTAAGGAGACCTGTCTGATACGTCTACTCGATGAGGTGAGTTAAATGTACTCTTTTGGCAAACTCCAAGTGGGCTGTCATGCGCTTTTTACAGAGGAGTGGCTCCAGCCTGACCACTCGACCATAAAGGCCTGATTGGTGGAGTGCTGCAGAGATGGTTGTCCTTCTGGAAGGTTCTCCCATCTCCACAGAGGAACTCTGGAGCTCTGTCAGAGTGACCATCGGGTTCTTGGTCAACTCCCTGACCAAGGCCCTTCTCCCCTGATTGCTCAGCTATAGGAAGAGTCTTGGTGTTCCAAACTTCTTCCATTTAATGATGATGGAGGCCACTGGGTACTTGGGGACCTTCAATGCTGCAGACATTTTTTGGTACCCTTCCCCAGATCTGTGCCTCGACACAATCCTGTCTCGGAGCTCTATGGACAATTCCTTCGACCTCATGGCTTGGTTTTGCTTTGACATGCACTGTCAACTGTGGGACCTTATATAGACAGGTGTGTGCCTTTCCAAATCATGTTGTTGTACTTCCACCTCTTTTTTTCCCCCATTTTTGATATCCAATTGGTAGTTACAGTCTTGTCCAATCGCTGCAACTCCCCTATGGACTTGGGAGAGGCAAAGGTATAGAGCCATGCGTCCTCCGAAACACGACCCCGCCAAGCCGCACTGCTTTTTGACACACTGCTCGCTTAACCCGGAATCCACCCTCATCAATGTGTCAGAAGAAACACTTTCAGGCAGGTGATCGAAGTCAGCTTGCAGGCGCCCGTCTTGCCACAAGGAGTCGCTAAAGCGCGATGGGACGAGGAAATCCCGGCCCGCCAAACACAGCCTGGAATCAAACCCAGGTCTGTAGTGACGCCTCAAGCACTGCAGTGCCTTAGACCGCTGTGCCACTCGGGAGGCCCATGTCCAGTCAATTTCATTTAGCACATGTTGACTCCAACCAAGTTGAAGAAACATCTCCAGGATGATCAATGGAAACAGGATGCACCTGAGTACAATTTTGAGTCTCATAGCAAAGGGTCTGAATACTTACATAAATATTATTTATTTATTTTTTGCTAAAATTTCTTGAACCCTGTTTTCATTTTGCCATTATGGGGTATTGTGAGTAGCTTGATGAGCAAAAACAATAATTTAATAAATTTTAGAATAAGACTGTAACATAACAAAATATGGAAAAAGGGAAGGGGTCTGAAAACTTTCCTGAATACTTTGCACTGTATACCATTGATTTACATTGGATTTCTGTCACAAATGAAAAAAGTTTGCATTTGAAACAGTGGCCAGGTAAACAAAAGCATGGATTGCTGTCATACCTGGTCCATAGACTACTTACAGGGTAAGGAAACCAATATGTCATTTTGTCATTTGGGTGAACCATCCCTTAAAAGGGTCAATTTCGGTGTCTGCATTTATACATTTCATATAGGACAATGGCCAGTGTTGGCCGACAATGGAGTCACTGTGTCATTGTGATTTATGTCCAGCTATAGTTGGACCTACCAGCAGCCTGTGTTTCTTACTGAATATGCATATGATTTGATTGTTGAGTGCCGAAAACTGTTCTGGGTTTTCATTAAGCTAAAAGACTGCCTCTTTATCTCTCCCCTCAAGAGACTGAAGCACTGCCACAAGGCATTATATTTCAGCGGGAATGCAGTTCCTTGGAGGTATTTCGTCCGGAGCGCGCCTGCCTGTGCGCCCTTCCCCACCGTTGTGTGTGAAAACACGTGGGCTGGGGCTCGGCAGGGAAACTCGTGTACCTGTCTGAAGGCTGATATAACGTCTAATATAAAGGCTGTAGATGACAATAAAAAACAGCCTCATAGCCTCAGCCTGATTATGGTGATATTTTGCATGTGTTAAATTCCTTTTGGACAGAATAGATAAAACAGGATTGGGCGAATGACTTGAAAATGTTCATCCATAAACCTACTAACACGAAGTAATAAATAAAACATGAGCACATATTCAATATAAGAAGGTTTAATTAAGAATAAGAATGTTTGTCGACAGCACACTAAATCTTTCCATCAATTGGAGGAGTATTAGGCTATAGTAATTGGTAAACCTAAAACCTTTATCAATAGGCAGTACATTGTTTCGTTATGAAAAGGAGACGGAAATGTGACTGACCTGCATTGCAATGGTAGGAACGTTTCCAGACGACTGTGAGCTGAATGACCAGTAGGCTAGGTGTGAATGTTCTGGAAGCTTCATTCTAATCAGTCGTGAATACCTAAAGGAACCCACCGACCCCCTTATGGGCCATCATCGGGGACAAAAGTCTTGCTGAGTCTATGAGATATTTAGTTTTAAGCTCTTAAAGGCAGCACCACTTTATCAAATGTTCATGTTGATATTTTAGGCTACGCCTGAAATCAGTTTTTATGGGCACACAAATCCAAATTGATGTAACCTATGCGATTGCAAAATTGAATGCTTCTAACCAAAAGAGTCACCTAACATGTATGGTTCTTCAATATAGGCTAACAACCCTAGCTACTTGTTGCGCATTTGGTATCCAGCTGTTTTCACAGGATGGTATATTTACATTTAAGGCCCCCAGTAAGCCACGCCTCCAATACTTTCCCAGTGTGCCTTGCCTTTTCGATTGAATTGTAGAGTTACTACCCGTGACTGTTTTGTATTATCAATCAAGTGAGTTCATAGGCAAATATTATCACTATAATTGAACCATTACATATATCATAAGGCCTTACTTATAAAGTGGTCTGAAACTCATGGTTTTACAGGCCACATCAGGCCTGCAAGTAGGGTTGCAAAATGCAGGTACATTTCCCAGGTTTTCCAGAAATACTGGTTGGAAGATACATGGTGGAACAATTGGGAAAGTTTGTGGAATAAATCACATTATTCTGGCTTGCAAAGTGATGTGTAATTCCTATTAGAATCTAGCCAGCATTAGTCTATCCATAATGACGGCCAGGGTTAAGAACAGTGGGAGGAAATTATCTTAGCAATTTAAACTACCATTTCAGTAACAGGTGCAAAAATTACATGGATTAGTTTAGAAAACATTTATATTTGTGTAGAATAACATTTAATCAATCAATCACTCAATGTACATGCAAAAAGGAATACCTAGGATAGGATAAGTAATCCCTCTCGCCCCCCCCCTTTAAGATTTAGATGCACTATTGTAAAGTGACTGTTCCACTGGATGTCATAAGGTGAATGCACCAATTTGTAAGTCGCTCTGGATAAGAGCGTCTGCTAAATGACTTAAATGTAAATGTAAAAACACAGATAAAAGCAATTCCAAAACATTTACCTGCATTAAAGTATCCTGGGAAAAAAGTTGATTTGTTATCATAACTTAAAACAATTTAGTTGGTGTGACTATCACATAAACAGTTTAAGTATCAGTGACTTTCATTGACTTTGAGTACAATTTACGAGAAGAATTTGAGTTTAAAAAATGCTTTGGGGTTTACAGTGTAGGTAGGCCTAGTGATATTGTCTACCATCATCAGCTGATCTAGGTGTTCGGAAGAATGTCCAGAACATTTTGGAGTCTCGTTCGTTGCGCCAGTGAAGACAGTTGTGATCCACGGTGGATCCAATCCAATACCACTATGTTGATTATCTGCTTGATTTACAGCAGAATATTTCATTAACAGAGAAAGCACCATGTCAATTAATTAACTGCATCATTGGTTAAGGACTTGTAACTAAGCATTTCACGGTATTATTCGGCACATGTGACAAATAAAATTGGATTTGATTTAAGGTTTTTCTATGTTTGGGTTCCTGAGTGGCGCAGCGGTCTAAGACACTGCATCTCAGCACTATAGTCATCACTAGAGACCCTGGTTCAATTCCAGGCTGTATCACAACTGGCTGTGATTGGCCCAGCATCGTCTGGGTTAGGGTTTGGCCCGTGATTGACCCAGCATCGTTAGGGTTTGGCCCGTGATTGGCCCAGCATCGTCTGGGTTACAGTTTGGCCCGTGATTGGCCCAGCATCGTCTGGGTTAGGGTTTGGCCCGTGATAGGCCCAGCATCGTCTGGGTTACGGTTTGGCCCGTGATAGGCCCAGCATTGTCTGGGTTACAGTTTGGCCCGTGATTGGCCCAGCATCGTCTGGGCTACGGTTTGGCCCGTGATTGGCCCAGCATCGTCTGGGTTAGGGTTTGGCCCGTGATGGGCCGTCATTGCAAATGAGAATTTCTTCTTAAATGACTTGCCTCGTGAAATAAAGGTTAAATAAAATAAAAATGTTTCTGTGCATCGGATTGGACACCAAGTCCAGGCTACTGTGCGCAATTTGGTAGGATATGGCGATGGGGTTTTGCATTCTATTATTCATTAGATTTAATGACAACAAATGAGTAGCCTAGTGGGCTTATGAACAAAAGGATTTGGTGAATTTCAATGATGTAAATAAATGATAATGATGATGGTGAGAGCCCAGTAACAGATGGACTGAGATCCTTTTAATCACATAGAGGCTATTGTTACTTTGTGTCTCACAATGTTTCCATCACGTTTCCAAAGTATGAGAGGATGGCTAGAGGGTGGTCTGAAGTTGGATAATTTTTCAGCTTCTTCCTGCAATGCTTAGTTGATGTAAAACATATGTTGAATTTTCTGTATCTCTATGCATACCTCTTGAGATGTCTGTATCCTCCTGACTGGTGGTTCTTTTAATTAAGAAATTAAATATGCTTCCTTGCAAATCTGGGTAAAAGGTTGAAAGGAATATACATTTAGTAATTAAAAACCTCTTAGGGCTAGGGGGAAGTGTTCGGAAGTTCGGATGAATGATGTGCCCAAAATAAAGTGCCTGTTACTCAGACCCAGAAGCTAGGATATGCATATAATTGGTAGCATTGGATACAAAACACTCGGAAGTTTCTACAACTGTTAAAATAATGTCTGTGAGAATAAGAGAACTGATATGGCAGGCGAAAACCCGAGGAAAATCCATCCGGTCAAAGTTTTTTTGGGGTCACATTTCAATGCTTGTCAATGGGATATTCAAATAAAAAGCTCCCAGATTGCAGTTCCTATGGCTTCCACTAGATGTCAACAGTCTTTAGACAGGGTTTCAGGCTTGTTGTTTGAAAAATGAGCGAGTTGTTGTAGTTTTTCCAAGGTGTCTCTCATTAGAAATGTAGTCTTGCTGCGTACGTGAATGAGGTGCGCGCTCTTCGTTATTTATCTTCCACATTGAATATACTATTTTCCATCTTAAATATGATCATTATCTCCGTCTTGAATTGTATTGTTTATTTAGATATTAGAGTACCTGAGCATTAACTAGAAACATCGTTTGACTTATTTGGGCGAACTTTACAGGTAACTTTTTGGATGCATGTATGTATGCATGCATGTATGCATGTTGAACGAGTGGATTACATGCTAGGTAAAGCTCCGCCTTATCTCAGTTCACTGGTCACGATGGCAACACCCATCCGTAGCACGCGCTCCAGCAGGTGTATCTCATTGATCATCCCTAAAGCCAACACCTCATTTGGCCGCCTTTCGTTCCAGTACTCTGCCGCCTGTGACTGGAACGAATTGCAAAAATCGCTGAAGTTGGAGACTTTTATCTCCCTCATCAACTTCAAACATCAGCTATCTGAGCAGCTAACCGATCGCTGCAGCTGTACATAGTCTATTGGTAAATAGCCCACCCATTTTCACCTACCTCATCCCCATACTGTTTTATTTATTTACTTTTCTGCTCTTTTGCACACCAATATCTCTACCTGTATATGACCATCTGATCATTTATCACTCCAGTGTTAAAACCTGTTAATCCTACCCCCTACTTTTTCGAACATTCTGTTAAAAATCGCGCAATATTTCAGCGCCCTGCTACTCAAGCCAGGAATATAGTATATGCATATGATTAGTATGTGTGGATAGAAAACACTCAGACGTTTATAAAACTGGTTAAATCACGGCTGTGACTATAACAGAACGTGCGTTTCATCGAAAAGCGCAGGAAAATCTGATCACTGAAAATGGAAATATATATCCATGCGCGACTTGAACCCATTGATAAAGGTGAACCACATTTAATGGGGCTGAGGTTGCAATACCTACAGCTTCCACACGTTGTCTAGAGTATTGTCATTTGCCTAGGCTTTGTTTCTTGGTCAAACAGACGCAAGGCAACGCATTTCCTCCGGTCTCCGACTGGATATTTTGGTTGAGAATTACTCGGACATTTTTTCCAGACGGACAGCTAAAGAATATACTTCGCCTCGTGATCAATTTGATCGCTTATTAACGTTTAATAATACCTAAAGTTGCATTACAAAAGTATTTCGAAGCGTTTTGTGAAAGTTTATCGTCAACTTTTTTAATAAAAAAAAAATGACGTTACGTTATAAGACGCTATTTTTTTCCGTTTATCACACAGTCTTCATAGATCGATATCTAGGCTATATATGGACCGATTTAATCGAAAAAAAGACCCAATAGTGATTATGGGACATCTAGGAGTGCCAACAAAGCAGATGGTCAAAGGTAATGAATGTTTTATATTTTATTTGTGCGGTTTGTGTAGCGACGACTATGCTAATTATTTTGTTTACGTCCCCTGCGGGTCTTTTGGGGTGTTACATGCTATCAGATAATAGCTTCTCATGCTTTCGCCGAAAAGCATTTAAGAAATCTGACTTGTTGCCTGGATTCTCAACGAGTGTAGCTTTAATTCAATACCCTGCATGTGTATTTTAATGAACGTTTGAGTTTTAACTAGTACTATTAGCATTTAGCGTAGCGCATTTGCATTTCCAGATGTCTAGATGGGACGCCTGCGTGCCAGGTAGGACCAAGAGGTTAATCTGCAAAATTGTAATTATTCGCCTACCTCATGCCTTTTTCACACATTGTATATAGACACCCCCTTTTTTTCTACTGTGTTATTGACTTGTTAATCGTTTACTCCATGTGTAACTCTGTGTTGTCTGTTCACACTGCTATGCTTTATCTTGGCCAGGTCGCAGTTGCAAATGAGAACTTGTTCTTAACTAGCCCACCTGGTTAAATAAAGGTGAAATAAAAATAATAAAAAATTAAAAAAACTGAATCAAGCGGGCCAACTAAACTGACATTTTTGGGATATAAAGAAGGACTTTATCGAACAAAACAACCATTTGTTGTGTGGCTGGGACCCTTGGGATTGCAAACAGAGAAAGATCTTCCAAGGTAAGTGATTTATTTTATCGCTATTTGTTACTATTGTGATGCCTGTGCTGGTTTGGAAAAGTATTTTGGTGTGGGTCACTGTCCTCAGATAATCGCATGGTATGCTTTCGCCGTAAAGCCTTTTTGAAATCTGACAACACGGTTGGATTAACAAGAAGTTAAGCTTTTAAATGATGTTGGACACTTGTATGTTCATGAATGTTTAATATTACAATTTTGTCATTTGAATTTGGCTCCAGTTTCACCGGATGTTGTCGATTTTGATCCTGGTAGTGGGATCCGTGCACTAAGAGTTACATTTTAATGGCTTTTTAAAATTCTACCAGCCTTGCCAGCAGGCATGTCAGCTATTACAGTTACACAAGCTAGCCACTCTAATTTTATTGGTTGCCTGAAATGACTTCTGGGTAGCTAGTTATGAGGTTGGGAGATGGGTTCCCAATCTGGGCTAGCTAAAGACAACTTCATAACATTGGTAGGTGGCTAGTAGCCTTACAGAGAAACAACAACAAAAAATTAAGGGTATCATGCCTTTGCTAGAAAATATAACAGTTTGCCCGAAGATACTTATTTGATATCATAACCTAAAAGAACAGACACGTGATTTAATGAAAAGCAGCAAACAGACAAAACATTGTTTCACATTCTTTAGTAAAAGAAACAGAAACATGCTACAGCTCGCTTCACAGTTTTCCCGACATATAGGCCTACAGTGCATACGGGAAAGTATTCAGACCCCTTGACTTTTTCCACATTTTGTTACGTCACAGTCTTTTTCTGAAATAGATGACATATATTTTCTCCCTCATCAATCTACACATAATACCGATAATGAAAATCCGTTCAAAAAATCTAAACTTGTGCAAATGTATTAAAAATAAATAACTGAAATACCTGATTTACAAAAGTATTCAGACCCTTTACTATGAGATTCAAAATGGAGCTGAGGTGCATCCTGTTTCCATTGATCATCCTTGAGATGTTTCTACAACTTGATTTGAGTCCACCTGTTGTAAATTCAATTGATTGGGTATGATTTGGAAAAGTACACACCTGTCTATATAAGATCCCACAATTGACAGTGCATGTCAGAGCAAAAAACCAAGCCATTCCGAATGCACTGTACAAGGAAACTCGATATAGCTCAATGACGTTGACTGAGCGGGGGTCTGTATGCAGTAAAGACCTTTCCACAAAACGTTTTGCTCGACAAAAAGTCACATAAGCTTCCCCCCATCCCCGTTTCTCATCTTTATCAATGACTCTTCAATGCCCTGGTTTACAGACTCACAGAGCCCCACTTCTGTTGACTTCTCTCTGCTTGTTATTCTCTGACTGACAAATTATCTCTCTCTCTGTCTCTCTGTCTCTCTCTCTCTGTCTCTCTCTGTCTCTCTCTCTCTCTCTCTGTCTCTCTCTCTCTCTCTCTCTCTCTGTCTCTCTTTCCCTCTCTCTTTCTCCTCTCCCCTCCACTCTCTCCACCGTGTCTCCTCCCCTCTCCCCTCCACTCTCTCAACCCGTGTCTCCTCTCCTCTGTGTCAGTGTACTAATCCAGTCTTAGATGTGTCTCCTCTCCTCCCCTCTCCCCTCCACTCTCTCCACCGTGTCTCCTCCCCTCTCCCCTCCACTCTCTCCACCGTGTCTCCTCTCCTCTGTTTCAGTGTACTAATCCAGTCTTAGATGTGTCTCCTCTCCCCTCTCCTCTCCCCTCCACTCTCTCCACCGTGTCTCCTCTCCTCTGTGTCAGTGTACTAATCCAGTCTTAGATGTGTCTCCTCTCCCCTCCACTCTCTCCACCGCGTCTCCTCTCCTCTCCCCTCCACTCTCTCCACCGTGTCTCCTCTCCCCTCTCCTCTCCCCTCCACTCTCTCCACAGTGTCTCCTCTCCTCTGTGTCAGTGTACTAATCCAGTCTTAGATGTGGCTCCTCTCCCCTCCACTCTCTCCACCGTGTCTCCTCCCCTCTCCCCTCCACTCTCTCCACCGTGTCTCCTCTCCTCTGTGTCAGTGTACTAATCCAGTCTTAGATGTGTCTCTCCTGCTTGTCTTTGCTCTGTCAGTTCTCTGAGTGTTTGAGTTAAGTCACAACACCCATCTAAGCCTGTAAACCTCCCATTTCAACAGAAAACAACCCCAGAGCTTTTCTCTCTTTCTCTCTCTACAAACAAAGGGAATGGGATTGACAATGTCTCTCTTTCATCTAAAACAAAATGATTTATCAGTATGCAGCACCATACAGGAGAGACATTCTCTGCTGTATGTCTGTATGAGCCATCACATGTATTACTGCTGTGTGTGTTTGTGGCTCACACTGTGATAGATCCTTCAATCTTTATACACATCAGTACATCAGTACAACAGTACATCAGTACAACATTATAGCAGTACAACAGTACAGCAGTACAACAGTACATCATTATAGCAGTACATCAGTACAGCAGTACAACAGTACATCATTATAGCAGTACATCAGTACAGCAGTACAACAGTACATCATTATAGCAGTACATCAGTACATAAGTACAGCAGTACATCAGTACAACAGTACATCATTACAGCAGTACATCAGTACATCAGTACATAAGTACATCAGTACATCAGTACAACAGTTTGTCAGTACAACAGTACAACAGTTTGTCAGTACAACAGTACAACAGTTTGTCAGTACAACAGTACAACAGTTTGTCAGTACAACAGTACATGAGTCAGTACATAATTGTCAGTACGTAATTGTCAGTACGTAATTGTCAGTACGTAATTGTCAGTATATAATTGTCAGTACAACAGTACATGAGTCAGTACATAATTGTCAGTATATAATTGTCAGTACAACAGTACATGAGTCAGTACATAATTGTCAGTATATAATTGTCAGTACAACAGTACATGAGTCAGTACATAATTGTCAGTACGTAATTGTCAGTACGTAATTGTCAGTACGTAAAATTGTCAGTATATAATTGTCAGTACAACAGTACATGAGTCAGTACATAATTGTCAGTACATGAGTCAGTATATAATTGTCAGTACATAATTGTCAGTATATAATTGTCAGTATATAATTGTCAGTACAACAGTACATGAGTCAGTACATAATTGTCAGTACATGAGTCAGTATATAATTGTCAGTATATAATTGTCAGTATATAATTGTCAGTATATAATTGTCAGTATATAATTGTCAGTACATAATTGTCAGTACATGAGTCAGTATATAATTGTCAGTATATAATTGTCAGTATATAATTGTCAGTATATAATTGTCAGTACATAATTGTCAGTACATAATTGTCAGTACATAATTGTCAGTACATAATTGTCAGTACATGAGTCAGTACATAATTGTCAGTACGTAATTGCAGCAGTACATAATTACAGCAGTACATTTTTATTCCGGACAAGCTGAACACCTTTTTCGTCCTCTTTGAGGATCACACAGTGGCACCGATGCGGCCTGCTACCAAGGACTGTGGCCTCTCCTACTCCTTGGCCGATGTGAGTAAGACATTTAAACGGACCAGACGGCGTCCCCAGCCGCGTCCTCAGAGCGCAGACCAGCTGGTTGGTGTGTTTACGGACATATTCAATCTCTCCCTATCCCAGTCTGCTTTCCCCACTTGTGTCAAGATGTCCACCATTGTTCAAATCAAATCAAATGTTATTGGTCACATACACATACAGTATTTAGCGGATGTTATTGCGAGTGTAGCGAAATGCTCATGTTCTTAGCCCCAACAGTGCAGTAATATCTAAAAACGATTCACAACAATAAACACAAATCTAAAAGGTAAAAGAATGGAATTAAGAAATATATAAATATTTGATAACCACCTGAGCCCCGGCCTGTTCACCACGCTATCATCCAGTAGGCGAGGTCAGTACAGGTGCACATTTCCTTCGACCTCATGGCTTGGTTTTTGCTCTAAGATGTCATGTCAACTATTAGACCTTATATAGACAGGCGTGTGCCTTTCATAATCATGTCCAATCAATTGAATTTACCCCAGGTGGACTCAATTTCGAAGGGTCTGAATACTTATGTAAATAAGGTATTTCTGTTTTTTATTTTAATAAATTGGCAACACACGCAGTACCACACATACATACACATAAACACGCAAGCATGCACACACACACACACACACACACACACACACACACACACACACACACACACACACACACACACACACACACACACACACACACACACACACACACACACACACACACACACACACACACACACACACACACACACACACACACACACACACACACACACACACACACACACACTGACCTCCTAGCTCCTCTGTGGAGATGCTGGTGAGTTGGAAGGTTTCGCTCCCTTCAGACAGTGTCCGGCTCAGGAGACTTCCAGTGTAGAGCAGAGTAGACCTGACGTGGTGGAACGGCATCTTCTCTCTGCAAAAATCACACATATAGTTTGAATGCTGAGGGTCTGTGTGCAAAAATAAGTGTGTGAAGGAAAGTGTACATCCTCCATCTTTCTCTCCCTCCTCCCCTCTAATCCTCACCTCTTCCTCCCTTGCTCCCAAGTCTCCCTCTCTCCCTGCCTACTCGTCCGCATCTCCCTTCCTCCTCCCATTCCCTCCACGACTCTCCCTTCCTCCTCCCATTCCCTTCCCTCCACTCCTCTCCCTTCCTCCTTCCCTTCCCTTCCCTCATCTCCTCCTCCCCTTCCCTCACTCATCTCCCTTCCCTCCTCATCCCTTCCCTCCACTCATCTCCCTTCCCTTCCTCATCTCCCTTCTCTCCTTCCCTCACTCATCTCCCTTCCCTTCACTCATCTCCCTTCCCTCCACTCATCTCCCTTCCCTTCCTCCTCCCTTCCCTCCACTCATCTCCCTTCCCTTCCTCCTCCCCTTCCCTCCACTCATCTCCTTCCCTTCCTCCTCCCTTCCCTTCACTCATCTCCCTTCCTTCCTCCATTCCCTTCCCTCCACTCATCTCCCTTCCCTCCCTCCCTTCCCTCCTCCCCTTCCCTCCACTCATCTCCCTTCCCTCCACTCATCTCCTCCTCCCTTCCCTCCACATCTCCCTCCTCCCCATCCACTCATCTTCCCTTCCTCCTCCCCTTCCCTCCACTCATCTCTCCCTTCCTCCTTCCCTTCCCTCCACTCATCTCCCTTCCCTCCACTCATCTCCCTTCCCTTCCTCCTCCCCTTCCCTCCACTCATCTCCCTTCCCTTCACTCATCTCCCTTCCCTCCACTCATCTCCCTTCCCTTCCTCCTCCCCTTCCCTCCACTCATCTCCTTCCCTCCCTCCTCCCCTTCCACTCATCTCCCTTCCCTTCCTCCATCTCCCTTCCCCACTCATCTCCCTTTCCCTCTCCTCCCTCCACTCTTCCCTCCACTCATCTCCCTTCCCTTCCATCTCCCCTTCCCTCCACTCATCTCCCTTCCCTTCCTCCTCCCTCCACTCTCTCCTTCCCTCCACTCATCTCCCTTCCCCTCCACTCATCTCCCTTCCCTCCACTCATCTCCCTTCCCTCCACTCATCTCCCTTCCTCCACTCATCTCCCTTCCCTCCACTCATCTCCTTCCCTCCTCTCCCTTCCCTCCACTCATCTCCCTTCCCTTCCTCCTTCCCTTCCCCACTCATCTCCCTTCCCTTCACTCATCTCCCTTCCCTTCCTCCTCCCCTTCCCTCCACTCATCTCCCTTCCCTTCCTCCTCTCCCTTCCCTCCACTCATCTCCCTTCCCTTCCTCTCCCCTTCCCTCCACTCATCTCCCTTCCCTCCCTTCCCTTCCCTCCACTCATCTCCCCTTCCCTCCACTCATCTCCCTTTCCCACTCATCTCCCTTCCTTCCTCCTCCCTTCCCTCCACTCATCTCCTTCCCTTCCTCCTCCCTTCCTCCACTCATCCCTTCCCTCCACTCATCTCCCTTCCCTCCACTCATCCCCTTCCCTCCACTCACTCATCTCCCTTCCTCCTCCCCTTCCCTCCACTCATCTCCCTTCCCTCCACTCATCTCCCTTCCCTCCACTCATCTCCCTTCCCTTCCTCCTCCCCTTCCCTCCACTCATCTCCCTTCCCTCCACTCATCTCCCTTCCCTCCACTCATCTCCCTTCCCTTCCTCATCCCTTCCCTTCCTCATCTCCCTTCCTCCACTCATCTCCCTTCCCTCCACTCATCTCCCTTCCCTTCCTCCTTCCCTTCCCTCCACTCATCTCCCTTCCCTCCACTCATCTCCCTTCCCTCCACTCATCTCCCTTCCCTCCACTCATCTCCCTTCCCTTCCTCCTCCCCTTCCCTCCACTCATCTCCCTTCCCTCCACTCATCTCCCTTCCCTTCCTCCTCCCCTTCCCTCCACTCATCTCCCTTCCCTCCACTCATCTCCTTCCCTCCCCTTCCCTCCACTCATCTCCCTTCCCTTCCCTCATCTCCCCCTCCACTCATCTCCCTTCCCTCCCTCATCCCTCTCCCTTCCCTTCCCTCATCTCCATCCCCTTCCCTCCACTCATCTCCCTTCCCCCTCCACTCCTCCCTTCCCTCCACTCATCTCCCTTCCCTCCACTCATCTCCCTTCCCTCCACTCATCTCCCTTCCCTCCACTCATCTCCCTTCCCTCCACTCATCTCCCTTCCTTCCCTCCACTCCTTCCCTTCCCTCATCTCCCTTCCCTCCACTCATCTCCCTTCCCTTCACTCATCTCCCTTCCCTCCACTCATCTCCCTTCCCTCCACTCATCTCCCTTCCCTTCACTCATCTCCCTTCCCTCCACTCATCTCCCTTCCCTCCACTCATCTCCCTTCCCTTCCTCCTCCCCTTCCCTCCACTCATCTCCTT
>NC_060192.1:33399777-33483395 GCF_021184085.1 Oncorhynchus gorbuscha | reverse complement strand
ATCAGGTCAAGATCATTATGAAGGACCCATGTTAGAGGCAGGTATAAACAGGGCTTCTGTTTCCCCACCTGTTTCAGTAATGAGGCAGACAGATGGACCCAGTTCAGTGCTAGTGGTGAGGACTTTTTATTGGTGAAAGCATGGCGCCAAACTGTGTATAGTTTCAACAGCTATGTACTGGATAAAAGCGTCTGCTAAATGGCATATATTATTATTATTATTATTACATCTACTACGTACAGACAAAATAACAAACCAGACGATAACTGGACAGGTAACATAAATTACACAAAAACTGAAGATACATCTAATTAAGGTTGAGCTCAATAAACTAAAAAATATAGCAACTCTCTTGCACAATAAACATATCCAGAAAATAACCCAACATCACCATCAATATTTACGTTTCAACTAATAGAATAAGACCCTGCATTAAGCAGAAATATACCGGGTTACTATTTATCTCACACTTGGGTCTTGGCCACCTTGACACTACACAATTACCCAGGATAAATCACACTTCAGACCGCAGGCCTGGTTTGACACCCCAGCCTGGTCTCATAGACTAGACGTATCATAGTAAATGTAAATCTGGGAAACTCAAATTAGTATGATATGTTACGTTTGGTATGGTTACATGAGACAGAAGGTTACTTAAGGTAAAAAGGAAAGTAGGGTGGTTGGTTGGGGTGGATGGGTCGGCATGTAATGTGAACGTCTAGCAACCCAGAGGTTGTGTGTTTGAATCTCATCATGGAGAACTTTAGCATTTTAGCTAATTTGCAACTAGTACCTACTTTTTTAGCAACAATTTAGCATGCTAGTTAACCCTTCCCCTAACCTTAACCTCTAATCCTAACCCCGAGCCTAGGCAACGTTTGCCACCAAACCTAGCTAACGTTATCCACAACAAATTTGAATTCAGAACTTATACACTTTGAAAATTCGTAACACTGTATGAATTTCAATTCCTAACACATCATACAAATTGTAATTCGTAAACATGATGGACATCCATAAATGAATACATACTATTAGGAAATGAAACGCAACATATCATACTATCTGGAGTGTCCCGTGTTTTACGTTTACTATGTTACATCTACCCCTGAGTCCATGGTTGGACACCAGGAAGAAATAGTTCGGCTCTTCAATAAACGAGGATTAAACGGGTACATTTTTTAATTAAACAATTGTTTTTTTTTACATAGAGATAACATTACCAAATGGTAACACTGATAAGAAAGAGTAAGCTTGCGGAGCCTCATCAATGGTTTGGCGCTCCCAAACCTTTTGGAATGTCGGAGTCTTGATCAGCATGTGACTTGATCTGACACTTAGCCCAGTGGTGACCCGTCATTCAGGGCAGGTGGGGTCCACCTGTTTTGAGCCCCACATTTTAGCAACCAAAGAAAATGCCTGTTTTGCATGTTGTGCATGTTATTTTTGCATTAATACGTGTCACATATCAGTTTGCAAACGATGTAAAAATATATATCATTGAGTTAATAAAGCCGCATACAAACATGGTCTCTTTTTTCCCAAAATGCAGGTGTTTCAGCCTAGCTCAGTGCTGTCTGTGGTGGTGGCGCAAGCCAGCAGAAAATACAGAGTGTGGCGCTGTGATCAGTCATGGGGACACTACATCACTGCAAAGTCTAAGGGTAGAGCTTGGGTTTTTCCAAAAGAGTTACATTAGAAGTGCCCATCCAAGAAGGCTCAAGGTCATTGGACACAGATAAGATGACATCAAATCACATTAAAGCATTGCAAAGCAATCACTAGTCTAAGATTAGGGTCTATTTTCCTAGTTTAAAATGATAAACATTCAACATTGGTGATGTTGTCAATGAAGCATCATTTGTGCCGCGCTCAAAACAACTGTTAACTCTGAACTGCAAAATTGGCCTTTTGTGAGTTCAAGACAACTGGGAACTGGAGAAAAAAAAATCTCAGACTTGGAAAATACATTTTAAACTTTCATCCAATTCGGGATTTCAAAATCGGGAACTCTAGCCTCTTCGAGCTACGACCTGAAAATCACCGACGGCATCATAATCCGATCTTGTTTTTCCAGAGTTTCCATTTAAAAGCACCATAAATCCAGAGAATAAATCCAGAGAATGACTTTCATGACAAAATTTGCCCACGAATGACCGTTGTGCCACCTTCCTGTACAAGTGAGCACAGCACAACAAGGTGTGTCCAAAACTGGCTGGTATGCTGCTGCATAAATGATGTAATATGCCAGGGAGATGTGTACTGTAGCTAAGAAAGTAACACTACGTTTATGTTGTGTAGTGCACTGTTAGTAGCTCATGTGCCTCACCCTAATACTTTGGTACTTTTTCACCTCTTAATTTTGCCTACTGTTCTGACTAGGTGGGAAATGTGATCATCTAATATTGTAAGAGCTTTCATTGTCTGCTTATATGTGTCACTCTGTATAATGATAGCAGACAGGCGCAGGAATACATAATCGTTTCTTTTATTTAAGTATGCCAAGAAAACGATGGGCACGAAGCCCAAAACAAACACGTATATATACATACACATATATATATATAAATAGCACAGGGATGTAACCCAAACAAAAGAGTGAGGTGTCTAATAACAAGTGCACAAAAACACGTAGCATGAAAGCCAATACAACAGTGTACAAGTACTCACAAGACCAACGGACATGGGACAATAATTGACAAGGACAACGGGGAACAGAGGGCACATATATACACATACTAATCTGGGGGAGTGGCAACCAGGTGTGCGTAATGAGACAAGATAGTCCGGGGTTGGTGGTAATGAACCCAATTCAGTGACGCCTAGAAGGCCGGTGACGTAGACCTCTGGAGCTGGTGAACGGAATGAGCAGCAGTACAGGGGGAATCCGTGACAATATGCCCCCTTTATTTATCCTACGGTTCTGACTTGGTGTACAGGAAGAACACTGTAAGAATGGCCCATGTTCTGAATTCTGTCGCTGTTCCATTCTGAACAAATAGTTATATCGACCAAGTCCGTTTTAGCTCACTCATTAATGTCTTAATCGAAATTATAGATTGCCTCTTATGCGCTCGTCGTCCCCTTATGCCATAGTTTGTACATCTCAATTGTCAGTGGAAACCCCCTTTGTTAAAGGCTCCGCTGATAACCAGGTATAGCAGTGGTAAGGTGTTGGGACTCTGCTGTTGGGACAGCTTTATGTAGGCCCTAACAGTTTGTAACCACCATTTGTCACCGCTATAGTGCAATTCATGTACTGTTAAGTTTAGTGTTGTGAGTGGCTTTGCTGGCATGCATCCCACTTTTTTTTGTTTTGTCTGTCTGTCTGTCTGTCTGTGGAGAGAATGAAACAGGGATTAGATCATTTAAATGACAGGTCAGGATGTGTTTGGTATTGATTACATAACAAGGTAATCAGAGTGTCAGCCAGGCTTCAGCCCCGAACCATTCACACCAATTAACAATGTGTTTATGGCACTCTCTCATTTCACTGAGTGACGAGGTACCGCTCTCTCTCCATCTGTCTTCCATTATATCAAGCAGTTCAGAGAGAGAGAGAGAGAGAGAGATGTGTGTGCACGCTTTCTCCTCTAAGTAGTAAAGCTAGTAGCCAAGCTGGAACAACTGTTTCTGTAGCATGAGGCAGCTTGGCGTACACACCCTGGATAATAGGATAATAGTCTATCGCAGGGCCTTATAGCCCCAATCTATCTCCCTATCTCTGAGTGCCAAGCAGAGACGCAGAGGGGTCCCATTTGTTCAGTAGTTTGATTTGGTATGACTCAGCCAGGGATCCAACCTTCCAATCTCAGACACTTTAATCACAAGATCACCGAGTTGGATCTCCTATAAACATTTCTATAATTGTTTAGATGACAATTATAGAAAAGTGTCTGAAGATGACTGTGTGAAGATGAATGGCTGAAGAGGACTGTCTGAAGAGGACTGAATAAGAGTGTCTGAAGATGATTGGCTGAAGAGGACTCACTGAAGAGGCCTGCCTGAAGAGGCCTGTCTGAAGAGTGTCTGAAGATGATTGGCTGAAGAGGACTGAAGAGGAGTGTCTGAAGATGATTGACTGAAGAGGAGTGTCTGAAGAGGCCTGTCTGAAGAGGCCTGTCTGAAGATGAGTGTCTGAAGAGGCCTGTCTGGAGAGGCCTGTCTGAAGGAGTGTCTGAAGAGGAGTGTCTGAAGAGGCCTGTCTGGAGAAGAGTGTCTGAAGAGAAAACATTTGACACAAACACAAAAACAGTTCACATAGACAGACAGTGTTTACAGGGGCCCGAAATCTTCTCTCCCTCCAAATAAAATGCCCCAACAGAGTTAGTTACAGTGGGGAGAACAAGTATTTGATACACTGCTGATTTTGCAGGTTTTCCTACTTACAAAGCATGTAGAGGTCTGTAATTTGTATCATAGGTACACTTCAACTGTGAGAGACTGAATCTAAAACAAAAATCCAGAAAATCACATTGTATGATTTTTAAGTAATTAATTAGCATTTTATTGCATGGCATAAGTATTTGATACATCAGAAAAGCAGAACTTAATATTTGGTACAGAAACCTTTGTTTGCAATTACAGAGATCATACGTTTCCTGTAGTTCTTAACCAGGTTTGCACACACTGCAGCAGGGATTTTGGCCCACTCCTCCATACAGACCTCCAGATGGTCATTGGCAAACTTCAGACGGGCCTGGACATGCGCTGGCTTGAGCAGGGGGACCTTGTGTGCGCTCCAGGATTTTAATCCATGACGGCGTAATGTGTTACTAATGGTTTTCTTTGAGACTGTGGTCCCAGCTCTCTTCAGGCCATTGACCAGGTCCTGCCGTGTAGTTCTGGGCTGATCCCTCACCATCCTCATGATCATTGATGCCACACGAGGTGAGATCTTGCATGGAGCCCCAGACCTAGGGTGATTGACCGTCATCTTGAACTTCTTCCATTTTCTAATAATTGCGCCAACAGTTGTTGCCTTCTCACCAAGCTGCTTGTCTATTGTCCTGTAGCCCATCCCAGCCTTGTGCAGGTCTACAATTCTATCCCTGATGTCCTTACACAGCTCTCTGGTCTTGGCCATTGTGGAGAGGTCGGAGTCTGTTTGATTGAGTGTGAGGACAGGTGTCTTTTATACAGGTGACGAATTCAAACAGGTGCAGTTAATACAGGTAATGAGTGGAGAACAGGAGGGCTTCTTAAAGAAAAACTAAGAGGTCTGTGAGAGACGGAATTCTTACTGGTTGGTAGGTGATCAAATACTTATGTCATGCAATAAAATGCAAATTAATTACTTAAAAATAATACAATGTGATTTTCTGGATTTTTGTTTTAGATTCCGTCTCTCACAGTTGAAGTGTACCTATGATAAAAATTACAGACCTCTACATGCTTTGTAAGTAGGAAAACCTGCAAAATCGGCAGTGTGTCAAATACTTGTTCTCCCCACTGTATATATTTGTCTTTATATCCTCCCAGGAATCGTAGAGTGAGACACTGCATTCATAATATTTTCATGATCCACATTTACTGTACAGATGTGTAAGATGAAACGCTACATATGTCCTTCCACTCTCCAGCATACCTGTAGCACAAGACAACCTCTCGTCCACATACCAGAACCTCTAGTCCACATAACACAACCTCTAGTCCACACAACACAACCTCTAGTCCACACAACACAACCTCTCGTCCACAACCAGAACCTCTAGTCCACACAACACAACCTCTAGTCCACACAACACAACCTCTAGTCCACACAACATAAACTCTAGTCCACATAACACAACCTCTAGTCCACACAACATAACCTCTAGTCCACATAACACAACCTCTAGTCCACACAACACAACCTCTAGTCCACACAACACAACCTCTAGTCCACACAACATAACCTCTAGTCCACATATCACAACCTCTAGTCCACATACCACAACCTCTAGTCCACACAACACAACCTCTAGTCCACATACCAGAACCTCTAGTCCACATACCACAACCTCTAGTCTACACAACACAACCTCTAGTCTACACAACACAACCTCTAGTCCACATAACACAACCTCTAGTCCACATAGCACAACCTCTAGTCCACACAACACAACCTCTAGTCCACACAACACAACCTCTAGTCCACACAACACAACCTCTAGTCCACACAACACAACCTCTCGTCCACATACCAGAACCTCTAGTCCACATAACACAATCTCTAGTCCACACAACACAACCTCTAGTCCACACAACACAACCTCTAGTCCACACAACACAACCTCTAGTCCACATACCACAATCTCTAGTCCACACAACACAACCTCTAGTCCACACAACATAAACTCTAGTCCACATAACACAACCTCTAGTCAACATAACCTCTAGTCCACATAACACAACCTCTAGTCCACACAACACAACCTCTAGTCCACACAACACAACCTCTAGTCCACACAACATAACCTCTAGTCCACATATCACAACCTCTAGTCCACATACCACAACCTCTAGTCCACACAACACAACCTCTAGTCCACATACCAGAACCTCTAGTCCACATAACACAACCTCAAGTCACAACACAACCTCTACACAACATAACCTCTAGTCCACATAACACAACCTCTAGTCCACCACAACCTCTAGTCCACACAACACAAGCTCTAGTTCACAACACAACTAGTCCACACACACAACCTCTAGTCCACACAACACAACCTCTAGTCCACATACCAGAACCTCTAGTCCACATAACACAATCTCTAGTCCACACAACACAACCTCTAGTCCACACAACATAACCTCTAGTCTACACAACACAACCTCTAGTCTACACAACACAACCTCTCGTCCACACAACACATAGTCCCACACCCTCTAGTCCACTCCACAACCTCTAGTCCACACAACACAACCTCTAGTCCACACAACACAACCTATAGTCCACATACCACAACCTCTAGTCCACATACCACAACTTCTAGTCCACACAACACAACCTCTAGTCCACATACCACAACCTCTAGTCCACATACCACAACTTTTAGTCCACACAACACAACCTCTAGTCCAAATACCACAACCTCTATTCCACACAACACAACCTCTAGTCAACACAACCTCTAGTCCACACAACACAACCTCTAGTCAACACAACCTCTAGTCCACACAACACAACCTCTAGTCCACACACCACAACCTCTAGTCCACATACCACAACCTCTAGTCCACACAACCTCTAGTCCACACAACACAACCTCTAGTCAACACAACCTCTAGTCCACACAACACAACCTCTAGTCCACATACCACAACCTCTAATCCACATCAATGCCACCTTATAGGCTGTCAAGACACCACTTCCTGTCCCACATTATTGACCAACACCAGAAACTGACACCTGTTCAGAGAAGAATGAAGATTCGAGGTTGTACAGTATCCATCCATCTCAAGGGCTATTGATCTATTCAAAGCTGCCAGAGCATGGTGACCAGTACAGGCACAAGCGTGTGGTGACGCATACAGTGGTCTGTTTTATCTGACCTGCAGCTCAATAAGATCCAGCAGTCTGATACAATGTGTGTGTGTGTGTGTGTGTGTGTGTGTGTGTGTGTGTGTGTGTGTGTGTGTGTGTGTGTGTGTGTGTGTGTGTGTGTGTGTGTGTGTGTGTGTGTGTGTGTGTGTGTGTGTGTGTGTGTGTGTGTGTGTGTGTGTGTGTGTGTGTGTGTGTGTGTGTGTGTGTGTGTGTGTGTGTCTTCAGCTAACAGAACCGCAGAGGAACAATATGTCTCCACTTAGGTTTTGGAATTTTATTAGGATCACCATTAGCTGTTGTGAAAGCAGGAGCTACTCTTCCTGGGGTCAACACAAAACACAAAACACAAAACACAAAACATAATACAGAACAAGAACATAACAAAAAAATATATTTTAAAAAAGGCACACGTAGCCTTCATATCAACTGGGGTGACCTTGTGTTTAATATTAATAACGGGTGGTTATTTTTTTTCAAATGTCTTTTTACTGTTGTTTTATTTCTTTACTTACACACACACACACACACACACACACACACACACACACACACACACACACACACACACACACACACACACACACACACACACACACACACACACACACACACACACACACACACACACACACACACACACACACAGTGAGATCAATATCTAATTTCACACCGCCACCACCTTCATCAGGTCTGCCAAGTGACAAAGTGTGTGACCTCCAACTCCAATCAGTATGTGTGTGTGTGTGTGTGTGTGTGTGTGTGTGTGTGTGTGTGTGTGTGTGTGTGTGTGTGTGTGTGTGTGTGTGTGTGTGTGTGTGTGTGTGTGTGTGTGTGTGTGTGTGTGTGTGTGTGTGTGTGTGTGTGTGTGTGTTACTCCCTCTGTGCTGGACTTGCATCTCAATAACAATGTGTCTCTGCCAGAGAGTCTGTACTCTGCAACAACAACCATCCTCATCCACTCCCAGATACCCCCTCTATACTCCTCCTCTAAAGCTTCCTTTAAACTAACACCACACACACTCCTCATATGATGAGGTCGCATACCGGTAGAAATCCCCCCCACCACCACCACCACACACACACAACACCTCAGTTAAAGTGCCACATCTTCTCTCTGTTTTGCATGTCTCTTTCTGGAGTCACACAGGTACTCTTTCTGTTTGTGTGTGTGCGTGCTTGTGTGTGTGTGTGTGTGCGTGCGTGCTTGTACGTGTGTGTGCGCGTGTGTGTGCGTGCGTATGCGTGCGTGTGCGTGCGTGTGGCTTTCACCTTGAAAAGTGTGATCTATCCTTCATGCTTCACTGCTCACAAAACCTGCCTGATACACATTGAAGATAATGTGGTTTGATTCCAATATTAAATGTAACTGTTTTTAAATCCGCCCTGGAATCTCCCAGTCACTGGGCTGTTCAGTCCAATAGAAAGCTGCCATCTGCCAATACGTGAAAATAATGTTTTGCTAAGAGATGGCAACACAGGATGTCTCTGTACGAACGCACGCATGCGCACACGTACACGTACACACACACACACACACAAAGCCCCGTAGATACTTAATACCATGTGCTGTCAATCACTCAGTCCACCAGGAGAGAATATGACAGATAGTGTAGAGAACTCCCATTGGACAACTAGACTGATCCGGCCCATTGACCCTGTCACTCACGTCTCTCAATATAGGCTGTGTATAACACACACACACACATGCACACACACACGCACACACACACACACACACACACACACACACACACACACACACACACACACACACACACACACACACACACACACACACACACACACACACACACACACACACACACACACACACACACACACACACACACACACACACGCACACAGGTGCTGTAACGCATGCTTAAGTCCAGGTACAAATAGAAAAACACTGTCAGACACACTGTTCTCTCTCTCTGTTCTCTTTCTCTCTCTGTTCTCTCTCTCTCTCTGTTCTCTCTCTCTCTCTCTCTCTGTTCTCTCTCTCTCTCACTCTGTTCTCTCTCTCTCTCTCACTCTGTTCTCTCTCTCTCACTCTCTGTTCTCTCGCTCTCTCTTCTCTCTCTCTCTCTCTCTCTCTCTCTCTCTCTCTCTCTCTCTCTCTCTCTCTCTCTCTCTCTCTCTCTCTCTCTCTCTCTCTCACTGTTTCTCTCTCTCACTGTTCTCCTCTCTCTCACTGTTCTCCCTCTCTCTCACTGTTCTCCTCTCTCTCACTGTTCTCCCTCTCTCTCACTGTTCTCTCTCTCTCTCTCTCTCTCACACACACTGTTCTCTCTCTCTCTCTGTTCTCTCTCCCTCTCTCACTGTTCTCTCTCACATACTGTGCTCTCTCTCTCTCACTGTTCTCTCTCTCTCTCTCTCTCACACACACTGTTCTCTCTCTCTCTCTCTCTCTCTGTTCTCTCTCCCTCTCTCACTGTTCTCTCTCTCACATACTGTTCTCTCTCACATACTGTGCTCTCTCTCTCTCACTGTTTCTCTCTCTCTCTCACATCACTGTTCTCTCTCTCTCACTGTTTCTCTCTCTCTCACTGTTCTGTTCTCTCTCGCACACACTGTTCTATCTCTCTCTCTCTCTCTCTCTCTCTCTGTTCTCTATCTCTCTCTCTCTCTCTCTCTCTCTCACTCTCTTCTCTCTCTCTCTCTCTCTCTCTCTCTCTCTCTCTCTCTCTCTCTCGCTGTTCTCTCTCTCTCACTGTTTCTCTCTCTCTCTCTTTCTCTCACTCTCTCTCTCACACACACTGTTCTCTCTCTCTCACACACTGTTCTCACTCTCTCACACGGTTCTCTCTCTCTCTTACTGTTCTCTCACACACACTGTTCTCCCTCTTTCTTACTGTTCTCTCTCTCTCTCTTACTGTTCTCTCTTATTGTTCTCTCTCTCTCTTACTGTTCTCTCACACACTGTTCTCTCTCACACACTGTTCTCTCTCACTCACACTGTTCACCCTCTCTCTCACTGTTCTCTCTCTCTTTCTAATGATCTCTCTCACTGTTCTCTCTCTCTCTCTAATGATCTCTCTCACTGTTCTCTCTCTCTTACTGTTCTCCCTCTCTCTTACTGTTCTCTCTCTCTCTTACTGTTCTCTCTCTCACTGTTCTCTCATTATTGTTCTCTCTCTCACACACTGTTCTCTCTCTCACTGTTCTCTCTCTCTCTCAATTATTTTAAGTCAATTCAATTCTCTTTATTGGCATGACGTAACAATGTACATGTTGCCAAAGCTTATTTTGGATATTTACAATATAAAAATATATAAAAATAAGAATCAAATTGTCAACGGGACAACAGTAACAACAATAACCAAGTGTCAAAATAATGTACTCTGTCTCTCTCTCTCACACTGTATTCTCTCCCTCACACTTTATTCTCTCCCTCACACTGTGTTCTCTCCCTCATACTGTATTCTCTCACACTGTTCTCTCTCCTCTGTATTCTCTCCCTCACACTTTATTCTCTCTCTCACACTGTATTCTCTCCCTCACACTTTATTCTCTCCCTCACACTTTATTCTCTCCCTCACACTTTATTCTCTCCCTCACACTGTATTCTCTCTCTCACACTGTATTCTCTCTCTCACACTGTATTCTCTCTCTCACACTGTATTCTCTCCCTCACACTTTATTCTCTCCCTCACACTGTGTTCTCTCCCTCACACTGTATTCTCTCCCTCACACTGTGTTCTCTCCCTCATACTGTATTCTCTCACACTGTTCTCTCTCCTCGGTATTCTCTCCCTCACACTTTATTCTCTCCCTCACACTGTATTCTCTCACACTGTTCTCTCTCTTCTGTATTCTCTATCTAGTGTATTCTCTCTCTCTCACACTGTTCTCTCTCTAACACTGTATTCTCTATCTCCGAGTGTATTCTCTCTCTCACACTGTATTCTCTATCTCCGAGTGTATTCTCTCTCTAACACTGTATTCTCTATCTCGAGTGTATTCTCTCTCTCACACTGTATTCTCTATCTCCAGTGTATTCTCTCGCACTGTTCTCTCTCCTCGGTATTCTCTCTCTAACACTGTATTCTCTATCTCCGAGTGTATTCTCTCTCTCACACTGTTCTCTCTCTTCTGTATTCTCTCTCTCACACTGAGATACAGCCTCCTACAGTAAAATACAGTCTACTACAGTGAGATACAGCCTCCTACAGTAAAATACAGTCTACTACAGTGATATACAACCCACTATAAAGAAGATTATCACTTGGATGTTGTAAAGAAATACTGGAGTGATGCAGGATTGTTAATACAGCCTGCAGCCTACTACAGTGAGATACAGTCTACTACAGTGAGATACAGTCTACTACAGTGAGATACAGTCTACTACAGTGAGATACAGTCTACTACAGTGAGATACAGTCTACTACAGTGAGATACAGTCTACTACAGTGAGATACAGTCTACTACAGTGAGATACAGTCTACTACAGTGAGATACAGCCTATAGTCTACTACAGTGAGATACAGTCTACTACAGTGAGATACAGTCTACTACAGTGAGATACAGTCTACTACAGTGAGATACAGTCTACTACAGTGAGATACAGTCTACTACAGTGAGATACAGCCTATAGTCTACTACAGTGAGATACAGTCTACTACAGTGAGATACAGTCTACTACAGTGAGATACAGTCTACTACAGTGAGATACAGTCTACTACAGTGAGATACAGTCTACTACAGTGAGATACAGTCTACTACAGTGAGATACAGCCTATAGTCTACTACAGTGAGATACAGTCTACTACAGTGAGATACAGTCTACTACAGTGAGATACAGTCTACTACAGTGAGATACAGTCTACTACAGTGAGATACAGTCTACTACAGTGAGATACAGTCTACTACAGTGAGATACAGCCTATAGTCTACTACAGTGAGATACAGTCTACTACAGTGAGATACAGTCTACTACAGTGAGATACAGTCTACTACAGTGAGATACAGTCTACTACAGTGAGATACAGTCTACTACAGTGAGATACAGCCTATAGTCTACTACAGTGAGATACAGTCTACTACAGTGAGATACAGTCTACTACAGTGAGATACAGTCTACTACAGTGAGATACAGTCTACTACAGTGAGATACAGTCTACTACAGTGAGATACAGTCTACTACAGTGAGATACAGCCTATAGTCTACTACAGTGAGATACAGTCTACTACAGTGAGATACAGTCTACTACAGTGAGATACAGTCTACTACAGTGAGATACAGTCTACTACAGTGAGATACAGTCTACTACAGTGAGATACAGTCTACTACAGTGAGATACAGTCTACTACAGTGAGATACAGTCTACTACAGTGAGATACAGCCTATAGTCTACTACAGTGAGATACAGTCTACTACAGTGAGATACAGTCTACTACAGTGAGATACAGTCTACTACAGTGAGATACAGTCTACTACAGTGAGATACAGCCTATAGTCTACTACAGTGAGATACAGTCTACTACAGTGAGATACAGTCTACTACAGTGAGATACAGTCTACTACAGTGAGATACAGTCTACTACAGTGAGATACAGCCTATAGTCTACTACAGTGAGATACAGTCTACTACAGTGAGATACAGCCTATAGTCTACTACAGTGAGATACAGTCTACTACAGTGAGATACAGTCTACTACAGTGAGATACAGTCTACTACAGTGAGATACAGTCTACTACAGTGAGATACAGTCTACTACAGTGAGATACAGTCTACTACAGTGAGATACAGTCTACTACAGTGAGATACAGCCTATAGTCTACTACAGTGAGATACAGCCTATAGTCTACTACAGTGAGATACAGCCTATAGTCTACTACAGTGAGATACAGTCTACTACAGTGAGATACAGTCTACTACAGTGAGATACAGTCTACTACAGTGAGATACAGTCTACTACAGTGAGATACAGTCTACTACAGTGAGATACAGCCTATAGTCTACTACAGTGAGATACAGCCTATAGTCTACTACAGTGAGATACAGCCTATAGTCTACTACAGTGAGATACAGTCTACTACAGTGAGATACAGTCTACTACAGTGAGATACAGCCTACTACAGTGAGATACAGTCTACTACAGTGAGATACAGTCTACTACAGTGAGATACAGTCTACTACAGTGAGATACAGTCTACTACAGTGAGATACAGCCTATAGTCTACTACAGTGAGATACAGCCTATAGTCTACTACAGTGAGATACAGCCTATAGTCTACTACAGTGAGATACAGTCTACTACAGTGAGATACAGCCTATAGTCTACTACAGTGAGATACAGTCTACTACAGTGAGATACAGCCTATAGTCTACTACAGTGAGATACAGCCTAAAGCCTACTACAGTGAGATACAGCCTAAAGCCTACTACAGTGAGATACAGCCTACTACAGTGAGATACAGTCTACTACAGTGAGATACAGTCTACTACAGTGAGATACAGTCTACTACAGTGAGATACAGTCTACTACAGTGAGATACAGTCTACTACAGTGAGATACAGCCTATAGTCTACTACAGTGAGATACAGTCTACTACAGTGAGATACAGTCTACTACAGTGAGATACAGTCTACTACAGTGAGATACAGTCTACTACAGTGAGATACAGTCTACTACAGTGAGATACAGTCTACTACAGTGAGATACAGTCTACTACAGTGAGATACAGTCTACTACAGTGAGATACAGCCTATAGTCTACTACAGTGAGATACAGTCTACTACAGTGAGATACAGTCTACTACAGTGAGATACAGTCTACTACAGTGAGATACAGTCTACTACAGTGAGATACAGCCTATAGTCTACTACAGTGAGATACAGTCTACTACAGTGAGATACAGTCTACTACAGTGAGATACAGTCTACTACAGTGAGATACAGTCTACTACAGTGAGATACAGCCTATAGTCTACTACAGTGAGATACAGTCTACTACAGTGAGATACAGCCTATAGTCTACTACAGTGAGATACAGTCTACTACAGTGAGATACAGTCTACTACAGTGAGATACAGTCTACTACAGTGAGATACAGTCTACTACAGTGAGATACAGTCTACTACAGTGAGATACAGTCTACTACAGTGAGATACAGTCTACTACAGTGAGATACAGTCTACTACAGTGAGATACAGCCTATAGTCTACTACAGTGAGATACAGCCTATAGTCTACTACAGTGAGATACAGCCTATAGTCTACTACAGTGAGATACAGTCTACTACAGTGAGATACAGTCTACTACAGTGAGATACAGTCTACTACAGTGAGATACAGTCTACTACAGTGAGATACAGTCTACTACAGTGAGATACAGCCTATAGTCTACTACAGTGAGATACAGCCTATAGTCTACTACAGTGAGATACAGCCTATAGTCTACTACAGTGAGATACAGTCTACTACAGTGAGATACAGTCTACTACAGTGAGATACAGCCTACTACAGTGAGATACAGTCTACTACAGTGAGATACAGTCTACTACAGTGAGATACAGTCTACTACAGTGAGATACAGTCTACTACAGTGAGATACAGCCTATAGTCTACTACAGTGAGATACAGCCTATAGTCTACTACAGTGAGATACAGCCTATAGTCTACTACAGTGAGATACAGTCTACTACAGTGAGATACAGCCTATAGTCTACTACAGTGAGATACAGTCTACTACAGTGAGATACAGCCTATAGTCTACTACAGTGAGATACAGCCTAAAGCCTACTACAGTGAGATACAGCCTAAAGCCTACTACAGTGAGATACAGCCTAAAGCCTACTACAGTGAGATACAGCCTACTACAGTGGGATACAGTCTACTACAGTGATATACAGCCTAATACAGTGAGATACAGCCTAAAGCCTACCACAGTGAGATACAGTATACTACAGTGATATACAGCCTAATACAGTGATATACAGCCTACTACAGTGAGATACAGCCTAAAGCCTACCACAGTGAGATACAGTCTACTACAGTGATATACAGCCTAATACAGTGATATACAGCCTAATACAGTGAGATACAATATGTTAAATCAAATCAAATTTTTATTTGTCACATACACATGGTTAGCAGATGTTAATGCGAGTGTAGTGAAATGCTTGTGCTTCTAGTTCCGACAATGCAGTAATAACCAACAAGTAATCTAACTAACAATTCCTAAACTACTGTCTTATACACAGTGTAAGGGGATTAAGAATATGTACATAAGGATATATGAATGAGTGATGGTACAGAGCAGCATAGGCAAGATACAGTAGATGGTATCGAGTACAGTATAGACATATAAGATGAGTATGTAAACAAAGTGGCATAGTTAAAGTGGCTAGTGATACATGTATTACATAAGGATGCAGTCGATGATATAGAGTACAGTAGATACGTATGCATATGAGATGAATAATGTAGGGTAAGTAACATTATATAAGGTAGCATTGTTTAAAGTGGCTAGTGATATATTTACATCATTCCCATCAATTCCCATTATTAAAGTGGCTGGAGTTGAGTCAGTATCAGTGTGTTGGCAGCGGCCACTCAATGTTAGTGGTGGCTGTTTAACAGTCTGATGACCTTGAGATAGAAGCTGTTTTTCAGTCTCTCGGTCCCAGCTTTGATGCACCTGTACTGACCTCGCCTTCTGGATGATAGCGGGGTGAACAGGCAGTGGCTCAGGTGGTTGATGTCCTTGATGATCTCCTGGAGGGCAGGTAGTTTGCCCCGGTGATGCGTTGTGCAGACCTCACTACCCTCTGGAGAGACTTATGGTTGAGGGCGGAGCAGTTGCCGTACCAGGCAGTGATACAGCCCGCCAGGATGCTCTCGATTGTGCATCTGTAGAAGTTTGTGAGTGCTTTTGGTGACAAGCCAAATTTCTTCAGCCTCCTGAGGTTGAAGATGCGCTGCTGCGCCTTCTTCACGATGCTGTCAGTGTGAGTGGACCAATTCAGTTTGTCTGTGATGTGTATGCCGAGGAACTTAAAACTTGCTACCCTCTCCACTACTGTTCCATCGATGTGGATAGGGGGGTGTTCCCTCTGCTGTTTCCTGAAGTCCACAATCATCTCCTTAGTTTTGTTGACGTTGAGTGTGAGGTTATTTTCCTGACACCACACTCCGAGGGCCCTCACCTCCTCTCTGTAGGCCGTCTCGTCGTTGTTGGTAATCAAGCCTACCACTGTTGTGTCGTCCGCAAACTTGATGATTGAGTTGGAGGCGTGCGTGGCCATGCAGTCGTGGGTGAACAGGGAGTACAGGAGAGGGCTCAGAACGCACCCTTGTGGGGCCCCAGTGTTGAGGATCAGAGGGGAGGAGATGTTGTTACCTACCCTCACCACCTGTTACAGTGAGATGCCGCCTATAGTCTACTACAGTGAGATACAGCCTGCAGCCTACTACAGTGAGATACAGCCTCCTACAGTGAAATACAGTCTACTACAGTGGGATAAAGCCTACTACAGTTAGATACAGCCTACTACAGTGAGATACAGCCTACTAACAGTGAGATAAAGCCTACTACAGTTAGATACAGCCTACTACAGTGAGATACAGCCTACTACAGTTAGATACAGCCTACGACAGTGAGATACAGCCTACAGTCTACTGCAATATCATACAGCCAAATATAGTGAGATACAGCCTACTACAGTGAGATACAGCCTACTACAGTGAGATACAGCCTACAGTCTACTACAGTGAGATACAGCCTACAGCCTACTGCAATATCATACAGCCAAATATAGTGAGATACAGTCAACTACAGTTAGATACAGTCTACTACAGTGAGATACAGCCTACTACAGTGAGATACAGTCTACAGTCTACTACAGTGAGATACAGCCTACTAAAGTGAGATACAGTCTACTACAATGAGATACAGCCTACTACAGTGAGATGCAGCCTACTACAGTGAGATGCAGCCTATTTCCTACTACAGTGATACACATCCTACAGCCTACTACACTGAGATACAGCCTGCAGCCTACTGCAATATCATACAGCCAAATATAGTGAGATACAGTCAACTGCAGTTAGATACAGTCTACTACAGTGAGATACAGCCTACTACAGTGAGATACATCCGACAGCCTACTACAGTGAGATAAAGCCTGCAGCCTACTACAGTGAGATACAGCCTACTACAGTGAGATACACCCTGCAGCCTACTACAGTGAGAAACAGCCTACTACATTTAGATACAGCCTACTACAGTGAGATACAGCCTACAGTCTACTACAGTGAGATACAGTCTACTACAGTGAGATACAGCCTACTACAGTTAGATACAGCCTACTACAGTTAGATACAGCCTACTACAGTGAGATACAGCCTACAGTCTACTACAGTGAGATACAGTCTACTACAGTGAGATAAAGCCTACTACAGTTAGATACAGCCTACAGCCTACTGCAATATCATACAGCCAAATATAGTGAGATACAGTCAACTACAGTTAGATACAGTCTACTACAGTGAGATACAGCCTACTACAGTGAGATACAGTCTACAGTCTACTACAGTGAGATACAGCCTACTAAAGTGAGATACAGTCTACTACAATGAGATACAGCCTACTACAGTGAGATGCAGCCTACTACAGTGAGATGCAGCCTATTTCCTACTACAGTGAGACACATCCTACAGCCTACTACACTGAGATACAGCCTGCAGCCTACTGCAATATCATACAGCCAAATATAGTGAGATACAGTCAACTACAGTTAGATACAGCCTACTACAGTGAGATACAGCCTACTACAGTGAGATACATCCGACAGCCTACTACAGTGAGATAAAGCCTGCAGCCTACTACAGTGAGATACAGCCTACTACAGTGAGATACAGTCTGCAGCCTACTACAGTGAGAAACAGCCTACTACATTGAGATACAGCCTACTACAGTGAGATACAGCCTGCAGCCTACTACAGTGAAATACAGCCTACTACAGTGAGATACAGCCTACAGCCTACTACAGTGAGATACAGCCTACTAAGGTGAGAAACAGCCTACTACATTGAGATACAGCCTACTACATTGAGATACAGCCTACTACAGTTATATACAGCCTACTACAGTGATATACAGCCTACTACAGTGAGTTACAGCCTACTACAGTTAGATACAGCCTACTACAGTGAGATACAGCCTACTACAGTTAGATACAGCCTACTACAGTGAGATACAGTCTTATACAGTGAGATACAATCCACCACAGTGAGATTCAGTCTACAGCCTACTACAGTGAGATACAGCCTACTACAGTGAGATACAGCCTACTACAGTTAGATACAGCCTACTACAGTGATATACTGCATACTACAGTGAGACACAGCCTAATACAGCATACTATAGTGAGATACAGCCTACTACAGTGAGATACAGCCTACTACAGTGATATACTGCATACTACAGTGAGACACAGCCTAATACAGCCTACTAAAGTGAGATACAGTCTACTACAATGAGACACAGCCTAATACAGCCTACTACAATGAGATACAGCCTACTACAGTGAGATACATAATACAACCTACTACACTGAGATACAGCCTGCAGCCTACTACAGTGAGATACAGCCTACTACAGTGAGATACAGCCTGCAGCCTACTACAGTGAGATACAGCCTACTAGCGTGCTTTTACACCTGCATTGTTTGCTGTTTGGGGTTTTAGGCTGGGTTTCTGTACAGCACTTTGAGATATCAGCTGATGTACGAAGGGCTATATAAATAAATTTGATTTGATTTGATTTACTAAGGTGAGAAACAGCCTACTACATTGAGATACAGCCTACTACATTGAGATACAACCTACTACAGTGATATACAGCCTACTACAGTGAGTTACAGCCTACTACCGTGAGATACAGTCTACTACAGTGAGATACAGTCTAATACAAGGAGATAGCCTACTACAGTGAGATGCATCCTACAGCCTACTACAGTGAGATACATCCTACTACAGTGAAATAGTCTACAGCCAACTGCAGTGAGATACAGCCAACAGCCTCCTATTGTGAGATACAGCCTACAGCCTACTACAGTGAGACACAGCCTAATATACTGAGATACAGCCTGCTAAAGTGAGATACAGCCTACTACAGTGAGATACAGCCTACTACAGTGAGTTACAGCCTACTACAGTGAGTTACAGCCTACTACAGTGAGATACAGCCTAATACCGTGAGATACAGTCTACTACAGTGAGATACATTACATTACATTTAAGTCATTTAGCAGACGCTCTTATCCAGAGCAGATACAGTCTACTACAGTGAGATGCATCCTACAGCCTACTACAGTGAGATGCATCCTACAGCCTTCTACAGTGAGATACAGCCTGCAGTCTACTACAGTGTGTTACAGCCTACTACAGTGAGCTACAGTCTACTACAGTGAGATACAGCATACTAATCAAATCAAATCAAATGTATTTATATAGCCCTTCGTACATCAGCTGATATCTCAAAGTGCTGTACAGAAACCCAGCCTAAAACCCCAAACAGCAAGCAATGCAGGTGTAGAAGCACGGTGGCTAGGAAAAACTCCCTAGAAAGGCCAAAACCTAGGAAGAAACCTAGAGAGGAACCAGGCTATGTGGGGTGGCCAGTCCTGTTCTGGCTGTGCCGGGTGGAGATTATAACAGAACATGGCCAAGATATTCAAATGTTCATAAATGACGAGCAGGGTCGAATAATAACAAGGCAGTACAGTTGAAACTGGAGCAGAAGCACGGCCAGGTGGACTGGGGACAGCAAGGAGTCATCATGTCAGGTAGTCCTGGGGCATGGTCCTAGGGCTCAGGTCCTCCGAGAGAGAGAAAGAAAGAGAGAAAGAGAGAATTAGAGAGAGCACACTTAAATTCACACAGGACACCGAATAGGACAGGAGAAGTACTCCAGATCAAATCAAATCAAATTTTATTTGTCACATACACATGGTTAGCAGATGTTAAATGCGAGTGTAGCGAAATGCTTGTGCTTCTAGTTCCGACAATGCAGTGATAACCAACAAGTAATCTAACTAATAATTCCAAAACTACTGTCTTATACACAGTGTAAGGGGATAAGGAACATGTACATAAGGATATATGAATGAGTGATGGTACAGAGCAGCATACAGTAGATGGTATCGAGTACAGTATATACATATGAGATGAGTGTGTAGGCAAAGTAAACAAAGTGGCATAGTTAAAGTGGCTAGTGATACATGTGTTACATAAGGATGCAGTCGATGATGTAGAGTACAGTATATACATATGTATATGAGATGAATAATGTAGGGTAAGTAACATTATATAAGGTAGCATTGTTTAAAGTGGCTAGTGATATATTTATAATATAATAATATATGCCATTTAGCAGACGCTTTTATCCAAAGCGACTTACAGTCATGTGTGCATACATTCTACGTATGGGTGGTCCCGGAGATCGAACCCACTACCCTGGCGTTACAAGCGCCATGCTCTACCAACTGTATTTACATCATTTCCCATCAATTCCCATTATTAAAATGGCTGAAGTTGGGTCAGTGTCAATGACAGTGTGTTGGCAGCAGCCACTCAATGTTAGTGGTGGCTGTTTAACAGTCTGATGGCCTTGAGATAGAAGCTGTTTTTCAGTCTCTCGGTCCCAGCTTTGATGCACCTGTACTGACCTCGCCTTCTGGATGATAGCGGGGTGAACAGGCAGTGGTTCGGGTGGTTGATGTCCTTGATGATCTTTATGGCCTTCCTGTAACAACGGGTGGTGTAGGTGTCCTGGAGGGCAGGTAGTTTGCCCCCGGTGATGCGTTGTGCAGTCCTCACTACCCTCTGGAGAGCCTTACGATATAACAAACTGACCCTAGCTCCCCGACACAAAATACTGCAGCATAAATACTGGAGGTTAAGACAGGAGGGGTCAGGAGATACAGTCTAATACAGTGAGTTACAGCCTACTACAGTGAGACGCAGCCTATAACTGAGATACAGCCTCCTACAGTAAAATACAGTTTACTATAGTGATATACAACCCACTATAAAGAAGATTATCACTTGGATGTTGTAAAGAAATACTGGAGTGATGTAGGATTGTTAATACAGCCTGCAGCCTACTACAGTGAGATACAGTCTACTACAGTGAGATACTGTAACGGATTTCCTCCTCTTCTTCTGAGGAGGAGTAAGGATCGGACCAAAGCGCAGCGTGGTAAGTGTTCATGATGATTTTTAATTCAAACTCAGAACACTAAACAGAAAATAACAAAATGTGAATTTACAAAACCGAAACAGTACCGTGTGGCCAAAACACTCACACGGAAACAAACCAAAAGTGAAACCCAGGCTACCTAAGTATGATTCTCAATCAGAGACAACTAATGACACCTGCCTCTGATTGAGAACCATACTAGGCCGAACACGAAAAAACAAACGACTGCCCACCCCAACTCACGGCCTGACCATACTAAAACAAAGAATAAAATAACAGAACTATGGTCAGAACGTGACAGATACAGCCTACTACAGTGAGATACAGCCTACTACACTGAGATACAGCCTACTACAGTGAGATACAGTCTACAGTCTACTACATTGAGAAACAGCCTACTACAGTGAGTTACAACCTACTACAGTGAGTTACAGCCTACTACAGTGAGATACAGCCTACTACAGTGAGTTACAGCCTACTACAGTGAGTTACAGCCTACTACAGTGAGATACAGCCTACTAGAGTGAGATACAGTCTCCTACAGTGAGATACAGCCTACTACAGTGAGATACAGCCTACTACAGTGAGATACAGCCTACTAGAGTGAGATACAGTCTCCTACAGTGAGATACAGCCTACTACAGTGAGTTACAGCCTACTACAGTGAGATACAGCCTACTACAGTGAGTTACAGCCTACTAGAGTGAGATACAGCCTACTACAGTGAGATACAGCCTACAGTCTACTACAGTGAGATACAGCCTACTACAGTGAGTTACAGCCTACTACATTGAGAAACAGCCTACTGCAGTGAGATACAGCCTACAGTCTACTACATTGAGAAACAGCCTACTGCAGTGAGATACAGCCTATAGTCTACTACATTGAGAAACATCCTACTACAGTGAGATACAGCCTAATACAGTGAGATACAGCCTACAGCCTACTACAGTGAGATACAGCCTACAGTCTACTACATTGAGAAACAGCCTACAGCCTACTACAGTGAGATACAGCCTACAGCCTACTACAGTGAGATACAGCCTAATACAGTGAGATACAGCCTACAGCCTACTACAGTGAGATACAGCCTACAGTCTACTACATTGAGAAACAGCCTACTACAGTGAGATACAGCCTACAGTCTACTACATTGAGAAACAGCCTACAGCCTACTACAGTGAGATACAGCCTACAGTCTACTACATTGAGAAACAGCCTACTACAGTGAGATACAGCCTACAGCCTACTACAGTGAGATACAGCCTACAGTCTACTACATTGAGAAACAGCCTACTACAGTGAGATACAGCCTACAGTCTACTACATTGAGAAACAGCCTACTACATTGAGAAACAGCCTACAGTCTACTACAGTGAGATACAGCCTACAGTCTACTACAGTGAGAAACAGCCTACAGTCTACTACAGTGAGATACAGCCTACAGTCTACTACAGTGAGATACAGCCTACAGTCTACTACAGTGAGAAACAGCCTACAGCCTACTACAGTGAGATACAGCCTACAGTCTACTACATTGAGAAACAGCCTACTACAGTGAGATACAGCCTACAGTCTACTACATTGAGAAACAGCCTACTACATCGAGAAACAGCCTACTACAGTGAGATACAGCCTACTACAGTGAGAAACAGCCTACTACAGTGAGAAACAGCCTACTACAGTGAGATACGGCCATGCACAGCTGTCTTGACCATCAAATAGGCCTATCAGCACCATGAACAGCAATCCTACACACTAAAGCAAGGTTTTGAGAAAAAACAACAACAACATTCAGCTAAATTGTTTTTAATCTTGCCTTTTAAAAAGAACTTCCCTAGTAAATCGATCATTCCATTCGCCCTGAAGATCCCCTCTAAAGGGCAGTTGGATTAGTTGAGCTTAGTTGTGATTTATTAGTTGTTGTTTTCTAACATCCCATAACCTCCAGACTCCTCATTACAGTTTAGAACAGGGGTGTTAAAATAATTTTGCCCAGGGGGGCCACATTCGGTCTTCAACTAGGTCTGAAGGGCCGCAAAGGAAATTGGTTCTATTTCATTGCAGTCAATTTGCAAAAAATAGTCCTCAATCCGTTGTTTTTGGAATTTTCAATGCACCCTGACTGTCTATTATTAGCGAGATGGACAGTCAAGAAACTGTACACCTGCTTGTCAAACATCTCATTCCAAAATCATGGGCATTAATATGGTGTTGGTCACCCCTTTGAAGCTATAACAGCCTCCACTCTTCTCGGAAGGCTTTCCACTAGATGTTGGAACATTGCTCTAGGGACTTGCTTCCATTCAGCCACAGAGAGCATTAGTGAGGTTGGGCACTGATGTTGGGCGATCAGATCTGGCTCACAGTCAGCGTTTCAATTCTTCCCGCAGGTGATGGGGTTGAGGTCAGGGCTCTGTGCAGACAAGTCAAGTTCTTCCACATCGATCTCGACAAATTATTTCTGTATGGACCTCACTTTGTGCATAGGGACATTGTCATGCTGAAACAGGAAAGAGCCTTCCCCAAACTGCTGCCACAAAGTTGGAAGCATACAATCGTCAAGAACGTCATTGTATGCCGTTGAGTTAAGATTTACATTAACTGGAACTAAGAGGCCTAGCCGAACCATGAAAAACATCCCCAGACCATTATTCCTACTCCACCAAACTTTACAGTTGGCAGGTAGCGTTCTCTTGGCATCTGCCAAGCCCAGATTAGTCCGACGGACTGCCAGATGGTGAACTGTGATTCATCACTCCAGAAAACAAGTTTCCACTGATCCAGAGTCCAATGGTAGCAAGCTTTACACCACTCCAGCGGATGCTTGGCATTGAGCATGGTGATCTTAGGCTTGTGTGCGGCTGCTCAGCCATGGAAACCGATTTCATGAAGCTCCTGCCAAACTGTTCTTGTGTTGTCGTTGCTTCCAGAGGTAGTTTGGAACTTGGTAGTGAGTGTTAAAACCAGGGACAGAAGATTGTTTTGGGCTACACACTTCAGCACTCGGGGGTCCCGTTTTGTGAGCTTGTGTGGCCTACCACTTTTCAGCTGAGCCGTTGTAGCTCCTAGACATTTCTACTTCACACTAACAGCACTTACAGTTGACTGGGGCAACTCTAGCAGGGCAGAAATTTGACAACTGACTTGTGGCCTCCTATGACGGTGCCACGTTGAAAGTCACTGAGCTCTTCAGTAAGGTCATTCTACTTCCAAGGTTTGTCTATGGAGATTGCATGGCTGTGTGTTCGATTTTATACACCTGTCAGCAACAGGTTTGGCTGAAATAGCCAAATCCACTCATTTGAAGAGATGTCCACATACTTTTGTATATAGTAATAATATAATAATAATATATGCCATTTAGCAGACGCTTTTATCCAAAGCGACTTACAGTCATGTGTGCATACATTCTACGTATGGGTGGTCCGGGGAACGAACCCACTGACTGTGCACAGTGCATATTAGCGAGTTGGACAATCAAAAAACTGGAGTTTGTCTCATCCCCCCACCCCCTCAAAAAAAAATAACATTTAAACAAAACAAAAAAATATATATGCTGCATTTTTTTTTATTACTCAAACCACGGGCCAGATTGGACCGCTTTGTTTTGGGTTGTACGTTTGACACCCCTGGTTTAGAACATCATTCACAGTTCTCTCCTCCCTAAAAAGAGAAGAGCAGGAATCCACCAAAGGTGCTTTGGTTAAAGTCATTATCATAGATTGCCATGCATGAGGGAAGGCTCACGTGTACCTGATCCCCTGTCTCCAGCTATAGAGCAACTGCATTAGATGCACCTGATCCCCTGTCTCCAGCTATAGAGCAACTGCATTAGATGCACCTGATCCCCTGTCTCCAGCTATAGAGCAACTGCATTAGATGCACCTGATTCCCTGTCTCCAGCTATAGAGCAACTGCATTAGATGGATACTCAAAACCAGCCTTTTCCTTCCGTTCTACATTAAACGTTATTTTCTGATTATTCTTGGACATGTTAGCATCACCATGGAGACTGCACAAGGTAAATCTGATGTGGTAGTCTCCTCTCACTGGTGCTGTCAAGAAACATGCAACGTAGAGAAAAGTAAAGAAATCTACACCATCAGTCTCTTACAGACACTGAAGTAACCTAGTAATATACTGCAGCAACAACCAGCCATAGGCAGGGTTCAAACCCTATGGCACCACAGCACCACCGTTTGGACAAAATGGACTTGTTTCCCTTGGATGAGCTTCTTCTGTACTCCTTAACATGCCTGCCAAACAGGGGCCTCCCGAGTGGTCTAAGGCACTGCATCACAGTTGCTAGCTCTGCCACTAGATCCTGGTTCGAGTCCAAGCTCTGTCGCAGTCGGCCGCGAACGGGAGACCCAGGGGGCGGTGCACAGCTCTATGGGTTAGGGGAGGGTTTGGCAGGGATGTCCTTGTCCCATTGAGCTCTTAGCGACTCCTGTAGTGGGCTGGGCGCATGCACGCTGACACGGTCTCCAGGTGTATGGTGTTTCCTCCGACACATGGCTTCCGGGTTAAGCGGGCATTGTGTCAAGAAGCAGCGGCTTGGTTGGGTTGTGTTTTGGAGGACGCATGCCTCTCCGTATGGGAGTTGCAGTGACTATAGACTACAACTATACTATAACTGTTACAATTGGATACAGAGAAAAAGGGGTAGAAGTTTAAACAAAATGTTTTTATTAAAAAACATGCCTGCCAAATATCACAACTCAAAATAAAACAGATCATGAAATACACTTTTGATGGATATTTTTCTTATGTTGACTACTTTAAAATGGGATCTTCTCCAGAACCACTGGATCAATTGGCACCACATTTGGTTTATAGCATCTATGGACCCACGTCTTTAAAGCACATTATTTTCCCAGACTATTGTTCAAACAACATGGCAGCTGTAAGCCATTGAACTTGCAGGCATGTTTTTTCCTGTCCAACAGCGCCACCATGGGGTCAAACACAATCATACTCTACAGGTTCGCTAGACTCACATCCCGGTGCACGTGTGCCAAAGTCTATAACTGAGTCAAACAGATTAAGATATCTAAATATGTGGTGGACCTGATTGTTCTTGAATATGTTGAGTCTTGACAGTGTTTGGAATACATTTTGTTCTAATATGAATAACCATGTCTGATTTATATTAATTTATGTGCCAGGTCACACCCACTTTAATATTTTTTTGTCCATGGCTACCATGTTATTTGAGGTACTAGCTTGGAAAATATTGCGTTTAGAGACCTTGGTCCATAGATGTTATACAGTGTGTCACGCCTTGGTCATAGTGTTTTGTGTTTTCATTATATATTTGGTCAGGCCAGGGTGTGACATGGGTTTAATATGTTGTGTTTCGTATTGGGGTTTTGTAGGCATTGGGATTGCGGCTGAGTAGGGGTGTAGCATAGGTTTGGCTGCCTGAGGCGGTTCTCAATCAGAGTCAGGTGATTCTCGTTGTCTCTGATTGGGAACCATATTTAGGTAGCCGGGGTTTCACTGTGTATTTCGTGGGTGATTGTTCCTGTCTCTGTGTTAGTGTTCACCAGACAGGCTGTAATAGGTTTTTCACATTCCGTTTGTTGTTTTTGTATTTATAAGTTATTTCATGTATCGTCATTTGTTTCATTAAAGACATGAGTAACCACCACGCTGCATTTCGGTCCGACTCTCTTTCGACGAACGAACGCCGTTACACAGAGCATTTGGAAAGTATTCAGACCCTTAGACTTTTTACACATTTTGTTACATTACAGCCTTATTCTAAAATGGATTAAATAGTTGTTTTTTCCCTCACAAAACGCCATGATGACAAAACAAACAGAAATACCTTATTTACATAAGTATTCAGACCCTTTGCTGTGAGACTCGAAACTGTTTCCATTGATCATCTTTGAGATGTTTCTACAACTTGATTGGAGTCCACCTGTGATAAATTCAATTGATTGGACATGATTTGGAAAGGCACACCCCTGTATATATAAGGTCCCACAGTTGACAGAGCATGTCGAAGCAAAAACCAAGCCAAGAGATCGAAGGAATAGTCTGTAGAGCTCTGAGACATGATTGTGTTCCCAAGAACACATTAAAGAATCTCAAATCTAAAATATAATTTTGATTTGTTTAACACTTTTCTGGTTATTACATGATTCCATATTTCTATTTCATAGTTTTGTAGAAAATAGTAAAAAATAAATCATTCTTAAATGACAAGCCTAAAAACCCTAAAACTAGGCTAAACAATAGCTAACGGCAACAAATACGATTGGGTTTCTCTCAGTGTTGATGCTTGAACCCCTAAATATTCTCCCCGTGCCAGCATGTGGCCAGTTTAGTGTCGTGCTGTTGCCGATGTTGGTGAAGAAGTTACTGTACTTCAGAGTAGTGTCAGTGTTGAAGGGCCCGTATCAGTCAAATCAGTATAGAATGCCACCTTTGGTCTCTCTGTGGACACAAAATAGTAAACATATCTTTTGATTTGTACTGGCAACTATGTTAACATGAAGCACACAACCTGCACCATATACTAAAGCAAATAGTTCAATCGACATAGTAAGCACATGAGGAAGGACTCTAGGCCTATTCTGAGAGAAAACAGCAATATGGTGAAGGATGGTGTGGTGTTGAGTGCATGTATATATTACCTGCATTCACACTCTTCAGCTCATCCCCCTGGCTCTCATTAGCATTCAGTCGGTTGTCCAGGACTGACAGTTCTGCTGCTCGGGGTGGAATAATGCAAATCATTTTTGTAAATTCATTTTAGGGCTTTTAGAATGAATCACATTCACTTTTTGTAATTTTAGTGCAGTCGTTTTTTCATCGTGTTGTCTGAATGCATTGGAAATACACTGAAAACATCCAAAATACATAATCAATACAACTTAAGTCCACAATGTGAAGTACATTTTTTTTGACATTGAGGATAAAGGGGGAACTGGACCCAGTGATTTAGCCTAGTTTTTTGACTTGTTCCTCAAGAAATGCTGTCAGCCATGACAGAAGCCAAAGGTGAGTTGACTTGTGGGTGTGGTTTGATGTGGGTATTCCATCTGTCAGAACAGTGCCTGCAGCTTGTTTCCCCACAATCAATCACGACAACGGCAAAATCTCCTGCAGGTTGAGTTCAATAACTACAGGAAGATGTAGCGAGATGCCGGAGGAAGCTGTGAATTGGTTAGTAGCCGACAGAGTAACTTTGGAAAACATGTCAGAGTGGTCATACCTTCCTGTGTGGTGGTAATGGGGTTACCATGGTAACATTACATTTACATTTACATTTACATTTAAGTCATTTAGCAGACGCTCTTATCCAGAGCGACTTACAAATTGGTGCATTCACCTTATGACATCCAGTGGAACAGTCACTTTACAATAGTGCATCTAAATCTTAGGTATTCCTTAAAGAGGTGGGGTTTCAGGTGTCTCCGGAAGGTGGTGATTGACTCCGCTGTCCTGGCGTCGTGAGGGAGTTTGTTCCACCATTGGGGGGGCCAGAGCAGCGAACAGTTTTGACTGGGCTGAGCAGGAACTGTACTTCCTCAGTGGTAGGGAGGCGAGCAGGCCAGAGGTGGATGAACGCAGTGCCCTTGTTTGGGTGTAGGGCCTGATCAGAGCCTGGAGGTACTGAGGTGCCGTTCCCCTCACAGCTCCGTAGGCCATCACCATGGTCTTGTAGCGGATGCGAGCTTCAACTGGAAGCCAGTGGAGAGAGCGGAGGAGCGGGGTGACGTGAGAGAACTTGGGAAGGTTGAACACCAGACGGGCTGTGGCGTTCTGGATGAGTTGTAGGGGTTTAATGGCACAGGCAGGGAGCCCAGCCAACAGCGAGTTGCAGTAATCCAGACGGGAGATGACAAGTGCCTGGATTAGGACCTGCGCCGCTTCCTGTGTGAGGCAGGGTCGTACTCTGCGGATGTTGTAGAGCATGAACCTACAGGAACGGGCCACCGCCTTGATGTTAGTTGAGAACGACAGGGTGTTGTCCAGGATCACGCCAAGGTTCTTAGCGCTCTGGGAGGAGGACACAATGGAGTTGTCAACCGTGATGGCGAGATCATGGAACGGGCAGTCCTTCCCCGGGAGGAAGAGCAGCTCCGTCTTGCCGAGGTTCAGCTTGAGGTGGTGATCCGTCATCCACACTGATATGTCTGTCAGACATGCAGAGATGCGATTCGCCACCTGGTCATCAGAAGGGGGAAAGGAGAAGATTAATTGTGTGTCGTCTGCATAGCAATGATAGGAGAGACCATGTGAGGTTATGACAGAGCCAAGTGACTTGGTGTATAGCGAGAATAGGAGAGGGCCTAGAACAGAGCCCTGGGGACACCAGTGGTGAGAGCGCGTGGTGAGGAGACAGATTCTCGCCACGCCACCTGGTAGGAGCGACCTGTCAGGTAGGACGCAATCGAAGCGTGGGCCGCGCCGGAGATGGCCAACTCGGAGAGGGTGGAGAGGAGGATCTGATGGTTCACAGTATCGAAGGCAGCCGATAGGTCTAGAAGGATGAGAGCAGAGGAGAGAGAGTTAGCTTTAGCGGTGCGGAGCGCCTCCATGATACAGAGAAGAGCAGTCTCAGTTGAATGACTAGTCTTGAAACCTGACTGATTTGGATCAAGAAGGTCATTCTGAGAGAGATAGCGGGAGAGCTGGCCAAGGACGGCACGTTCAAGAGTTTTGGAGAGAAAAGAAAGAAGGGATACTGGTCTGTAGTTGTTGACATCGGAGGGATCGAGTGTAGGTTTTTTCAGAAGGGGTGCAACTCTCGCTCTCTTGAAGACGGAAGGGACGTAGCCAGCGGTCAGGTATGAGTTGGTGAGCGAGGTGAGGTAAGGGAGAAGGTCTCCGGAAATGGTCTGGAGAAGAGAGGAGGGGATAGGGTCAAGCGGGCAGGTTGTTGGGCGGCCAGCCGTCACAAGACGCGAGATTTCATCTGGAGATCGAGGGGAGAAAGAGGTCAGAGCACAGGGTAGGGCAGTGTGAGCAGAACCAGCGGTGTCGTTTGACTTAGCAAACGAGGATCGGATGTCGTCGACCTTCTTTTCAAAATGGTTGACGAAGTCATCTGCAGAGAGGGAGGAGGGGGGGGGATTCAGGAGGGAGGAGAAGGTGGCAAAGAGCTTCCTAGGGTTAGAGGAAGAAGCTTGGAATTTAGAGTGGTAGAAAGTGGCTTTAGCAGCAGAGACAGAAGAGGAAAATGTAGAGAGGAGGGAGCGAAAGGATGCCAGGTCCGCAGGGAGGCGAGTTTTCCTCCATTTCCGCTCGGCTGCCCGGAGCCCTGTAACATGTCAGAGTGGTCATACCTTCCTGTGTGGTGGTAATGGGGTTACCATGGTAACATGTCAGAGTGGTCATACCTTCCTGTGTGGTGGTAATGGGGTTACCATGGTCACATGTCAGAGTGGTCATACCTTCCTCTGTGGTGGTAATGGGGTTACCTTGGTCACATGTCAGAGTGGTCATACCTTCCTGTGTGGTGATAATGGGGTTACCATGGTCACATGTCAGAGTGGTCATACCTTCCTGTGTGGTGGTAATGGGGTTACCATGGTAACATGTCAGAGTGGTCATTCATACCTTCCTGTGTGGTGGTAATGAGGTTACCATGGTAACATGTCAGAGTGGTCATACCTTCCTGCGTGGTGGTAATGGGGTTACCATGGTAACATGTCAGAGTGGTCATACCTTCCTGTGTGGTGGTAATGGGGTTACCATGGTAACATGTGACAGAGTGGTCATACATCTAAATCCTGTGTGGTGGTAATGGGGTTACCATTTATCCTTCCTAGGTATTGGTGGTTATGGGGTAACCATGGTAATCTCCGGAAGGTGTTCATTATTGCTGTGTGGTGGTTATGGGGTAACCATGGTAACATTCAGTTCCATATATTCCTGTGTGGTGGTAATGGGGTAACCAGTTTTATGTCAGAGTGTTCATATATTGCTGTGTGGTGGTTATGGCGTAACCATGGTAACATGTCAGTGTTCATATTGCTGTTGGTGGTTATGCGGTAACCATGGTAACATGTCAGTGTTCATATATTTCTGTGTGGTGGTTATCCCTGCCTACAGGCAGAAATTAAAACAAGAGGCTCCTCACGCTGAGGTCTGTCCAACGCTGGTCAGACCAAGCTGACTCTACACTCCAAGACTGCTTCCATCACGTGGACTGGGACATGTTTCGTACTTCAACTGGGCCAGAGAGGGAATATTGATGAATACGCTGACACCAGACGGGCTGTGGCGTTCATGGATGAACGTGGGTTTAATGGCACAGGATGGGAGCCCAGCCAACAGATAAAAACATTCAGTAACCAGAAACGGGATTGATGACAAGTGCCTGGAAAGGACCTGCGCCGAACCACTCCTTTTAATCAGGGGCAAGGTGTTGGCAGCATGAACTGAATACAAACAGTGGCCACCTCCTTGATGTTAGGCTATTAAACAAGGTGTTGTCCAGGACAGAGACAAAGTGGTTCAATTCAATGGCTCAGGGAGAGGACATGTGGCAGGGTTGTCAATCACGTGACTACAAGAGATCATGGCCCAGTCACGGGCAGATGTCTTCCCCGGGAGGCAGATTAAAGCTCCGTTTTTGCCCGCTTTGAGGACAATTCAGTGCCACTGACACGGCCTGCAACGGAAACATGCGGTCTCTCCTTCACTGCAGCTGAGGTGAGTAAGACATTTAAACGTGTTAACCCTCGCCGCAAGGCTGCAGAGCCCAGACGGTCATCCCCAGCGCGCCCTCAGAGCATGCGCAGACCAGCTGGCCGGTGTGTTTACGGACATATTCAATCAATCCCTGGGGACACCAGTCTGCTGTTCCCACATGCTTCAAGAGGGCCACCATTGTTCCTGTTCCCAAGAAAGCTAAGGTAACAGGCTAAACGACTACCGCCCCGTAGCACTCACTTCCGTCATCATGAAGTGCGGAGAGGGTGGAGTCAAGGATCTGATGGTTCACCCTACCTGACACCCTAGACCGATAGGTCCAAGGATTACCGCAGAAATAGGTCCACAGAGCGATGCAATCTCAACCACACTGCAAGAGCAGTCCCAGTTGAATGAATAGTCTTGAGAATGACTGATTCGACTACAGCTCGGCATTCAACACCATAGTACCCTCCAATTCATCAGAGTTTTCGAGACCCTGGGAAAAGACCCCGCCCTGTGCAACTGGGTACTGTAGGTTTTTTCAGAAGGGTGCAACTCTCGCTCTCTTGAAGCGGAAGGGACTTCCTGACGGAGGGCCCCCAGGTGGTGAGGGTAGGCAACAACATCTCCTCCCCGCTGATCCTCAACACGGGGGGCCCCAGCGGTCAGGTATGAGTTGATGAGCGACTGCGTAAGGGAGACGGTCTCCAACTCAATCATGGTCTGGAGACACAACAGGTTGTTGATTACCGTCACAACGACGAGATTTCATCTGGAGATCGAGGGAGGAGGTGAGGCACAGGGTAGGGCAGTGTCAGGCAAAATAACGGTGTCACACTCAACGTCAACAAAACTAAGGAGATGATTGTGGACTTCTTTTCAAAATGCAGAGGGAAGTCATCTGCAGATGGGAGGAGTGGAGAGGGAGCTAGTTTTAAGGAGGATACACATCACAGGGAAACTGAAGGTGGCAAAGAGCTTCCAGGGTGAAGAGGAAGAAGCCTTGGAATTTAGGAGGCTGAAGAAATTGGCTTGTCACCAAAAGCACTCAGGAAAATTCTACAGATGCACAAAGGATGCCATCCTGGGGGGCTGTATCACCATTTCGGCTCGGCTGCCCGCCCTCAACATGTCAAGTGGTCTACCTTCCAGAGGGTGGTAGGATGGGCATTACCATGGCAAACATGCCCTCCAGTGGTCATACCTTCCTGTGTGTTAATGGAAGGCCATAAAGATCATCAAGGACATCAACCACCTTCCTCTGCCTGGTTAATGGGTTTCACCAGGTCACATGTCAGAGTGGTCAACCTTCCTGTGAGGTGAAAATGGGGTTATCCAAGGCCATCAGACTGTTAAACAGCCTTCCACTAACACTGAGTGGCTACCATGGTAACACTGTCATTGACAGTGACCCAACTCAGCCATTTTAATAATGGGAATTGATGGAAATGATGTAAACCATGGTAGCCACTTTAAACAATGCTACCTTATATAATGTTGGTAATGGGGTTACCATTAATGTCTGCGAATTCATCTCATATGCATATGTATATACTGTACTCTACATCATGTGGACTGCATCCTTATGTAACACATGTATCACTAGCCACTTTAACTATGCCACTTGTTTACTTTCCTGTTACACACTCATCTTCATATGTATATACTGTAACCATGGTACCATCTAGTGTTATGCTGCTCTGTACCATCATCATTCATACCATGGTAACATGTACATGTTCATATATTCCTACACTGTGTATAAGTAACATGGTATATTTTGGTGTTCAGTTAGATTGCTTGTTGGTTATCACTGCACCATGGTAACATGTCAGTGCATATATTCCTTTGGTGGTTATGCATTAACATCTGGTAACCATGTAGTGTTCATAAATTTGATTTGATTTGATTTGAACCATGGTAATATGTCAGAGTGTTCACACCTTCCTGTGTGGTGGTTATGGGGTAACCATGGTAACATGTCAGAGTGTTCATATATTCCTGTGTGGTGTACCATGTACAACAGGAGTTCCCTGATCCTGATGCAGAATACTGTTATGGGATTTTTATGAATAATGACTAAATGATGTATACATTTAACTTAGAAATATAACTAAACAGAATACTACTCTGTTACTGTATTAATGTATGAATCTTATTATAATCATTATACTGAATATAAGGTGTGTAGTTTTAGTCAAGAATTAGAACAAGGACTTTCTGTTCCTTGTTAGAAACGAATGGAGGTATCGTCAGACCGGCTGGAATACTGTGTTCCTTAAAGGACATTCTGTCCCTACCCAGGGAGGGGAGAGACCTCGGGCTTGTAGTAGATTGTTTAACAGGTGGCAGACAATGTGAGAAGGTTTGTGAATTATATTGCCATTGTATCTGAGAGGGGCATTTATGACGAAATGTGACTTCATCACATCGTCTTGCAAGTGCTGGCACCAAATCAAATCAAATCAAATTTATTTATATAGCCCTTCGTACATCAGCTGATATCTCAAAGTGCTGTACAGAAACCCAGCCTAAAACCCCAAACAGCAAGCAATGGAGGTGTAGAAGCACGGTGGCTAGGAAAAACTCCCTAGAAAGGCCAAAACCTAGGAAGAAACCTAGAGAGGAACCAGGCTATGTGGGGTGGCCAGTCCTCTTCTGGCTGTGCCGGGTGGAGATTATAACAGAATATGGCCAAGATGTTCAAATGTTCATAAATGACCAGCACCAGCATGTTGAAACTGGAGCAGCAGCACAGTAATATATAATAATAAATAATATATGCCATTTAGCAGGCAGAACAGTTGCATACAACTGAACCCACTACCCTGGCGCAAAGCCATGCAACTGAGCTCAGGTGGACCGGGGACAGCAAGGAGTCATCATGTCAGGTAGTCCTGGGGCACGGTCCTAGGGCTCAGGTCACCATCGAAGCATCTGTAGACACATACACAGTCACTGTTCTATTACCAATGGCAGTGAGGGTCGGCGATATCTGACAACCAAACATATACCATGTTTAAAGTTTGAACAGGTCAGACGAAACCTACCTAATTCTAGGTCACCCCCATCGACATCCGTTGGTGAGCAGGAAAGAGGTGAGACTGGAGGTTAAGGTCTTTGCCAGAGCAGCATACATCAGCTCCTGGCCCCTCATCAAAGATACTGGTCACACACACACACACACACACACACACACACACACACACACACACACACACACACACACACACACACACACACACACACACACACACACACACACACACACACACACACACACACACACACACACACACACACACACACACAGCCTAGTGGACCCAGCTTGATCGCTGCGTTTACCATTCTAGTGAAATGGAAATGCTAAACCCAGCGATTAAGCTAGGTCCACCAGGCTAGGTCATGAAAGTGAATTGGGACCAAACTGAAAACGGTTTCAAACTTTGACCAGGTCAAATGTCACCAACCTGATTCAAGTGTCATTCCTGTTCGATTTCTAGGAATGCCCACAGCGAGAGCATGTCTGTGTAATGCTGAAGGTCCCCTTGCTGGTCAATTTGACCATAAAGGCCTGATTCATGCAGTCTCCTCTGAACAGTTGATGTTGAGATGTGTCTGTTACTTAAACTCTGTGAGGCATTTATTTGGGCTGCAATTTCTGAGGCTGGTAACTCTAATGAACTTATCCCCATGCAGCTGAGGTAACTCTGGGACTTCCTTTCCTGTGGGGGTCCTCATGAGAACCAGTTTATCATAGCACTTGATGGTTTTTGCAACTGCACTTGAAGAAACTTTCAAAGTTCTTGACATCTTCCGTATTAACTGATCTTCATGTCTTAAAATAATGATTGACTGTCGTTTCTCTGCTTATTTGAGCTGTTTTTGCCATAATATGGACTTGGTCATTTACCAAATAGGACTATCTTCTGTATACCACCCCTACCTTGTCACAACCCAACTGATTGGCTCAAATGCATTAAGAAGGAAAGAAATTCCACAAATGAACTTTTAACAAGGCACACCTGGTAATTGGAATGCATTCCAGGTGACTACCTCATGAAGCTGGTTGGGAGAATGCCAAGACTGTGCAAAGCTGTCATCAAGGCAAAGGGTAGCTACTTTGAAGAATCTTAAATTGAAAATATATTTGGATTTGTTTAACACTGTTTTGGTTACTACATGATTCCATATTTCTACTTCATAGTTTTGTAGAAAATAGTAAATAATAAAGAAAAATCCCAGAATGAGTAGGTGTGTCCAAACTTTTGACTGGTACTGTAAATATATTTTTAATACCTTAAGATCAAAAATATGCTGCTCAACAGATTTCATGTATATGACTGCCAGCCACCGTTGTGCTACAAGCATGTAATTATAGTGCAGGGGGAACTGGGGAGAGAGGGTTGGGGGCTAAGGGGGGCAGGGAAGGGGGAACCATTTATAGAGAGGGTCTTCTGGGTGGGGAGAGACCAAAGGGTGGGCTTCCCTGTGTGTCCTTTTTATTTAACATCCATAGGCTTATCAACACTAAAGATAACAATTACATTTTTGAACAATTACATTTTTGAACACTAGCTATTCTCTCATTGAATTGGAAAGGCCTTAATATTTCTATCACGTCTTCCAGCCATCTTGATATTCTAGCAAGAAACCATATGGATGTAGAAATGCTCCAAGGACAAACACCTGCTCCAAAAAGACACACATAGAATAGAGAACAAGTTGTACAAACGGGCTGCTTTTTCATCAGCCTTTAAAAAAAACTGTGTATATAACGATACATAAGAAACTCAAAATCACCATCCTTGGTAAAGACGAAGAACAAGAAGGCAGAATCCCTTTCTTTAAATGTATCCATAATGGAAATAAAATGGCCTTTATTTATGTGTATACTCCAAATTAATCTGATCCTATGTTTATTTTGTGGACAACATATTGTTATAATTAACTGAATTTCAACTGGTTATAGGACAGACATGAATGCCATTCTGGACATGCGGGACAGATCTAATAAGACCAATTACAATCTAAGGCTCTCCAACATATACAGCACTATACTCTCTGATTAAAACCTCATTGATGCCTGGCGAGCTCATAACCCCAAAGCAAAAGGGGACACGTTCTATTCAAACAGGCACCAAACATTACCCCCAATAATTTTCGTACCATCTACTCCTCATATGAGCCTCTGGGGTACTGGAGGACCAGGGTTGGGCAACTGTGTACTGTTGGGGGTACTGGAGGACCAGGGTTGGGCAACTGTGCACTGTTGGGGGTACTGGAGGACCAGGGTTGGGCAACTGTGCACTGTTGGGGGTACTGGAGGACCAGGGTTGGGCAACTGTGTACTGTTGGGGGTACTGGAGGACCAGGGTTGGGCAACTGTGCACTGTTGGGGGTACTGGAGGACCAGGGTTGGGCAACTGTGCACTGTTGGGGGTACTGGAGGACCAGGGTTGGGCAACTGTGCACTGTTGGGGTACTGGAGGACCAGGGTTGGGAAATAATCCTAAAAGAGCCACAAGATGGAGCCTTAATGTTACCTTACTGTAAAATCATACTTTCTGTGAACAGTTTTAAACTGGAATTTGGAACCCAAATTAAATCAACCAAAGAGTCTCCTGTGTCTATAAAGAACTGTATACCTCTGATTGTAAATCCACACCAAGCCAGATACAGTACTTTTGAAATGATATAATAACTCCTCTTCTCTCAACTTAGAAAGCCGGCTTGCTGGGAGCCCATGGATAACATGAAGAACGGCAAATCACCTGGTTGTGACAGTATTACTTATTAAATCCACTGTTAATCATTTCAACTAACACAGCCGTTCAAAAAGGTTCATTTGGAAGGGATGTGAATACAGTGTGAATTTATCTTTCATTAAAAAAAGGGATGACACCCATTGCTCTCACAATCGTCCTCCATCTTTGATGAACACAGATTAACTGTTTTCAAAAAATGTATGTCGTCCCGTCTCGAAACTTACCCAAATTGGTACTTCTGGACCAGAGGTGGTTTGTTAAAAAACTATTATCCTCAGATAACCTGCATCGTCTTTTACATATCTGACATGCTTCATCAGAAACCAACGCTCCATAGGCAGCTCTCTCTCTGGAAGCAGAAAAAGCTTTTGATAAACTAGAACAGTCATATCTTTGGTCAGTTTGGAAACATATTGGACTTGGTTCCAATTGAATTAATGATTCTTCCACCCCTGAATGAATATATAGAGAAATGTGGTGTCTCCTATTGGCCTGGAAGATTTGTTCTCCACTGATACATCTCTTAAACTACATCTCCTTAAACTCCACTGATACATCTCTTAAAATATGGTGTCTCCTATTGCCCTGGAAGATGTGGTCTTGCTTAAACCTCCTATTGCCCTGGAAGAGGTGGTCTCCACTGATACATCTCTTAAACTATGTAATATGGTGTCTCCTATTGCCCTGGAAGATGTGGTCTCCACTGATATATCCCTTAAACTATGTAATATGGTGTCTCCTATTGCCCTGGAAGAGGTGGTCTCCACTGATACACCTCTTAAACTATGTAATATGGTGTCTCCTATTGCCCTGGAAGAGGTGGTCTCCACTGATACACCTCTTAAACTATGTAATATGGTGTCTCCTATTGCCCTGGAAGAGGTGGGCTCCACTGATATATCTCTTAATGTGAACTACGCTTTGGTCCTATTATTGCTCACACAATTTCTATTTGGCGCAAAATTGAAAAACAATGTAGCTGGGAATCAAAATGGCAGGCACACACTTTTGAATCCCCCCAATGGTCCAAATGTGGAATCCGTAACCTTGCCGATATCATGCACACTAATGGTTTGAGAACATTCCAAGATTAGAAAGACACGTACACATTGCCAGGCAACTCCTTTTGTCTCTGTATTTACAACTTGGGTCAGCTATGTTGCAACACTCACAACAGAGTTCCAAACTGCCTTTGGAAGCAAAGTCAGCACAAGAACTGTTCGTCGGGAGATTCATGGAATGGGTTTCCATGGCCGGGCAGCCGCACACAAGCCTAAGATCACCATGTGCAATGTGAAGCGTCGGCTGGAATGGTGTAAAGCTCGCCGCCATTGGACTCTGGAGCAGTGGAAACGCCTTCTCTGGAGTGATGAATCACGCATCACCATCTGGCAGTCCGACGGATGAATCTGGAATTGGTGGATACCAGGAGAACAATACCCACCCCAATGCATAGTGTCAACTATAAAGTTTGGTGGAGGAATAATGGTCTGGGGCTGTTTTTCATGGTTCGGGCTAGGTCCCTTGGTTCCAGTGAAGGGAAATCTTAACGCTACAGCATACAATAGCATTCTAGACGATTGTGTGCTTCCAACTTTGTGGCAAAAGTTTGGGGAAGGCTCTTTCCTGTTTCAGAAATGGTTTGCTGAGATCGTTGAGGAAGAACTTGACTGGCCTGCACAGAACCTCAACCTCATCAAACACCTTTGGGATGAATTGGAACGCCAACAGGGAGCCAGACCTAATCGCCAAACAGCAGCGCCCGACCTCACGAATGCTCTTGTGGTTGAATGGAAGCAAGTACCCACAGCAATGTTCCAACATCTAGTGGAAAGCCTTCCCAGAAGAGGAGAGGCTGTTATAGCATTTTGGAATGAGACATTTGACAAGCAGGTACATTCAAACAAACATGTACATTCACATCCATACTCTACCTGCATTCTCCCGCTCCTCCCTGTTTCTATTGGTAAGAATCATGTCTTTCTTCTCATCTAGCAAGAATAGCTGGATCTCTTCTCCCATCTAGTGGCACAGTGCAGTCAGACCATACCAAATCGCTCTCTACCTCTTGGCCCTAACCCTTTGATATAAGCAGTGTAGTAGTGGTGGTGATTTGCACAAGTTCTTCTTTTTTCACTTTACAGATCTGCAAACATTGAAGTGTTTCACACTCAATTTGAGTGTGAAATACCAAATATCAGCAAAACACATGTATCATGAATCTAACTTGTTAGATTGGTGTTGTACAGTTTAAGCACAAAAATGTTTAAAGTACTTCACAAATATTTGATTGATGGATGCGGTCCTCTCCTGCTTCATTTGGACTCGCACTTCCTTTCACTTTTATCATTGGTGACAACACTTCATCCCCAACAATCAATCTGTCTTTGGTGTGGCTGCCAAGGGTGCAGCAGGTAGCCTTGCAGTTAGAGATGGAGGGGTGCTAGTTTGAATCCCGGGGCTGCCGGGGAAATAATCTGTCGGAAAGTGAGCTGCCTGCCGTTCTGCCATAGAGTCAAGGCACTTACCCACCCCCCACAATAACAGCTCCGCACACCCTCTTCTAAAACCTGTAGCTATGGGTCTTTCAGAGGGGTTGATAAAGACAGAAGTAAAATGCCAGTTGGATCTAAAAATCGGTCTTCTCAAATGTATTCCAAACATCAACACAAGAGTTGTACAACTTCAAGACTGTAACCATCAAGAACTATGACAAAACAAGCAATGCTAATGTATATTTGTTTTAATAAGCAACAGCCAAGCCCTTTGACAGCATTGATTCTCTTATGACAAAAAAAAAAAACAGCACTCAAAACACTTCATCGTGGAAATCAGACATTGTGATTAGCTTTTGTTTGGCATGTCCCTACCTGGCTGTGTCTTAATAGTGTTAACTAGCTTCCTTCCCTTGTGTCCTTTCCTCTATGGCCACTGATCTGGCAGGGCATGATAGGTGACCGCAACACAGAGGAAACCTCTGGAGGAAACCTCTGGAGGAAACCTCTGGAGGAAACCTCTGGAGGAAACTCTGGAGGAAACCTCTACACGGAGGAAACCTCTGGAGGAAACCTCTACACGGAGGAAACCTCTACACGGAGGAAACCTCTACACAGAGGAAACCTCTACACAGAGGAAACCTCTACACAGAGGAAACCTCTACACAGAGGAAACCTCTACACGGAGGAAACCTCTACACGGAGGAAACCTCTACACGGAGGAAACCTCTACACGGAGGAAACCTCTACACGGAGGAAACCTCTACACGGAGGAAACCTCTACACGGAGGAAACCTCTACACGGAGGAAACCTCTACACAGAGGAAACCTCTACAACTCTATAAATTGACTAGCGGCAATGAAGGAACGGAATCAAGGTTGTGAAGAAGAAAAACACAGTCCAGTGTTTTACAAGGTCAGCCATAGTACGGCACCCCTGGAGCTCAAGGGCACATCGACAAATGTTTCACCTTGTCGGCTCAGGTACTCGAATCAGCGACCTCTTCGGCCGTTTACTGGCCTAACTAACCGCAAGGTTACTTGCCGCACTCTAAAAAGGAAAGGAGGCAACGACAGAGTGTTGAGAGACAGCCATATAGTGTCTGTGTCCCAAATGGAACTCTATTCCCCCTTGTATAGAACACTACTTTTGACCCGAGCCTGATGCTGGCCCGGGTCAAACGTAGTGCACTATATAGGGAATAGGGTGCCACTTGGGACAGATTTTGGTGATTACAGTAAACCTGTAGATATGAAAAAGTTCTGATTAAAACAAACAGTTAAACAAACAGTTAAAAACAAACTGACGTGACACTTAAGCCCTTTAAAGCCGATGAACACATGAAAGAGGAGGAGTGCGAGAGAGGGAAAGGAGGATAGGGGGGAGAGGATGGAAAAAGTCAACAACAGTAAGATAAACAACATTATAAAACCCAACAACACTATTCTACACACATACATAGGTATAACCATCAGAAATGAAAAACACATGTACACAACACTTATGCTGAGAGTGCGTGTGTGATATCCTGCCATCCAAAACAACTCCGTTTCGATTCAAACCTGACATCGGTTACAGGAAACTTCTGTAAATCAGATCTAACAATAATTTATTTATGTTACAATAAAAATGACTAATAAAATGTAGGGTTTAAATGTGATATTGAGACATGGTTTGAATACATGGCTGTGTGTCTCTGTACGTGCAGGTGTCTGCACCCACAAAATTGCCAAACCAACCCCCAACCTTGAAAATGTTGCATAATCTGCCAAGCAGTGTTCTGTTAGTTGGGATATCTGACCATTTCAGACATGGTTCCCATTCTAAAAACACAACAAAGGTTGGGTCCAGACCATTTCAACTCAGCAAATAGGCATTATAATCTTATTATATAGTCTGTCATTTTACAGATCATTTCTGTGAAATGGAATTGACCCCAACCCTTAACCATGAGTTATTACATCTAAAATCGACTTCCTTCACAAGCACAAACCTTCTGTCTCCCTCTTCTCCTCCTCCATATACAGAATGTCTTCCCTACTTTTCTAGACGGAACCTTCCTCTGAGCTAAGCACTAACAAGATGTCGTAGAAATCAGAAGAGAAGTGGGCTTGTCTGCCTGCTAAACCCACCCCAGAGGTGTTGGAGCTAAACCCACCCCAGAGGTGTTGGAGCTAAACCCACCCCAGAGGTGTTGGAGCTAAACCCACCCCAGAGGTGTTGGAGCTAAACCCACCCCAGAGGTGTTGGAGCTAAACCCACCCCAGAGGTGTTGGAGCTAAACCCAACCAAGAGGTGTTGGAGCTAAACCCAACCCAGAGGTGTTGGAGCTAAACCCAACCCAGAGGTGTTGGAGCTAAACCCACCCCAGAGGTGTTGGAGCTAAACCCACCCCAGAGGTGTTGGAGCTAAACCCACCCCAGAGGTGTTGGAGCTAAACCCACCCCAGAGGAGTTTGACAATCCAGGCAGGTTATTGTCCCAAATGTCACCATAAATGAACTAAATAGGGCACTGGTCAAAGGCAGTGCACTAAATAGGGAGTAGGGTGCCTTTTGGGATGCTCCATAACAGGAACTAGTGAACGAGGGATTGCATATGTAATGTTCGTAACGTGAAGAAAACGTTTTAAAAAGCAAAGTTAAAGGCACGTCAACAGTCTAAAATACTAAAAACATAAAACTGTTGAAATGACAGTTTGAATTGACAATGGTTAGGAGGCATAATGTGATGCAGGACACATGTTGCTCTGGAGACGATCAGTTCGACCATGCTACAACAAAACGACTGAGTAAAGTAAGACATTATTCAGCGAAGGCAAGGTATCACACCTGAAGCCTGGTGGCTTGACCGACCTGATCCTGGTCGCTGCGAGAGTATATTCTCCTAAAGGCACACTGTAGTGTAGAGTCAGTCATATAGGATAAACTACCTCAGTCAAATCTCTATCACACTCTACCAGGCATCCCTTTGAAAACCAAACATTGAAGTAAAATGCATCCGCAGAACATGCACACAGCACCGTCTGTGATAATATACACCCACAGGCAGTGTGACTAGGGCTGCATCAAATAAAACAGAACGGAGAACTTGTAGTGTTGTGGTGTGTGTCATCTGAGGAATACAGATCTTTCCAAAGCACAGTCCGTTCTGGAGTGTCACTGGGAGTGTGTGTGTGTGTGTGTGTGTGTGTGTGTGTGTGTGTGTGTGTGTGTGTGTGTGTGTGTGTGTGTGTGTGTGTGTGTGTGTGTGTGTGTGTGTGTGTGTGTGTGTGTGTGTGTGTGCTCCTTTTGTCAGGCACAAAACATAGATAGATGAAGTAGGCATATCTTGGTATTAAGGAACAAGAGTCACAACCAATGTCCCGCCTCCCTGCGTGTCTTCCAATGGCATTTAGCCTACCCCCTGTTTCATCCAATGGCAGTTGGATCACACTTCCTCAAAAAAAGCCATCTGAGCCATGTAGGCAGAGTTTCTCTGAAAGAACAAAGAACAAAAATGGTTTGAGAAAGGGAAAAATACTCCTCATAAAGAGGGCCCTGAGTTTTTCCTGGTTAGGTCATGTGGTCAAAATAGCATTTGAAAGGTATGGAGTTTGTTTTCTGTTGCCTCGGTTACACTAAACTGTAAAGATGAAATTAGTGTCTTAACAATCAAAAGGGTAAAAACTGCAGTGTTTAACACTCAATTCAGTAGTTTTGTGGTAAGTAACACCATCTAGTACTGTCCTCGTCATATCAAGGGTTCAACTGTCCCCGGGTTTAGACATGTTCCTGGTCGCTAGGAGACCGTAACAGAAGTCTCTTATCAACGGGACTAAAAACAACATGCTAACTGGTCAGGGGGAACAGCTGACAGAGATACTGCATGTTCACATTAATAACATGTTCACATTAATAACAAAAAAACACCACACCATTTTGTTTAGGGGGAAGGAGGGCATCTCTAATATTACTATGGGGCATGTAGGGTGGTTCTGGGGGGTGGTTCCAATATTACTATGGGGCATGTAGGGTGGTTCCAATATTACTATGGGGCATGTAGGGTGGTTCCAATATTACTATGGGGCATGTAGGGTGGTTCCAATATTACTATGGGGCATGTAGGGTGGTTCCAATATTACTATGGGGCATGTAGGGTGGTTCCAATATTACTATGGGGCATGTAGGGTGGTTCCAATATTACTATGGGGCATGTAGGGTGGTTCCAATATTACTATGGGGCATGTAGGGTGGTTCTAATATTACTGTGGGGCATGTAGGGTGGTTCTAATATTACTATGGGGCATGTAGGGTGGTTCTAATATTACTGTGGGGCATGTAGGGTGGTTCTAATATTACTATGGGGCATGTAGGGTGGTTCTAATATTACTGTGGGGCATGTAGGGTGCTTCTAATATTACTATGGGGCATGTAGGGTGGTTCCAATATTACTATGGGGCATGTAGGGTGGTTCTAATATTACTGTGGGGCATGTAGGGTGGTTCTAATATTACTGTGGGGTATGTAGGGTGGTTCCAATATTACTATGGGGCATGTAGGGTGGTTCTAATATTACTGTGGGGCATGTAGGGTGGTTCTGGGGGGTGGTTCTAATATTACTAAGGGGCATGTAGGGTGGTTCTAATTTTACTGTGGGGCATGTAGAGTGGTTCTAATATTACTATGGGGCATGTAGGGTGGTTCTAATATTACTGTGGGGCATGTAGGGTGGTTCTAATATTACTGTGGGGCATGTAGAGTGGTTCTAATATTACTATGGGGCATGTAGGGTGGTTCTAATATTACTGTGGGGCATGTAGGGTGGTTCTGGGGGGTGGTTCTAATATTACTATGGGGCATGTAGGGTGGTTCTAATATTACTATGGGGCATGTAGGGTGGTTCTAATATTACTATGGGGCATGTAGGGTGGTTCTAATATTACTATGGGGCATGTAGGGTGGTTCTAATATTACTGTGGGGCATGTAGGGTGGTTCTGGGGGGTGGTTCTAATATTACTATGGGGCATGTAGGGTGGTTCTAATATTACTATGGGGCATGTAGGGTGGTTCTGGGGGTGGTTCTAATATTACTATGGGGCATGTAGGGTGGTTCTGGGGGGTGGTTCTAATATTACTGTGGGGCATGTAGGGTGGTTCTAATATTACTATGGGGCATGTAGGGTGGTTCTAATATTACTATGGGGCATGTAGGGTGGTTCTGGGGGGTGGTTCTAATATTACTATGGGGCATGTAGGGTGGTTCTAATATTACTGTGGGGCATGTAGGGTGGTTCTAATATTACTGTGGGGCATGTAGGGTGGTTCTAATATTACTATGGGGCATGTAGGGTGGTTCTGGGGGGTGGTTCTAATATTACTATGGGGCATGTTGGGTGGTTCTAATATTACTATGGGGCATGTAGGGTGGTTCTAATATTACTATGGGGCATGTAGGGTGGTTCTAATATTACTGTGGGGCATGTAGGGTGGTTCTAATATTACTATGGGGCATGTAGGGTGGTTCTGGGGGGTGGTTCTAATATTACTATGGGGCATGTAGGGTGGTTCTAATATTACTATGGGGCATGTAGGGTGGTTCTGGGGGGTGGTTCTAATATTACTGTGGGGCATGTAGGGTGGTTCTAATATTACTGTGGGGCATGTAGAGTGGTTCTAATATTACTATGGGGCATGTAGGGTGGTTCTAATATTACTATGGGGCATGTAGGGTGGTTCTAATATTACTATGGGGCATGTAGGGTGGTTCTAATATTACTATGGGGCATGTAGGGTGGTTCTGGGGGGTGGTTCTAATATTACTGTGGGGCATGTAGGGTGGTTCTAATATTACTATGGGGCATGTAGGGTGGTTCTGGGGGTGGTTCTAATATTACTATGGGGCATGTAGGGTGGTTCTGGGGGTGGTTCTAATATTACTGTGGGGCATGTAGGGTGGTTCTAATATTACTATGGGGCATGTAGGGTGGTTCTAATATTACTATGGTGCATGTAGGGTGGTTCTGGGGGTGGTTCTAATATTACTATGGGGCATGTAGGGTGGTTCTAATATTACTATGTACTACTACTATGGGGCATGTAGGGTGGTTCTAATATTACTATGGGGCATGTAGGGTGGTTCTGGGGGGTGGTTCTAATATTACTGTGGGGCATGTAGGGTGGTTCTAATATTACTGTGGGGCATGTAGGGTGGTTCTGGGGGGTGGTTCCAATATTACTATGGGGCATGTAGGGTGGTTCTAATATTACTGTGGGGCATGTAGGGTGGTTCTAATATTACTATGGGGCATGTAGGGTGGTTCTAATATTACTGTGGGGCATGTAGGGTGGTTCTAATATTACTGTGGGGCATGTAGGGTGGTTCTAATATTACTATGGGGCATGTAGGGTGGTTCTAATATTACTATTGGGGCATGTAGGGTGGTTCTTACATTACTATGGGGCATGTAGGGTGGTTCTAATATTACTATTGGGGCATGTAGGGTGGTTCTTACATTACTATGGGGCATGTAGGGTGGTTCAGGGGGGTAGCCGCGGGCCTCGTTGCGGAGGCTGTAGACCCCAGCCTGCTGCTGCTGCTCCTCCAACTTCAGAGACTCAATCTCAGACTTCAGCTCCTTCAGCTGGTCCTGCAGGTGTTTACTCTTCTCCACGTACTCTAGTCTGGAGGGGGGGTGAGAGCCTTCACCTATCAATTTTGTTTACTCAGCTTCGCAAGGTCATGAGAAAAGGGAACAACTTTTTGGAATGAAATGTCCCAAATGGCACCCTATTTCCTATGTAGTGCACTACTTCAGACGACAGACCCTGGTCAAAATTAGTGCACTATTGAGGGAATATGATGCCATTTGGAGGGAACCCAGCTCACCTCTCCCTTTCTATCTCCATTGACAGTCTCTTCATATCAGAGTCTTTAAAGTCGATGCGCATTGATCCGGATCCCAGAGCTAGGTCTCCTCCCTCTGGGGGAGGAGGGGGGGTGGAGTAGGCCGCTATGAGCTGGAACACACACCGAGAAAGAACAAGAGGAGCCAGTTATAGGGGCCAGGAAAAAGGGAGGAGGTGGTTTTGATAACATCTGTGGTGTGGTGTGTACTGGGTATGTTGTATTAGCTGTGATTGTAGTAGTGGTGAGCTATAAAATTATGGTTCAGGTACCAGGTAAGATGTCTTGGTTAAGGTTATAGTTTTCTGTACCGGATAAGATGTCTTGGTGATCTCCAGGAGCTTCTGCTTGGCTCTCCTCTCAGCATCCTTGGCCTCTGTAAGGTCCTGCTTCAGATGGTCCGCCTCCTTCGACCTGCAGAGAGGAACCGCTACTTACTGTGCATTGACTAGTCAGCGATGCACAAAATATACAGCAGAGCTGGGCTGACCTTTATAACCAAGAGCGGAAAGTGGGTGTTTAAAACTTCTCCACTGTTTCGGTCCTGCAGCTATCACATTGGTGCATAATGAAGCGCACCCTGAGCAGACACTGAGTACATTGTCTTAGGTTAAGCTCATCTGCAATCTCTACCATTCCTCCTGCTTAAGCTCATCTGGAATCTCTACCATTCCTCCTGCTGAAGCTCATCTGCAATCTCTACCATTCCTCCTGCTTAAACTCATCTGGAATCTCTACCATTCCTCCTGCTTAAGCTCATCTGGAATCTCTACCATTCCTCCTGCTTAAGCTCATCTGGAATCTCTACCATTCCTCCTGCTTAAACTCATCTGGAATCTCTACCATTCCTCCTGCTTAAGCTCATCTGGAATCTCTACCATTCCTCCTGCTTAAGATCATCTGCAATATCTACCAATCTTCATCCCGCGGCTATTTTAAGCGCATCCGCAATATCTACCATTCCTCCCGCGGCTATTTTAAGCTCATCTGCAATCCCTGCCATTCCTCCTGCTGCTCGTGGCTACATTTGACCTTTACAACTACTTATCCTCTAAACTAAAACAATAATAATAATATGAACACTGACAGTAATATCTGTACCTCCTCTCTGACTGCTCCACCAGTTTGACGGCCAGCTGCTCTGCCTCTCTCATCTTCTGCTCCATCAGTCTCTTCTCCTCCTTGGTCTTGAGGGCGGTAGCCTCTATCCTCTGTCTCTCCTGCTCCGCCTCGGCAGCCTTGTGGGCCAACAGCTTGGCTTCCTCCTCGGCGATCTGGGCCTTCTCCGCCAGCAGATCTGCGGTCTCCTCTGAACGCAGCTACAAACAGACACAACACCTCCATAAGCAGACATAACACTTATAAACGGTTCATATACATTCCTAAGGAGAACCCGCTCTCATGGAGCAGACGCCACCCTTACCAGCGCCTCATTGGCCAGCCGTGCCTCGTCCTGCAGCTGGAACAGTCGTCTCTCCATCTCCTCCTTCGCTCGCTCTGCCTCCTCCCTCATTTGCTTCTCCCGTGCAAGGATCTGACGCTCCACCTGCAGATGAACAGGCAGTTCAGCCAATCAGAGAACAGAAAAGATCACTCGCAACCAATCAGAACGCTCTGCCTGCCCTTGATAGGCAGAACAGCCAATCGGAGAACAGACTGGGTAGCAACTGACATGGACTGTGTGCTATGTTCACAACATAGTATCTTCTCATTGAAAAATACTGGCATGTAAGTCTATATAGAAACACTGTACATCTTTAAAAACGACACAAATACAGGGTGTGGTAGAGTGTCTGTGGATGTGTTGAGAGCAGACCTTCTTGCGAGCCTTCTCCTCCTTGGCCTGAGACTTCATCTGCTGAACCTCGATGGAGTCCACCTTCCTCCTCCTCATGAACAGGTCATGGTTCCCAATGCACAGCTGCAGGATCTGAACACACACACAAGGGTTAAAATGGACTTTACCAGATAAGAGGTTAAAACTGGCACCAACTCTTGACTTCCTACTAACAACAACCTACCAGTTTGTTGACTCTCAGTTGGGAGGAGTAGAATTTGAAAACATCCTTCTTCTTGTCCAGAGGTTTTATTGTGAACTGTACCAGGGGAGAGGACAAAGTTAATAACACGTTATCATCTGTGGAGTAGATGGTAGCCTTTAGCGTCGGGAAACCAAACCGCTGAGATCAGGTTTACTTCACATAAAACCAAACCGCTGAGATCAGGTTTACTTCACATAAAACCAAACCGCTGAGATCAGGTTTACTTCACATAAAACCAAACCGCTGAGATCAGGTTTACTTCACATAAAACCAAACCGCTGAGATCAGGTTTACTTCACATAAAACCAAACCGCTGAGATCAGGTTTACTTCACATAAAACCAAACCGCTGAGATCAGGTTTACTTCACATAAAACCAAACCGCTGAGATCAGGTTTACTTCACGTAAAACATAGAAGTGAGCTTGTGAGAGCAGGCCGGTTTAATGTGGCTAGGTAGCCATAACACAAGAGATACATTTTTAATTGGATGAAAATGAAATAAATAAATAATAGCAGATTCACCGTGGTTACCTCCTTCTCGCTGTAGGAGATGTTGCGGATGCCGCTCCAGGGGAAAGACTTGTTGGGGTTCAGTTTGCTGTTGGGGCTGTAAATATGAAGGCCCTGGGCATCGACACCCAGTAGCAGGTCTGTGTCTCGTTTATTTTGCTGTGGAGAAATCACAATATCAAACATTTACACATGTACTATTCATATATAAACTCATGCATGTCTGTGCCATAATTCATTTGCTGTGGAGATATTATAGCATATATATAGCATTCATACATGTACTATTAAGACACTTAAAAAAATAAACGCTACATGTACCTGCTGGTCCCATAATAATAAAGCTAACATATGGAATTGTTTTAAGATTTTTTATTTATTTTTTATTTCACCTTTATTTAACCAGGTTAAAGTTGAGTTGAGAACAAGTACTCATTTACAATTGCGACCTGGCCAAGATAAAGCAAAGCAGTTCGACACATACAACAACACAGAGTTACACATGGAGAAAAACAAACATACAGTCAACAGTAGAAAAATAAGTCTATATACGATGTGAGCAAATGAGGTGAGATAAGGGAGGTAAAAGCAAAAAAAAGGCTATGGTGGCGAAGTAAATACAATATAGCAAGTAAAACCCTGGAATGGTAGATTTGCAGTGGAAGAATGTGCAAAGTAGAAATAAAAATAATGGGGTGCAAAGGAGCAAAATAAATAAATAAATGCAGTAGGGGAAGAGGTAGTTAGTTCGTCTATAATTTAGCCCAAACATGTACAGGTGCAGCAATCTGTGACCTGCTCTGACAGCTGGTGCTTAAAGCTAGTGAGGGAGATAAGTGTTTCCAGTTTCAGAGATGTTTGTAGTTCGTTCCAGTCATTGGTAGCAGAGAACTGGAAGGAGAGGCGGCCAAAGGTAGAATTGGTTTTGGGGGTGACCAGAGATATACCTGCTGGAGCGCGTGCTACAGGTGGGTGCTGCTATGGTGATCAGCGAGCTGAGATAAGGGGGGACTTTACCTAGCAGGGTCTTGTAGATGACCTGGAGCCAGTGGGTTTGGCAATGGACATGAAGAGAGGGCCAGCCAACGAGAGCGTACATGGTGGGTAGTATATGGGGCTTTAGTAATAAAACGGATGGCACTGTGATAGACTGCATCCAATTTATTGAGTACAGTGTTGGAGGCTATTTTGTAAATGACATCGCCGAAGTCGAGGATCGGTAGGATGGTCAGTTTTACGAGGGTGTGTTTAGCGGCATGAGTGAAGGATGCTTTGTTGCGAAATAGGAAGCCAATTCTAGATTTCATTTTGGATTGGAGATGTGAGTCTGGAAGGAGAGTTTACAGTCTAACCAGACACCTAAGTATTTGTAGTTGTCCACATATTCTCAGAACCGTCCAGAGTAGTGATGCTGGACGGGCGGGCAGGTGCAGGCAGCTATCGGTTGAAGACAATGCATTTAATGCATCTTGTATTTAAGAGCAGTTGGAGGCCACAGAAGGAGAGTTGTATGGCATTGAAGCTCGTCTGGAGGGTTGTTAAGACAGTGTCCAAAGAAGAGACAGAAGAATAAAGAATGGTGTCGTCTGCGTAGAGGTGGATCAGAGACTCACCAGGAGCAAGAGCGACATCATTGATGTATACAGAGAAGAGTCAGCCCAAGAATTGAACCCTGTGGCACCCCCATAGAGACTGCCAGGCCCTGGTTCATTGATAATTTGTGTGAGATTGAGGGCATCAAGCTTAGATTGTAGGATGGCTGGGGTGTTAAGCATGTTCCAGTTTAGGTCACTTAGCAGCACGAGCTCTGAAGATAGATGGGGGGCAATCAGTTCACATATGGTGCCCAGAGCACAGCTGGGGGCAGAGGGTGGTCTATAGCAGGCGTCAACAGTAAGAGACTTGTTTTTAGAGAGTTGGATTTTTAAAAGTAGGTCATACCAAGGATTGTTTAGCTATTTGATTTAGAATTTTAGGACCCCTTAAGGTATAAAAAACAAATATGATTTTTTTTTTTGATGAAACATTGAATTTGGCCTTCTTGCTACTAGCCCACAGAAACGCATTGAATATCAGATTCACTTCATAAAACAACAGATAGTCCCCGAAAAAACCCAGATTTGTACGTTGGACTGCCAGATGGTGAAGCGTGATTCATCACTTCAGAGAATGCATTTCCACTGCTCCCAGAGTCCAATGGCGGCGAGCTTTACACCACTCTAGCCGACGCTTGGCATTGTGTATGGTGATCTTAGGCTTCTGTGCGGCTGCTCGGACATGGAAAACCATTTCATGAAGCTCCCAAAGAACAACTCTTGTGCTGACGTTGCCTCCAGAGGCAGTCTGGAACTCTGTAGTGAGGGTTGCAACCGAGGACAGATGACATTTACTCGGTACTCGCTTCAGCACTCGGCGGTCTTGCTCTGTGAGTTGTGTGGTCTACCACTTCGCGGCTGAGCCGTTGTTGCTCCTAGACGTTTCCACTTCACAGTAACAGGGCAGCTCTTCACAGGGCAGCTCTAGTTGGGTAGAGCTGCCCTGTGAGGGTAGAGCTCTAGTAGGGTAGAAATGTGACAAAATGACCTGTTGGAAAGGTGGCATACTAGGTGGCATACTATGACAGTGCTATGTTGAAAGTCACTGAGCTATTCAGTAAGGCCATTATATTGCCAATGTTTGTCTATGGAGATTGCATGGCGATGTGCTCGGTTTTATAAACCTGTCAGCAAAGGAAGTGGCTGAAATAGCTAAATCCACTAATTTGAAGGCGTGTCCACATACCTTTGTATATACAGTTGACTTCCATTCATTTGGAAGTACATGTTCATGTGAGACTCAGCTTTCCACAGAGGGGTCATATTAGTGTGTAGCTCAAACTGTTCAGACAGAAGTTGACAGAAGAGGCTGTACCGACTTCAGACGAGTCCCGTGATGCTTGTAGGGGTCGTAGAGCAACACTGAGAACACCATTGTGTTCTTAAGACTCAACTTTCCACAGAGGGGTCCTTATTACCATACGGAAACTTTAGACTTTGTCTCGTGGTCTGACAAAACACAGCTCTAGCTAGCTCTGCCACCTTGCACTGCAGATGTGGAAGGGCGATATTGGCAGATGACATGGATTGAGACGCAGGCCATGCAAAAAAAAAAAAACATCTCTAGCTTAAACAGACAGATGTGTATTATGTTAATTAGATTTCAGAAGGGCCCCGGAGAAGGGTAATACTTCATTTCTGAGTATTTACAAAAAATGGGTCCCGAATCAACTACTTTTATTGGAAGTATTTTAAAATATTTTGTCTCAATTTCCTATTAATAGGGTAATACTTGAAAGTATTTTCAAAATACCTGGGTTAAATACACGGGAGTCTATTACAGTCAGTGTATGAGTATTTGCAAATACTTTCCAAGTGTATTTCCAAATACATTACAATAGTCAACTACAATTACAATCGTTAACTACTTGTTGACTAAAAACATATCTTAATAGTTATTTCCAAATGTGTGAAAGTAATTGTAATACCATAGATAGTATTCGAACCCAGGTCTGACGGAGTACGTACATCAATACAAACCTTTGTTCGAGGGGATGGGTGAGCGAGGATAATGTAGGAGAGATAACTGGTATAATGCTCCCAAAATGTAGTTTAATCAGACAAGGCTTCGACCCTAAACGGCGTCTTTATCCAATAATTGGGGGTCAAACAGCAAAAAAACATATGACTGTAAAATACCTTCAACTGTACCGGGCTGCCGAAAGGTTGTAACCGGGCTGCCGAAAGGTTGTAACCGGGCTGCCGAAAGGTTGTAACCGGGCTGCCGAAAGGTTGTAACCGGGCTGCCGAAAGGTTGTAACCGGGCTGCCGAAAGGTTGTAACCGGGCTGCCGAAAGGTTGTAACCGGGCTGCCGAAAGGTTGTAACCGGGCTGCCGAAAGGTTGTAACCGGGCTGCCGAAAGGTTGTAACCGGGCTGCCGAAAGGTTGTAACCGGGCTGCCGAAAGGTTGTAACCGGGCTGCCGAAAGGTTGTAATCGGGCTTGCTGAAGGCTGCGGTCTTATGTCCTTAAATGTAATACAGGCTATGTGTTTGGCTTTATTGACAAAGTTCCTACGAAGATAAATAAAGGTCTAAATTAGTTTGTGTTTGCATAGTACACTGACGATGTGCCCTTGAGCAATGCACTTGACACTAATTTGCACCAGCGGGGCCGCATGGCTGACCCCGTGTACACTTCAGGAGAAAGGAGATATTATTGAGAGAGAAGTGTTTGACTAAAGGAGTGACTCACAGTGATGGCAAAGTAGCTGACTCCATACATGTCCAGGTCCTGAGCTATCTTCAGGTAGTCCATCTCAGCCTCATCCCTGTGAACAGCACACATACCAAACACATCAATCATTAGACAACACTGTCTCGGGCCCAGCAACACAAGTCAATGGGTCATGTTTCTCCCATAGATACAGAACTACATCTGACTCGTCTGGTACTGGTAGATATTGCTCTATAGCTGTGTTTCTCAACTCCGGTGCTCCAGTAACCCCAACAGTACACATTTTTGCCATAGAACCACACAAGCACACCAGATGCTATCAATCAACTAATCATAAAGCCCTTGACAAGTTGAATCAGGGCCACGTTCAGCAGCCAAACATTATCGAACTTTGCAGATAGAAATGCCATGAATGGAGCAGACACGAGTCCTTATTCTATATGTCAGAGATACATGTTATGTTCTACATAACATTTCTATCTGAACGTTCCAAAATGTGGTGTGCTGCTGAATGCTCCCCAGGTGCATTTGTCCGGGGCGACAACAAGAATGTGAACCGCTGGGAGAACATCAGGTCCAGAGTTGAGAAACTCTCTGCTTCTCTATAAGTGTAGTAGTAGATGCGTCAGCTGGTGTTACCTGGCGATGCCTCTGTGCTCTGCGTACCAGGCTGTGATCTTCTCCTCCCACATGTCTGCAGTCATCTGGTACTGCATCAGAACCTGTGGAAACAAACAAATAACAACATGATCTCACTCAAATCAAAAGACGACCACACATACACAAATAACACGATCACGCACACACACCCACTTATTTTTCCATAGTGGTACTACTTACTCTTTTAGGTAGGAGCTCATCCTGGGCTAAGAACCCCGGCTTGTGAAAGTTTGGTTCATAGTCCCCATACTGTATGAGAGAGAAAAAGACTTTCATGTAAATGACAGCTTTCGAAATCTACATCTGGAGAAGCCTTGAAAACACAGCCCCATATATTAATATCAACACAAGATATTCAAACTGTAAAGGCATTTTCTTACCTTGGCTTGAACAGCGTACGACGCCAACAGGACAGAGGCTTCAGGAGAACAGAAAATTTCCTCGTCTAATATTTGCTTTTTCACCTGGAGGGTGAATTAGACATTAACCCAACCCGTTCTCAGCAAAGACACTGGGTAGCCTGAGAACAGTTGGCACGACAAGAATCCTCAGGACAATTAAGCTACAGTAGTCAAGCCAGAACATAAAAGAGCTGAATCACAACTTGATATATATACACTAGAGGTTGACCGATTAAATCGCCATCACCGATTAAGTTTTCATAAATCGGTAATCTGCCTTTTTGGACTCCACGAGGAAACTGCGTGGTAGGCTGCCCACCTGTTACGCGCGTGAACCTGTTACGCGCGTGAACCTGTTACGCGCGTGAACCTGTTACGCGCGTGAACCTGTTGCGCGCGTGAACCTGTTACGCGCGTGAACCTGTTACGCGCGTGAACCTGTTACGCGCGTGAACCTGTTACGCGCGTGAACCGCGTGAACCTGTTACGTGCTACGCGCGCTGAACCTGTTACGCGGCGCGAACCTGTTACGTGAACCTGTTACGCGCGTGAACCTGTTACGCGCGTGAACCTGTTACGCGCGTGAACCTGTTACGCGCGTGAACCTGTTACGCGCGTGAACCTGTTACGCGCGTGAACCTGTTACGCGCGTGAACCTGTTACGCGCGTGAACCTGTTACGCGAGTGCAGCGTCAAAAGCGTCAAAAGGACCTTGTGGCTGCAAGGAGCCAAGGCTAGCTAGCATTAAACCTATCTCATAAAAAAACAATCAATCTTCACATAATCACTAGTTAAATACACATGGTTGATGATATTACTGGGTTAACTAGTTTGTTCTGCGTTGCATATAATCAATGCGGTGCCTGTTAATTTATCATCGAATCACAGCCTACTTCAACTGTAGCAAAAGCGCATTGCCGAAAAAAGCAATCATTGCACAAAATGTACCCAACCATACACATCAATCCCTTTCTTAAAATCAATACACAGAAGTATATATTTTTTAAACCTGCAAATTTAGTTAAAAGAAATTCATGTTAGCATACAATATTAAATAGTGAAATTGTGTCACTTCTCTTGCATTCAGTGCAAACAGAGTCAGGGTATATGTAACAGCTTGGGACGCCTGGCTAGTTGTGAACTAATTTGCCAGAATTTTACATAATTATGACATAACATTGAAGGTTGTGCAATGTAACAGCAATATTTAGACTTATGTCAAAATGATCACAAGAACGGTGAGCAAAAATCTCAAAACCACACAAGGGGATCTAGTGACTGACCTGCAGAGAGCTGGGACCAAAGTAACAAAGCCTACCATCACACTATGTCACCAGGAACTCAAATCCTGCAGTGCCAGACATCTCCCCCTGCTTAAGCCAGTACATGTCCAGGCCCGTCTGAAGTTTGCTAGAGAGCATTTGGATGATCCAGAAGAAGATTGGGAAAATGTCATATGGTCAGATGAAACCAAAATATAACTTTTTGGCAAAAACTCAACTCGTCGTGTTTGGAGGACAAAGAATGCTGAGTTGCATCCAAAGACCACCATACCTACTGTGAAGCATGGGGGTGGAAACATCATGCTTTGGGTCTGTTTTTCTGCAAAGGGACCAGAACGACTGATCCGTGTAAAGGAAAGAATGAATGGGGCCATGTATCATGAGATTTTGAGTGAAAACCTCCTTCCATCAGCAAGGGCATTGAAGATGAAACATGGCTGGGTTGATCCCAAACACACCGCCCGGGCAACGAAGGAGAGGCTTCGTAAGAAGCATTTCAAGGTCCTGGAGTGGCCTAACCAGTCTCCAGATCTCAACCCCATAGAAAATCTTTGGAGGGAGTTGAAAGTCCGTGTTGCCCAGCAACAGCCCCAAAACATCACTGCGCTAGAGGAAATCTGCATGGAGGAATGGGCCAAAATACCAGCAACAGTGTGTGAAAACCTTGAAGTTTACCTATGATGAAAATTATAGGCCTCTCATCTTTTTAAGTGGGAGAATTTGCACAATTGGTGGCTGACTAAATACTTTTTTGCCAAACCGTATATTGCACTTTTACTTCCTTCTCCAACACTGTTTTTGCACTACTTAAACCAAATTGAACATGTTTCATTATTTATTTGAGACTAAATAGATTTTAGTTAAAATAATTTTTAGTTAAAATAATATTCATTCAGTATTGTTGTAATTGTCATTATTACACACACACACACACACACACACACACACACACACACACACACACACACACACACACACACACACACACACACACACACACACACACACACACACACACACACACACACACACACGTCATTTAGCAGACGCTCTTATCCAGAGCGACTTACAAATTACATACATATACACACATACATACATATATACACACACACAAATATATATACATATACACATATATACACAAATATACATATACATACATACAGACTTATCCATACATACATATATACACATACATACATACATACATACACATACATACATACACACACACACACACAAACATACAAATATATATATATATAAAAATCAACAGATTAATCGTGATCAGCTTTTTTTGGTCCTCCAATAATCGGTATCGGCGTTGAAAAATCATAATCGGTCTACCTCTAAAATATACACAAATAATCAACATCAAAGCATTGTTATATTCCTGGATTCCCTAACAAGAGTTTAAATACAGTTGTTTTACCTGCAGAAAGAAGAGGTGTTGTGTGATTTCCTGCACCAGCTCCTCTTCTACCTTCTCTGGGAAGAACTTGGCCAGGAAGTGAAACGTTATCGGTGAGTCTTTAGGGACCTCTTGATCCAAGACCTGTATACACACAAACAAAAGAATCAATACTGTTAGGTAATGACACATCTTATTTTTTTCCATTATCTTGCTTTCTCTCCATCTTTCCTTCCCATCTCCCTTGCCCCCCCCCTCCTATCAAGACCCTGCCCCTCCTCCTCTTGCCCTACTCCCCTCTTCTCTCACTCACCCGTTTCTCTGTCTTCAGCCATGCATAGGTGTCCTTCACTGTGTACCGGAGGCCAAAGAACCAGGTTTCCCTCAGACCCACTGTCCGACACACCAGATCAAACAGATCCTTCCCTTTCCATTTCACCTGAGAGATAGGAGGGGGGGGGGGGGGGCAGAGGAGACAGAATATTTGCATTAATAATGATTTGTTTTTGTTTTCTAACATGACCATGATGAGGAAGGAGGGAGCGAGAGCATTCAAGACTACTATTTCAGCTACTGTTTCTGTTTGTTGTACACACAAACATGTAATGCCATTACAATAAGGTAAAAGTACATTACCTCACAGCTAAACTCCATTTCAGCATCCATAGTGATGACTTTGACCTTAAAAGTCTTTGGTTGTTTCTTTTTTAATCCTAAAATCGACATTTTGGAGGCCTTGGAGATTGGTGAGATACCTGTAGAAGGGGAAAACACCACCAAATACATGTTGATGGAATAATGATTGACAACTTCATGGTTTTGCTAGCCCAGATTTAGGCCAACATCCCCAGAATTTGGTTCTGGTTTCCAAGATTATCCTGTCTTGATCGCTACAATAACTAAGTTATTGTGTTGTGAATATTTTATATCAATATATAATGAGCAAAAGATACCCGCTCTCAAACAAAGTATAGAAAATGGTCTAGCGTAGCTAGTTAAATGAGATGTCAGATTCAACGTTACCCTCTTGTTGTGACCATCCTCCATCAGCATCTAACGTAGCTACTGTTAGCAAACATTATTTCTCACTCACAGTTTGTCCCAGCTTTATAGAGTTCATTAACTACAGGGTGTCAACATTGCTATTCCTTCAAATATAGTTATTCACAACATGTATGTGTTTTATCTATTTGTTTACACATGCGCAAAGGTAGCCTGTGTTTGGTCCAGCTAAACTAGCTAGTAAATTAGCAAAATGGCTTTGTAACTGTAGAATGTCTAAACCATTTTTTGGTGTCTAAACCATTTTTTGGTGTCAGATCTGCTAGCTTTAGAAAAAGTGCATTAAAATGTAGCCAAGCCTTTATCTTAGGGGGGGGGGGGAGAAGTAACTCACGTTACTAGACTAGGCCGAGTCCCAGGAATAAACTGCTCCACTCCTGCCGTCCAAGAGTCAAAAGGAAAGGCTGAGATTTGTCTGGGAAAGCCACCGACCCTTTCGGAGCTGGCTACAATAACACGAACAACTTTTACGCCACGAAAGCGGACCAAAACAGGCTGTGGGACGGACGAAACGTTCTCCAAACATCCATAATGACAAAATATATATATATATTTTTATCTTCACAGAAGGAGCTTTTAAAAGCGAACGGTAAATACCGATTACTAACTAACTAAACGCTCATTTATATAGGGACGTGAATTACAACGCAGCTACAGATGAATTCCCGAATAGGCGTCCACCTGCAGAGATCCGTTAGAGGAGATGGGAATCCTATCGACGCCACACTGTGTGCCCGTTTCCCTGCATCCTCCATGGGCTACGCGGTGCATTCTGGGGGGGCAAGCTTGAGTTTTCCTTCAAGGGAGACAATGGGAGTCAATTGCGTGCTAGCGCGATAACCCAAACATTAGCATGAATTTCGTGAACAAAGAAGAAGTACAACATTACACTTTTTACATTTTTTTTCGAGATGTGAGATAACTAACTTGTTTTCTGTCACATCGTATCGTGTTAGAATCGCGAAAATACGTACTTTCGAGGAAAATAGGCAGGTTTATCGACTTATAGGTTTATCGACTTATACCCGGACCGAGAAGGGGTTATATGTTAGCAACTGCGTGACGCACCATGACAACGTGAACGCGATTGGCCCAACAGTCTGTTGGGTGTGTGGTAAACGTTTTGTCGATTCAATGCCCAATCTCCTTTCACTAATGTCTCTAGTACTTGGAATGCGATTCCTATCTCCTCCCTTTCTCTAATGTCTCTAGTATTTGAACTTGGTGGTCACTAGTTACCACAGCCACAAACCTCGTCCATTTCTACAATTTTCTTCTTAAAATTTGGATTTTAGACCTAACCTTATCCAGACGGTTAACCGTATGCCTAACAATAACTCTTAATTAACACCCCAAATCACATTTTTTGTTTTTATATATTTTACTATATAGTTGAAACACGTGTTGGACTTCCGTTTGCATTGCGTGTGTGCGTCACAGCTGTGCCACCCCAAAGTCATTCCAGTTTTCTAGTGTAGCTAGCGAGCTAAGTAATCTGGTAAGTAATAAACATGAGTGATAACAGTAAATACAATTAGATGCATGGTTAGTCTTGCGCCATTTTAATGACCTCAGATAGCCTACACCAGTACTGATGCGGGCTGTTTCCTCATATTTCCTCATGCCTTAGACATGCTTAGTTGTAGCCTTTGATGTTGTATGTGCTGATCATGCATTGTGGGAATCAATCAACGACTTCACTAATCCATAGAACAGACAGTTTTTAAGCGTTCGGTTTGGCTGCTGGGGGGCAAAGAGACCCCCCAGTTCCGCTAAAACCTTTGGCTGTTTTGGTTTTAATACCGTCAACTCTTGAAGAGCATAGTCAGAAATGCACATTTCCGATTATTCCACATTTGGCTCTATCATCAGAGTTACAGCAAATAGCTAAGTGCATGCGTTTCATGACGAGTAAAAAACAATTTAGCAGATACGTGTGATATCATCCATTTGGCATGTACTGTAACGTTAGCTAGCTATCTATGCAAACGTATAATTTACTGTAGCTTGTTTTTTCAGATTTGGCTTTTGTAAAGTCCTCAACCTCCTGGTAAAGTTGTCAGGCTGACTGCTGCCATCGCCACTATTTGATGGCAAGCAAATCAAACAATATTTGGCCATCTACTTTTACCACTGAAAATGAACCTGTTTAACTAGCGACATTGACCTGGTCGTCTATTACCTATCTAGCCAATTTGACTGACGTGGTCCATCAATCAATGTTGTCTATCCTGTCTGTCAGCAGCAATCGTGATTAAACACTATTAAAAACAACGTTATAAAGATGGTTACATTCGCTAACTTCTCTAGGTAGGCAGGCCTACGTTGGTTAGAGAAAAAAGTACATTAGGTCTACTTACCACTATATGTTAAGCCAACTGTACAAAGTTTATACCGGTAGCTTGCAAAGTAAACGTGTCAGCTAAGGGACAGTTGGAAATTTGCTGGGTGGGGGTCAAAGTCTTTTCTTTTTTTGCAGTGGGGAGTTAAAAAATAAACATAATGGACACAGGAGGGGGGTGCATCGCCCCCCTTTTTGCAGGTTTTACTATATAATGTCTTCCATATAGCCACATTTTCTCATCTGCTTGCGCCTCCCATATAAAGGTGTTTGGTATTTCCACACTCTTACTATACACCAGATCAGTATTGTCTACCAGTCAACTGTCTATCCTGCCCTCTTGTCCATAGTGACTGCAGTAGTAGGTGGATCATATATACATTTTTATTAGTAACATGGCCAAATACAACAGGTGTAGTAGAAGCGTCTGCTAAATGGCATATATATTATATTATATATAGACCTTACAGTGAAATTCTTACTTACGAGCCACTAACCAACAATGCAGTTAAAAAAAATATGGATCAGAATAATCAATAAAAGTAACTTAATTAAAGAGCAGCAGTAAAATAACAATAGTGAGATTATATACAGGGGAGTACTGGTACAGAGTCAATGTGCGGGGGCACTGGTTAGTTGAGGTAATATGTACATATAGGTAGAGTTATGAAAGTGGCTATGTATAGATGATAACAACATAGAATAGCAGCAGTGTAAAAGAGGGGGGGGGGGCAATACAAATAGTCTGGGTAGCCATTTGATTACCTGTTCAGGAGTCTTATGGCTTGGGGTTAAAAACTGTTGAGAAGCCTTTTGGACCTAGACTTGGCAATCCGGTACCGCTTGCTATGCGGTAGCAGAGAGAACAGTCTATGACTAGGGTGGCTGGAGTCTTTGACAGTTTTTAGGGCCTTCCTCTGACACCGCCTGGTATAGAGGTCCTGGATGACAGGAAGCTTGGTCCCAGTCATGTATTGGGCGGTTCGCACTACCCTCTGTAGTGCCTCTCCGTCGGAGGCTGAGCTGTTGCCATACCAGGCAGTGATGCGACCATGCTCTCGATGGTGCAGCTGTAGAACCTTTTGAGGATCCATGCAAAATCTTTTCAGTCTCCTGAGGGTGAATAGGTTTTGTTGTGCCCTCTTCACGACTGTCTTGGTGTGTTTGGACCATGTTAGTTCGTTGGTGACACCAAGGAACTTGAAGCTCTCAACCTACTCCACTGCAGCCCTGTCGATGAGAATGGGATTGTGCTCTGTCCTCTGGGGGCGGCCCATCAGGAAGTCCAGGATCCAGTTGCAGAGGGAGGTGTTTAGTCCCAGGGTCCTTAGCTTAGCTATGTGGGCACTATGATGTTGAATGCTGAGCTTGTAGTCAATGAACAGCATTCTCACATAGGGTGTTCATTTTGTCCAGGTGGGAAAGGGCAATAGAGAGAGCATCATCTGTTGGGTAGGTATGTAAATTGTAGTGGGTCTAAGGTAGAGGTCGACCGATTTATGATATTTCAACACCGATACCGATTATTGGAGGACCCCAAAAAAAAAAGCCGATACCGATTAATCGGCCAATTTTTAAAAATGTATTTGTAATAATGACAATTACAACAATACTGAATGAACACTTATTTTAACTTAATATAATACATCAATAAAATCAATTTAGCCTCAAATAATGAAACATGTTCAATTTGGTTTAAATAATACAAAACCAAAGAGTTGGACAAGATAGTAAAAGTGCAATATGTGCCATGTAAGAAAGCTTAACGTTTCAGTTCCTTACTCAGAACATGAGAACATAGGAAAGCTGGTGGTTCCTTTTAACATGAGTCTTCAATATTCCCAGGTAAGAAGTTTTAGGTTGTAGTTATTATAGGAATTATAGCATTATTTCTCTCTATACCATTTGTATTTCATATACCTTTGACTATTGGATGTTCTTATAGGCACTTTAGTATTGCCAGTGTAACAGTATAGCTTCCGTACCTCTCCTCGCTCCTACCTGGGCTCGAACCAGGAACACAACAACAACAGCAACCCTCGAAGCAGCGTTACCCATGCAGAGCAAGGGGAACAACTACTCCAAGTCTCAAAGCAAGTGACGTTTGAAACGCACGAAAGTGCTGTTTGAATGAATGCTGCTGGTGCCTACCATCGCTCAGTCAGACTGCTCTATCAAATCATAGACTTAATTATAACATAATAACATACAGAAATGCGAGCCTAAGGTCATTAATATGGTCGAATCCAGAAACTATCATCTCAAAAACAAGCTGTTTATTCTTTCAGTGTAATACGGAACCATTTCGTATTTCATCTAACGGGTGGCATCCATAAGTCTAAATATTCCTGTTACATTGCACAACCTTCAATGTTATGTCATAATTACGTAAACTTCTGGCAAATTAGTTCGCAATGAGCAAGTCGGCCCAAACTGTTGCATATACCCTGACTCTGCGTGCAATGAACGCAAGAGAAGTGACACAATTTCACCTGGTTAATATTGCCTGCTAACCTGGATTTCGTTTAGCTAAATATGCACATTTAAAAATATATTTACTTCTGTGTATTGATTTTAGGAAAGGCATTGGTGTTTATGGTTAGGTACACGTTGGAGCAACGACAGTCCTTTTTCGCAAATGCACACTGCATCGATTATATGCAACGCAGGACACGCTAGATAAACTGGTAATATCATCAACCATGTGTAGTTATAACTAGTGATTATGATTGATTAAGTTTAATGCTAGCTAGCAACTTACCTTGGCTTCTTACTGCATTCGCGTAACAGGCGGGCTCCTCGTGAGGCAGGTGGTTAGAGCGTTGGACTAGTTAACCGTAAGGTTGCAAGATTGAATCCCTGAGCTGACAAGATAAAAATCTGTCGTTCTGCCCCTGAACAGGCAGTTAACCCACTGTTCCTAGGCCATCATTGAAAATAAGAATGTGTTCTTAACTGACTTGCCTAGTTAAATAAAGATTAAATAAAGGTGTAAAAAAAAAAAAATTGGGCAAAATCGGCGTCCAAAATGACTGATTTCCGATTGTTATGAAAACTTGAAATCAGCCCTAATTAATCGGCCATTCCCATTAATCGGTCAACCTCTAGTCTAGGGTTTCTGGGATAATGGTGTTGATTTGAGCCATTAACATCCTTTCAAAGCACTTCATGGCTACAGACGTGAGTGCTACGGGTCGGTAGTCATTTGGGCAGGTTACCTTAGTGTTCTTGGGCACAGGCACTATGGTGGTCTGCTTAAAACATGTTGGTATTACAGACACGGACAGGGAGAGGTTGAAAATGTCAGTGAAGACACTTGCTAGTTGGTCAGCGCATGCTAGCAATACACGTCCTGGTAATCCGTCTGGCCCCGCGGCCTTGTGAATGTTGACCTCTTTTTAAGGTATTACATCGGCTGCGGAGAGTGTGATCACACAATCTTCCGGCACAGCTGGTGCTCTCATGCATGTTTCAGTGTTATTTGCCTCGAAGCGAGCATAGAAGTAGTTTAGCTCGTCTGGTAGGCTCGTGTCACTGGGCAGTTCTGGGCTGTGCTTGTCTTTGTAGTCTGTAATCCTTTTCAAGCCTTGCCACATCCGTCGAGCGTCAGAGCAGGTGTGGTACGATTCGATCTTAGTCTACCCGTCAAACTGTCTATCCTGCCCTCTATCCATAGTGACAATAGTGGTACTTGGATCATTTGTCCAGATCTGCAATAGGTTAACCGACAATCATACCACACATAAAACAGTTCAGATCTGCACCAATTTTCTATATAAATCCACAAGATAGAGGAGTAGCTGATAGGCAGCAGGGAGGCCAGGTGCGTCATGGCGCATAAAAGAGCAGTGAAGACATGCAGCTCAAATCTGCCCTATTGATCTTGTTGATGGATAATAAAACTATCCTACCTAGACTATCCTACAATGCCATAATCAATGAATAATTGCATTATTGTTTTCAAATAAGTACAGTTCTACTTTCGGCCGTAAACTGCAGTGAAAATGTTTGTTGAGTAATGGCGCAAAAGCCCTGTATTTTGAATGTTTCATTCCATTTGGGTCAGTTGTGGGTCTACTCTGATTACAGAAAGGCACAGTAGCAGGCTAGTCTGGCTGTATTTTTATTTCAGATACTGATGCGCTGTCTGTTGCCGATCCACATTCTCCCAAGTTGTCACATAGGCCTATGCCGCTGTGTTCTTGGGGACCTTCAATGCTGCAAAATTGTTTCGGTACCCTTCCCCAGATCTGTGCCTCGACACAACCCTGTCTCGGAGCTCTACTGACAATTCCTTCGACCTCGTGGTTTGTTTTTTTCTCTGACATGCACTGTCAATTGTGGGACCTTGTATATATATAAATATATACAGGTGTGTGCCTTTCCAAATCATGTCCAATCAATGGAATTTACCACAGGTGGACTCCAATCAAGTTGTAGGAACATCTCAAGGATGATCAATGGAAACAGGATGCACCTGAGATCAATTTCACATCTCTTAGCAAAAGGTCTGAATACTTTTATTTTTTATCTAAAAACAGTTTTCGCTTTGTCATTATGGGGTATTGTGTGTAAATTGCTGAGATAAAATATATATTTAGTACATTTTAGAATAAGGCTGTAACGTAACAAAATGTGGATAAAGTCAAGGGGTCTAAATACTTTCTGAAGGCACTGCAAATGTAATTTAATTATAGATATTGCATCAAAATGTAGACAATGTGATTTCCCCCCTAGCTGATCATTGTCTGCAGCCTTCTCTGATCGTAGTGTACTGAGACAGGCAGAGATAGTGAGCTCTTCCATGGTGGTTGGCGAACACTAAATCATCTGGCCTTTTAGCCTTGCGTGTCATCGACTGTGCCACAAAACCATGCTAAAGTGGTAAGGTCAATATCCCCATTTATAAACACAGAAATACTACAGTTATTGCTATTTATGCTGGTAATAATTATTTTTGAGTTATTTTTAATAGGGGGGGGGGGGTCAAATGAAAATATATTTAACTTTGAGGATGGGGTTGAATTTTCTTTTTTTCGACACCTCGAGTTGGACCAGCCGAACGCTCTGCACCTTCTTGTGAGGTTTTATTGACAACGACCTATTTTGATAGCCCTGACATAATAAGGTCAGTCCAATCGTTACCTTTGGTGTCTTGGGCCAAGGTTAGTATTCTGAATGCATGACATTGATTCCAGAATTTTCTCCCACAGAAAGGATTGACAAGAATCTAGAATGTCACATAGAACATTTGAGGACGTGAAGGACGTCATTCTATCAGCCCACAAAAACACAGAGGCCGGGGACAAAGTCGGCTTCTACAACACCTGGGCAGAGGACTATGACCAGGTAAGATCATTACTGTTGTCTACATCTCAAAATGCACCCTATTTCCCATAGTGAGCTTGTGTGACCTACCCCTTTGAGGCTGAGCCGTTGTTGCTCCTAGACATATCCACTTTACAATAACAGCACTTACAGTTGACTGGGGAAGCTCTAGCAGGGCAGAAATTCTACACGCTGACTTGTTGGAAAGGTGGCCTCCTATGACGGTGCCACATTGAAAGTCACTGAGCTCTGCAGTAAGGCCATTCCACTGCCAATGTTTGTCTATGAAGATTGCATGGCCATGTGCTCGATTTTATACACTGGTGTCGCTGAAATGGGCGGCAGGGTAGCCTAGTGGTTAGAGCATTGGACTAGTAACCGAAAGGTTGCAAGTTCAATTCCCCGAGCTGACAAGGTACAAAATCTGTCGTTCTGCCCCTGAACAGGCAGTTAACCCACTGTTCCTAGGCCGTCATTGAAAATAAGAATTTGTTCTTAACTGACTTGCCTAGTAAAATAAAGGTAAAATAACAAAATAAAATAGCTGAATCCACTAATTTGAAGGGGTCTCCACATACTTTTGTGTATGTTTTTCTCTAAAAATGTCTAAAAAACATCCTCACCTATTTGGCTATCAATTTCAAAACAGTTAGGGAATCAGGTCGGACTCCGCTGGAGAAAAAGTTCAGCACATCACCGAAGCTACCAACTCGTTCTCCACTGACGAAACACCATCACAGGTGGAAGCTAGTAGACCTACTGATGCATCCTCCCAGTCCAGACTGACCTCGCTGCTCTGGCCCGGCAATGACAGTGGCCTCCTCTAATTCCTCCCATCAAGAATAGTTTGGTATTTGGTATTTTATTAGGATCCCCATTTAGCTGTTGCAAAAGCAGCAGCTACTCTTCCTGGGGTCCACACAAAACATGAACCATAATACAGAATGACATAATACAGGACATCATTAAACAAGAACAGCTCAAGGACAGAATTACGTATATATTTTTAAAAGGCACACGTGGCCTACATATCAATGCATACACACAAACTATCTAGGTCAAATAGTGCCTCAGTTTCAGTGCCTCTAGCGAGAGTCCCGTCATCCTCCTCTCCCAGAAAACCAGGATAATGACTGCAAGGTACCCAGTGGCGCTCATGAGTGACCTACAAGTGATGAGACGAATGGCCCCGACCGCGTCGTGTAATTTAATAGGCTACCAGCTAAATACTATATATAGCTATAGATAGGCTAATCGGCTAGACTGCGTTGTCTGCATAATGGAACATCCCCTAGTTAGCTATTGTTTTGACAGTGGACTGATTTGTATTACTTGGCATTAATAGATTGGTTTTATGCAGCACAAACTTTCTATCCAAGTTGCGAGAGAGTGCGAGGATGGCTAAGTTAGGCTGTAGGACAGTTGTGTATTCTTCAGAATCTATTGGTTACTGATTTAGTATGCTCTGGCATCGAACATTCATTTTACAATCTGCAATGTTTGAATTTCCCACTTTTAATGACTAAACAAGTAGTGTAGCTAAATACATTATTTCCGCCAGACAGCATTCAACATAGCAGCATCGCGACACCGTAGGCCTATAGCTTCATGAAACATCAACGAAAATGACAACCTAATAAAAATAAGCATGTATAAATTAAAGCAAGGCTATATGTATCCATTAAAGCAAGGCTATAGGCTAAGATGTGTCTATTAAAGCAAGGCTATAGGCTAAGATGTGTCTATTTTTAAAGCAAGGCTATAGGCTAAGATGTATCCATTAAAGCAAGGCTATAGGCTAAGATGTGTCTATTAAAGCAAGGCTATAGGCTAAGATGTGTCTATTAAAGCAAGGCTATAGGCTAAGATGTATCCATTAAAGCAAGGCTATAGGCTAAGATGTATCCATTAAAGCAAGGCTATAGGCTAAGATGTGTCTATTAAAGCAAGGCTATAGGCTAAGATGTATCCATTAAAGCAAGGCTATAGGCTAAGATGTGTCTATTAAAGCAAGGCTATAGGCTAAGATGTATCCATTAAAGCAAGGCTATAGGCTAAGATGTATCCATTAAAGCAAGGCTATAGGCTGAGATGTATCCGTTAAAGCAAAGCCTAATGCTAACATGTGTCCGTTAAAGCAAGGCTATAGGCTGAGATGTATCCGTTAAAGCAAAGCCTAATGCTAACATGTGTCCGTTAAAGCAAGGCTATAGGCTAACATGTATCCATGAAAGCAAAGCTATAGGCTAACATGTATCCATTAAAGCAAGGCTATAGGCTAAGATGTGTCTATTAAAGCAAGGCTATAGGCTGAGATGTATCCATTAAAGCAAGGCTATAGGCTGAGATGTATCCATTAAAGCAAAGCTAAAGGCTAACATGTATCCATTAAAGCAAGGCTATAGGCTAAGATGTGTCTATTAAAGCAAGGCTATAGGCTAAGATGTGTCTATTAAAGCAAGGCTATAGGCTGAGATGTATCCATTAAAGCAAGGCTAAAGGCTAACATGTATCCATTAAAGCAAAGCTAAAGGCTAACATGTATCCATTAAAGCAAAGCTAAAGGCTAACATGTATCCATTAAAGCAAGGCTATAGGCTAAGATGTGTCTATTAAAGCAAGGCTATAGGCTAAGATGTGTCTATTAAAGCAAGGCTATAGGCTGAGATGTATCCATTAAAGCAAGGCTAAAGGCTAACATGTATCCATTAAAGCAAGGCTATAGGCTAACATGTATCCGTTAAAGCAAAGCTAAAGGCTAACATGTATCCGTCAAAGCAAGGCTATAGGCTAACATGTATCCATTAAAGCAAGGCTATAGGCTGAGATGTATCCGTCAAAGCAAGGCTATAGGTTAACACGTAAGACCACGTTGTCTGATGGATAGCCGCGTAGACGTCGCAATTTCAGAACTCTGGACAGCAATCGGATAGTCAACACTTTGAGTGGCTGGCACATTAGATGTATGTATTTTTTTTCTTTTTAGGGAGAGGAGGGGTCCAGAGAGACTGGCCTACTCCAGTGTCTACTGTGTATAACTGTGTGTATGTTAACTCCACCGCAGGACGTGGGTCTTCTGGACTATCGTGCGCCGAGTCTGGCGGCAAACTGCCTGTCCCCCTGTTTCCATGGCAACCGGGTGACAGCAGTGATTCTGGACGTGGCCTGTGGCACTGGATTGGTTGCAGCACAGGTGAGCCTCACTAAATCACACCCCCGACACCTATGTTAAAATATCAGGTAGCTTTAACACAGTTTTGTACAGTACACAGGATGGCGTGTAGCTTTGGGGTGAGTGATGGAAACCCAACCCTCTAGGCTGGGTTTCTGTACAGCACTTTGAGATATCAGCTGATGTACGAAGGGCTATATAAATAAATTTGATTTGATTTGATTTGATGACATCTGTGATTTTGTCTGTCTGATATGCAGCTGAAGAGGATGGGCTTCAGGCATTTTGTGGGCGTTGATGGGAGCAAAGGCATGTTGGAACTGGCCAATAAGACGGGCCTCTACCAGGACCTCAAGCAATGCATGCTGGGAGACGAACCACTTCCTGTCCAAGCTGGTACCACTAAACTTTGAACTTTGCATAACTGATCATGTTCATAATAGTCAGCAAATATCAGTCTGTCTGAAGCAATCAGACATTACTAGACCATGAGATTTATTTTGACTTGAATACTGGCAGATTTTCATGCTTTATCCTGGGAGATTACATTACAAACATGCAGGGAGATTAGATTAGACATGCTTTAACCTGGGAGATTACATTACAAACATGCAGGGAGATTAGATTAGACATTCTTTACCCTGGGAGATTACATTACAAACATGCAGGGAGATTAGATTAGACATGCTTTACCCTGGGAGATTACATTACAAACAAATGCATGGAAAGAAAAGCAACTTGGTTTCTCACTGTCTCCTCTTCACCCTCTGTCTCTTTCCCCCTCCTCATCCTCCTCCTCACCCTCTCTCTCCATTCCCCACTCTATATTCCTTCTCCCCCCCTCAAATCCCTTTCCCCCCTCTCTATTCTCCCTCTGCTTCCTCATCCCCTGTAACTCGTCGTCCTCCTCCTCTACCCTCCTGCAGGGCAGTTTGATGTGGTAGTGATTGTTGGGGCGCTAAGTGACGGCCAGGTGCCAGTGAGAGTCATCAGAGAGCTGTGCCAGGCCACCAAACCAGGTCACATGACTGTTTTTAATTGGACAAAACATACTGTACATATTAACTTTATAAAGTGGGTAGTTTGGGTTCTGAAAGCCGTGGTATGTCAGACAATATATCACTGGTATGATGCAAATTTACTTGTTTACTCTTCTAGTTGCGTTGGTAACCAGGTTTGTGGTATTTGGCCAATATAACACGACTAAGTGCTGTATAAGAATGGCCATATTCCACACCTCCTCGAGCATTATTGCTTAAGTATACTATTCAGTAATAATACTGAAATACATACACTTGTTCTATATACACTGCAGTTCAAAAGTTTGGGGTCACTTAGAAATGTCCTTGAAAGAAAAGCAAACGTTTTTGAGACTGGTGTTTTGTGGGTACTGTTTAATGAAGCTGCCAGTTGAGGACTTGTGAGGTGTCTGTTTCTCAAACTAGACACTCTAATGTACTTGTCCTCTTGCTCAGTTGTCCTCTTGCTCAAAGTGCCGTACGAGATCTTCAGTTTCTTGGCAATTTCTCGCATGGAATAGCCTTAATTTCTCAGTTTCTGGCCATTTTGAGCCTGTAATCGAACCCACAAATACTGATGCTCCAAATATTCAACTAGTCTAAAGAAGGACAGTTTTATTGCTTCTTTAATCAGAACAACCATTTTCAGCTGTGCAAACATAATTGCAAAAGGGTTTTCTAATGAGCAATTAACCTTTTAAAATAATATACTTGGATTAGCTAACACAACATGTAATTGGAACACAGGAGTGATGGTTTCTGATAATGGGCCTCTGTACGCCTATGTAGATATTCCATAAAAATCAGACGTATCCAGCTACAATAGTCATTTACAACATTAACAATGTCTACACTGTATTTCTGATCAATTAGATGTTATTTTAATGGACAAAAAATGTGCTTTTCTTTCAAAACAAAGAGATTTCTAAGTGACCAGCCAGATAGTGTATTTATAAACAGAAAGAGACAGAAACAAACTCCCCACCATGCCTCATTTTTACCCCTTCCAGGTGGTTACGTCTGCATGACAACCAGAGGTAACCATGACAACCTGGAGTACAAGGCAGCGCTGGAGCATGAGCTGGAGCTGATGGAGGGGGCAGGGCTCTGGGGTCACGTGGCGATCACAGAGGTGGAGGACTGGGAGAAAGCCGTAGCGGAGCCGGAGAAGGGTTACATACCTGGAGTGGTGTATGTTTACAGGAAGTCATCACAGTGACATTATCAATAAAGTATATTGTATCGTATCACATTGACCTCATCACAGTAACAGACCTGTAACAACACCTGTACAGTAACACCTGTACAGTAACACCCAGTACAGTAACACACCTGTACAGGCCATAACAGTGACATCACAGTAACACCCCTGTATAGTAACACACCTGTACAGTCTGTGACAAGTGGCGCCCTACATTGGTATTGAGCGGCCATCTTTGAAGGTAGCTACTATTCCAAAGATAAAGATGCCTAGAAAATGCTTATCAAATCCCCTCAAACATGCTTGTAGACAATGTTATGGTGACGTTAGCTAGTGAAGATCATCCACAGAAAAATGAAATCAGGTCTAACGTTCGTGTTGCTCTGAACTGCGCCATTTTAGCTAGTGGCCATTACAGAATGTCTATATACCAAATATTGAATGAATCTGAGTTGCGGTTCATGAGAAGAAGAATTTTAAAGTAATCTAGCATTAGCTTTGTGCTAGCCCTTTTTTGTCAAACTTCAACGACCTGTGTTGTCTTTGGAGATATCAACAACAAACTTATTTAATTATGATCAATCCTGTACGAGTTGTATTTGATAGTTTGACTGATATAGCAAAATAGCCTGGATTTATAGGCATCAAGGTTTGTGAGAAGTTGTCGTCAGACAAGCCAGTTGTAGCTTCAGAAGTTGTAGTAGAGTCTTCGTCAGACAAGCCAGTTGTAGCTTCAGAAGTTGTAGTAGAGTCTTCGTCAGACAAGCCAGCTGTAGCTTCAGAAGTTGTAGTAGAGTTTTCTTCAGACAAGCCAGCTGTAGCTTCAGAAGTTGCTCAAGTAAAGTTGCATGAGTAATGCAGAGTAATTCTGGAGGTGGACACGGTGCAATGCAAGTCAGACAATTTTGTATCCCCAAAATGCAACATACATTGAAAGTTGGTGATCAATGGAATCGGGGGAAGAGCATTTCTTTTGTATCATTGTTGTTAATGTTTCTTGAACTATTTGTCATCATATACTGTCTATGTTTTTTTTCCATTTTTTTTTTCATAAGGTAGTAATTTATGAGCCTTGAGCTGTTGTAATCATCATGTATGTCAATTGTCTTTATTGGTGTTTAAACTCAACCAAATAAAATCAAATGTTTTTATAAAGCCCTTTTTACATCATCTGATGTCACAAAGTGCTTATACAGAAACCCAGCCTAAAACTCCAAACAGCAAGCAATATAGAAGCATGGTGGCTAGGAAAAACTCCCTAGAAAGGCAGGAACCTGGATAGAAACTTGGAGAGGAACCAGGCTCTGAGGGGTGGCCAGTCCTCTTCTGGCTGTGCCGGGTGGAGATTATAACAGAACATGGCCAAGATGTTCAAACCTTCATAGATGACAAGCAGGGTCAAATAATAATAATCACAGTGGTTGTAGAGGGTTCAACAGGTCAGCACCTCGGGTGTAAATGTCAGTTGGCTTTCATAGCCGATCATTCAGAGGTTGAGACAGCAGGTGCGGTAGAGAGAGTTGAAAACAACAGGTCCGGGACAAGGTAGCACCTCCGGTGAACAGGTCAGGGTTCCATAGCTGCAGGTAGAACAGTTGGAACTGGAGCAGCAGCATTACCAGGTGGACCGGGGGCAGCCAGGAGTAATCAGGCCAGGTATTCTTGAGGCATGGTCCTAGGGTTCAGGTCCTCCGGGAGGGAGAGGGAGAGAGAAATACAGGGAGCACTCAATTTGTGTTGCACTTCACTGTTGGTAACGCAATTGGAGATGCCAAAGTGGAAATAGTCCACCCACACACTGGAATAAGTTCCCGTTGGCAGAGAGAAATTGGCGAAGCAAGAGGTTTTACTCCGGCCAAAGTCTGTCCACGACAATAAGCCCACTAAATGAGGTCAATGAGTTTCAAATTTGGTCTACAAAAAAATGGAATTGCTATTTTGCTACGTGAGGCATATTTGATCAAATATACGTTTTGTAGTGGTTAGGTTGTTACGCAACTTTCCAAAAAAATACTTTATATCTGAGTTGTTCCTGTTGTCATAGAGATAAATAGAGGACTGAGCATGCATATAACCCATTTTAGCATGGACATTGCCATTGAGGGCTTCCACCATTTTTTAAATTCGTCAACTGGGTGGGATTCTGGGCAGCAGGTAGCCTAGCGGTGAAGAGTGTTGGGCCAGTAACCAAAATGTCGCTGGTTAGAATCCCAGAGCCAACTTGGTGATAAACCAAGTCGATGTGCCCTTGAGCAAGGCACTTAACCCTAATTGCTCCTGTTAGTCGCTCTGGATAAGAGCATCTGCTAAACAACTCAAATGTAAATGTATACAAAAAATATTTAAAAAACGCAATATGCAACAATTTCAAAGATCTCACTGAGCTACATTTGAAATAAGGATCAGTCAATTGAAATACATTCATTAGGTCCTAATCTATGGATTTCACATGACTGGAAATACAGATATGCATCTGTTGGTCACAGATTCCTTAAAAAAAAAAGTAGGGGTGTGGATCAGGAAACCAGTCAGTATCTGGTGTGACAACCATTTGCCTCATGCAGCGCGACACATCTCCTTCACATAGAGTTGATCAGGCTGTTGATTGTGGCCTGTGGAATGTTGTCCCACTCCTCTTCAATGGCTGTGTGAAGTTGCTGGACATTGGCGGGAACTGGAATAAGCTGTCGTACACGTCAATCCAGAGCATCCCAAACATGCTCAATGGGTGACGTGTCTGATGAGTGTGCAGGCCATGGAAGAACTGGGTTCCAGGAATTGTGTGCAGATCCTTCCGTAATGGGGCCGTGCGTTATCACGCTGAAACATGAGGTGATGGCGGCAGATGAATTGGCCTCAGGATCTCAGGATGTCACTGATGTGCAAGGCACATAAAATTAAGTGAAGAGTTAGAATGGAGTGGACAGAGTACCTGACATAAACCTCTGTGCTGCACCTCAACAACTGCATGTGGTTCTGTCATAGGTTGACTAACCTAATGTAGCAGGCGTAGTAAGTCACCTGTATTTTTTCAGGGGAAAAGGAAGTTCGTTTGAAAATACCATATCCCTGAAAACAGGTAACATCTGCTTTCTGCCAACGCCACTAAGGATGTTGGTTGACAGGAGGAAAAGGAGCCAATGGGGCTAATGCAGCTATTTGAAGCTAATGGTCCACAGCACATACATAGATAGAAAGACGACTCATCTCTATTTCAAAGAAGTTCATTTTCTTCTTATTTTGTGTTAGAAGAAAAGCATAAAGCTAATATTGATGATCTACCACCACCTGCAGTGCTGGAGTCCTGAACCAAATCTTGTCATTCATTTATTGTGGGTGGCCACTAGATCGCAGTGATATAGCTTAAAGCCATAACAAACCAAGACAATGCTCTGATCCTTAGCCGATCACTCCCAATCCATAGGAATCCCCACCCAATTGACTACTTTCATATCATGAATGTTAATTGTGGTGTCTTCATTGGTGTTTAAATTCAACTTGCCAGTTACCAGCTCAATCCTTCAAACTCAATGTGTACTGCAACTCTAATCGAGGTGCCACCACAAAAATAGTCCACCTACACATTGGCAGAAGTTCCCTGAACAAACATGTTCAAACCTGTGGCATGATCAAACCCTGTGGCATGATCAAACCCTGTGGGCTATTGTGGGTGAAGTATTCAAAGGGGCCACACCCCTTGAAGGTTTCTTGAAGCAGTGTGAACAGCCTCCCATAAACCCTTTGTACAGCTGCTGCACCTCAACATCTAGACTTCCGGAACGATCCCTCTCCTTCTGGGTCAAGCACAACCTCTGAATAGCTTTCTACCGTGTTCGTATCCTTCCTGACGAATCAGACAGTCAGAGGACCGAGAAGGATGTAGAATGGCAGCTCTCCAACTACAACGTTTGAAGATGTGACGGACTCCCTTCTGTCTGAGGTCGGGGATACAGTCAACTTCTACAACACCTGGCCAGACAACTATGATCAGGTAGTGAAATGATTCTAATTCATGTACTCGTATTGTACAGACTTCTTACTGTGATCACTATGGCTTTTAAAATGAACCTCTTGGGCTGATGAGGTCAATTGTAAACAAGAAATTGTGTGTATAACCGAAACATACTACATGTGGGCTGTTGACTGTATATTCAATAACAGGATCATGCACTTCTGGATTTTTACCGGCCGAGTAGTGTCTGCAAAATGCCTGTCCTGTTTCCATGGTGACGGGGAGACAGCTATGGTTCTGGACTTGGCCTGTGATACCAGAATGGTCGCATCACTGGTAAAACGCAAAACCACACTCACTGTGTTAGGACAGGAGGAGGGTGATTGACAACACCTCAATTCAAACATATCTTCTTCCCACTAGCTGAGTAACTTGTATTGCAGCTTTGAAGTGAGTGATGACGTCTGTGATTTTGTGTCTGTCTGATATGCAGCTGAAGAAAATGGCGGTAGAAATTAAAAGAAAACTCACGTCTCTCTCTCTCGTTAACATTGTGTTGGCAACGGTCATCAAAATTGTTAAAAGGTTTTAAAAACAATTATAGTAAATACAACGGTTGGACAATGTATGAAGATACTCCAAACTTTTAAGAATTGTTTAAATCCATCAGACATTGAGTAAATTATAGCACATAAAACACGTGATCCCTCTGTCTTCCATAAATACTCGCTATAACACGGAGATATGGCCGTGTGGGAACACTATACCCTAACCCTATAAAGGTGTGTATCAATTGAACCTTTTGATTTTTTCAAATGTTTTTCTCGCTGATATGAAAGATAAGGTTCTTATGCTTCCACAACCGTACTGCAAGCGATGCGTGTTAATGTTCAGGCCAAGTGTCGGTGATCTAAACAGAACTCCCCCGTACAGAAGACGCCTTCGTCCAATGACCTCAGAGTCACGATCAAGGGCCAGGACAGATAATGAATCGAGTTCAGTGATTTAGCGGCGTATTCAGGTTTTCAATGTATTGTCAAATACAAATGTTTCTTAGAATGCACTCATGTACAGTATTGTCGAATGGTATCAGGTATTTATTTTTTAAAGTTTTAAAATAAAGAAAATGTTGCTTAATTTGCATAAATAGGGGTGGTTTAAAATATATAGTGTTTTTTTTTACCCCTTCTGACGAGGGTTGCAAGAATACGGTAACTTTCCAAAAATCCTGGTTGGAGGGTTCCCGGTTTCCTGCTTATTCCCTCTTGATTCCAGGAATCCACTAGCCAGGTCGCAATTGTAAATGAGTACATTTAACATTTACATTTAAGTCATTTAGCAGACGCTCTTATCCAGAGCGACTTACAAATTGGTGCATTCACCTTATGACATCCAGTGGAACAGCCACTTTACAATAGTGCATCTAAATCTTTTAAGGGGGGTGAGAAGGATTACTTTATCCTATCCTAGGTATTCCTTAAAGAGGTGGGGTTTCAGGTGTCTCCGGAAGGTGGTGATTGACTCCGCTGTCCTGGCGTCGTGAGGGAGTTTGTTCCACCATTGGGGAGCCAGAGCAGCGAACAGTTTTGACTGGGCTGAGCGGGAACTGTACTTCCTCAGTGGTAGGGAGGCGAGCAGGCCAGAGGTGGATGAACGCAGTGCCCTTATTTGGGTGTAGGGCCTGATCAGAGCCTGGAGGTACTGAGGTGCCGTTCCCCTCACAGCTCCGTAGGCAAGCACCATACTTGTTCTCAACTTCCCTACCTGGTTAAATAAAGGTGAAATAAAAATAAAATAAATAAAAAGCCAGGATCTCTGGAAAACCTGGGAATTTTGAGAAAGTGAATTTTGCAACACTACCTTTTTGACACTGAAATCCAAACTCTATGTGAAAAACAACCTTCTGTTTTGCCTTATCTCAAATTCATGTTTGTCAATGAAGGGGTAGCTCACCCAAATGACTAAATGACTTGTTTCCTTACCATGATATGGTAATATATGGACAAGGTGACACCACAAGTGGTTCCAAACATGTATTGATATTGTACATTCAGTCCTTGGGGCCTGAGGGTTTTCTCCTGCTCATTAATATATACACCCTTTAGTCAATGAGAGTTACTGTGTTTACTGTGTTCATGTACAAACCCATCCAGACACCAGAGGGAGCTCAAACCTGCATTGTCATCCTAATTTGGCAAAACAGAGCTTGTGTTTGTTACATTGGGTTTAGTAGGCTTGGAGCATGTAGGTCGACAGTACATTTGATCCTCACCTCATGGTAGAGACTTGTTCAGGGTAAACAGGAAAACATCTGTATTTTAATAAACAAAACCCAGACGTCACATGTCCATGATCTGGTGAAACTCACATTTGAATCCTTCACGAACATCACAAGGTGCATCCCAAATTGCAACCTATTCCCTATGAGCCCTGGTCAAAAGTAGTGCACTGTATAGGCAATAGGGTGCCATTTAGAACACCACATTTTATCGCTCCCTAACACAATGCAAACCATTGGTGTGAGCTCAACTCACTCTCTGTCAAACTGGTTTAACCCGGCTGGGGCTTTCCATAGCGTAGCTGGTCACATACTAATTCATATTGAACTAATTCTGAGTTTTGTCACGTAAAAGAGCTACATAAAAAGGAAATGGTATTTTTAAATGTGTCAAAATGATGCTACGAAAACAAACTGCAGAACCAAGAAGCTTCATATAAACACTAATCAATAGTCTTACTCTATATGTCTGGTCATTGTTAAAGGGACTGAAAACATATTCACATCAAGGGAAGTAGACTTTTCTTTACATACATTATTACAGTAACAACACATGGAACAGCTTTTACATGTCATAAACAAACCCAGCTAATAAAGAGAAAACCTTTCAGTGCCAGTTATATCCTTCAGCAGATATTCACATGTCTAATATCACTTTTTACACACAAAACAAATAAACAAGTAAACAAGGCATAGTTAATGTCCATATTTTCCATAAACCATGCTCTCTCTCTCTCTGTGTGTGTGTGTGTGTGTGTGTGTGTGTGTGTGTGTGTGTGTGTGTGTGTGTGTGTGTGTGTGTGTGTGTGTGTGTGTGTGGTCTCAGATATAGGTCTTAGTTGGGTTTAAGGATTCATCCTCGCTGGGTTGAGACTTTTCTGCCAAACTCTCCTGAGACTCCAGTCTTTTCAACTGAGACTTTGTAGATGGTGCCTTACTCCCCCCAGATCCCGGCATGTAGTCCTGCTCTACCATACCTAGCCCGTACTCCTCCCAGGGAGGCCTGGTTTTCACCACTCCCCAGGGCTGAGACTTGGCAGATGCTGCCTGGCTGCTGTGAGACCTGGTAAAGGCCATTTTGCCGTTGGCCTGGGACTTTGTGGACGGTCCCCTGCTGTGCTGGGAGGCTGCTGCCTGGCTGGAGGCAGCTCCGTTGGAAGAGCGAACCACCAGGTAGCGAACAGAGGGGCTCTTATCCTCATCGTGGGCCCTGAGGGGGCAGGAGGAGCTGATGAACAGCCCCCCTCCCAGGATGAGAAGGATGGATGCCCCCCAGCCGATGTATAGACACGCCCCGATCTCCCTCCGCTGGGCATCGGTGGCGGAGCTGTAGAACCCCTGCACCACCGCCCCAGCAGCCCACGAAGTGGGGATAAGGCACAGCACCCCCGTGGCGATCAACACCGCGCCCGCTGTCACGGCAACCCGTTCTTTGACCCCGCCACCTTGCTCGTCCAGAAACCGAGTGCACTTCCCCCCGACGAAGGCCAGTAGGAGCCCGGCGGTGCCCGTGGCGATGGCGAGGACGGTGAGCGCTCTGGCGGCTTGGAGGTCGGAGGACAGGGCCAGGAGGGAGTCGTATGGTTTACACTGCATCTGGCCCGTACTCTCGACCACGCAGCTCATCCAGATCCCCTCCCAGATGGTCTGAGACGTGATGATGGTGGCTCCAATGAAGGCCGTGACCCTCCACATGGGCAGGATGCAGGTCAGGATGACCCCCACCCAGCCCAGCAGGCTCAGGGCGCTGCCCAGCATCTGGATCCCCAGAGAGACCATGTTAGAGGGGGCAGAGGAGAGAACACACTGTCTCTCTAGCTGCTTGCTGGTTGTTGTCAGTCAGAGTCCTTAGAAAGTCTGACGTTCGCACGCCTCTGTCTTTCACAGTCCCTATCGACTCTATTGGCAATCCCTTTGGATTGTTCAGGGTCTGTGAGTCCTGAGCTGAAACACTCTTTAGTCACTTCCCGTTTCCTCCGGTCTTTCAGTCCTTTAATGGTTGGCAGTGTCTTTTTTTTCAGCTGACCCTTCTTCAGTTTCAGCCTCTTCTCTCCCTCCGCTAAGCTTCTTTTATGTATAGTGGATCACCAGAGATGACAGAGATCCCAGATTGCTGCCTTGCCCACCTGTTACAGGCCTATGTTCCTGCGTACAGTTCCTACCTGCCTACCTCTGGGTGTATCTGTGTCTCTATACCTGTTCTGCTACACCTGACTCTCTTTACCTCTCTCTCTCTACCTCTCTATTTTTTTCTATTTTCCTCCCTCCTCCTCTATCAGTCTTTCTGTCCTCTCTCCCTCCCTCCCTCCTCTCAAACTCTCTCTCTGTGAATGGTGGCGTCAGTATTGTCTTCGCTCTCCCCTGAGTATCCACCTGGGTGACAGTGAGCAGGTGTATATACCACACCTCCCTCGGGGGGGGGGGGGGGGGGGGGGATATATGCCTGTGACATCATCTTCTAGCCCAGCAGGGCCACGTTCAGTTGAAACACCTTCTCGAATGTTGCAGATAGAAATTCCATGAATAGAGCCGACGTTATTCAACATGTCAGAGAGGCATGTTTGTTCTACATAGCCAATTTCTATCTATCTAAAAGTTGCATCCTGCTGAAGGTTCTTCTCTGGGCAATTAGGGTGGGGCATGATGCAAAGCATTATGGGTCGTGGACATTGATGGACGTTTAACAAATGCTTTAAACTAAGATAGTACTTTATTCAGGCAATGTTCCTTAGTTGATGCCCTCATGAATATCTTACGCATCGGAACATTTCTTATTTTGGTTTGGGTTTAATTTGATACAACAATTATTACAATATGTGAGGGACAGACAGAATGTGTGTCAGTTGCGTGTGTGTATGTATGGTGTACATGTGTATGTGTGGTGTACATGTATGTGTGTTTGAAGGGACACATTGAGCAGAGTGTGACAGGCAGAGGAGGGATGTGACGGGGAGGAGGGATTAGTGTAACAGGATCGTCTGAAAGAAAAAGCTTTTTGTTCAAACAAAAAAACGTCATCTAGAAAAAACTGTTTGTAACCATACTCCCCCACTCCGAGACTTCAGAAACCCTTCCCTTTTCTTGTGGAGTTGTGAAGGAGGCTTTGTGTGGCCAAGGGGTGTTTCAGATTCCATGCTGTCAGTTATGAGATTAGAAAGGACCATGGGGACTGGTGCTGTGAATTACTATAATTTAAAGTGTTATGGTGCAAATAATCTGACTGCTGTTGATGGTGATTCAGACAGTATGTCTTGTTTTTAAAGCTGCACTGTGGAATGTTTTGGGTGACCTGACCAAATTCACATAGAAATGTGAGTTAAAGATATGTCATTCTCATTGAAAGTAAGTCTAAGAAGTGCTAAATAGATCTGTTTCTATGTGCGCTATTTCTATGCTTCCCTTAAGTTTACTTTTTGCATCTTTTACTTTCAGTTTTGCACACCAGCTTCAAACAGCTGAAAATAGAATGTTTAGATGGTACAACTATTCTCTACACTATGTGCTGCTTGTTTTGTCACATAACTGGAAATTGCACCTTTAAGTGTGTGTGTGTGTGTGTGTGTGCGCGCGTGCGTGTGCGCGTGCGCGCGTGTGCGTGTGTGCGTGTGTGTGGCGTGTGTGTGTGTGTGTGCGTGCGTGCGTGTGCGTGTGTGTGTGTGTGTGGCGTGCGTGCGTGCGTGTGTGTGTGTGTGCATGCGTGCTCTTATCTGGTAAATCTATGTTGTTGACACTGAAAACAGTATCCTGCTTGTTGCCAGTGCAAGGGACAGATGGAAATGCAGGCTGTGTAGAGTGTAATGTAAGGGGTGAGGGGCTGGTCCAACTCAAGGTGTCATAATAAAAAAATGCTCCACCCTTCCGCAAAGTAAAACATTATCACATGACCCTCCCCGTTTACTGTAAAATACATTGAACACAAAATAAAGTTAATGAGCACAAATGACAACGGTAGTGACCCTGTGTTTATAAACGTTGATATTGGCTTTGCCACTAAAGCATGCTTTTCAAATCAAACCAAATGTTATTTGTCACATACACATGTTTAGTAGATGTTATTGCCGGTGTGGTGAAATGCTTGTAGGACAAGAAGCAGAGCTGCCTATCTGTCGGCACCATCTTGACAGTTTCTTGCGTTTCTGTGCCAATACACCACACAACCAATAAACAAATGATACTGACTTTGAGCACTTCAATATGCCGGTGTGGTGAAATGCTTGTAGGACAAGAAGCAGAGCTGCCTATCTGTCAGCACCATCTTGACAGTTTCTTGCGTTTCTGTGCCAATACACCACACAACCAATAAACAAATGATACTGACTTTGAGCACTTCAATATCATGGTTTGGGTTTTCAACACCACAATAATAAACTGTCAATGTCGACAAACAGAAAATCCATCCCTCCCTTCTACAGGGATGGCCCCATTTTGGTCAACTGAGATTTATTTAGTCAAGCAGTCACACATATATATATTTTTTCATGGTACACAAGACACCAGTCTGATTAGCGCCTGTCTCAGTGGACTAATCCATTGCAGATGCTGTGGGGGTGGCACAGCCAGTTTAGATTTGACTTCACATAATCACATCAAGCTAAACATCATTGACAGGGATAAAAATGGGTCCTTTCCTAAATTGGCCAGGAATGATTTTTACTCAATTCTCTGTACTGGCCAATGATTATAACCAAGCATACATTGTGCCCCTGGCCTGAGATAATGGAAGTTCAATATGTAGCTAGATGTAGTAGGCTAATGTTAACTAGCTGGCTAATTGTTGCCCATGAAATGATGTTGAAAGGAAGTTGCCAGTGTTATGCGATGGAACGATCTAAATTTAAAAAGGGGCAACGATGAAATTGAACACCCTCCCCCTCATAGAATGAACACAAAATAATGTTTATGAGCACAAATATCAAATGCGACACTGTGTTTATAAAAGTTGATATTGACTTTGCCACTTCAGCCTACTTTTGTGGCACAATCGATGCCACGCAGGTCTACGGGCCAGAAGGATGAGGGTTTGCCGACCACCACAGACGAGCTGACTCTTCCTGCCTCTTTCATTACACTACGATCAATTAGCCAGGTAGCCGAGGACAACTAAAACTCAAAGTGTGTACTGTATGACAGA
>NC_060192.1:33297277-33392277 GCF_021184085.1 Oncorhynchus gorbuscha | reverse complement strand
TTTTCCCTCATATTCTCTCCTTTTATCACTCAGTTATAATTATTGTAAAATGTTAAGGTAAGCATTAGGTTATGGCTTAAACTACCAAAGGATGTCCTATACTTGTATTAAAGTAAGCTAAATCAACAAATAAAACCAGACACTTTATCCTTTCAAACCCTTCACTCTGCATTGTACAATCTAAAATACACACACATACACAAGGGATCTGTAGCCTCGGAGGTAAATACATCTCTCAATGTGTATCCATTGTTTCCATAGTTCTTACCACAATCAGGTTGCATTGACCTGTTCTGAACCAACTGTCCCTGGGACATCAACTAGTCAAAATACAAAACCTGTTGTTTAACAAATACAATAGGGCCTTCAAAAAGATTGATCTACTTTTTATCTGTGGGTATGGCTGTATTAAAGATGTTGTCTCCCCTGAGGGGCGTCCCTATTGTGGCTGGTTAATTGAATTTAACTATTGACGAAGCCTCTGATTTAACATGGCGATGATATTTTGCTGTTTCAAAAGCATAGAAAATGCACCAGTCTTTGTCTGAGGCTCTATTTCCCAGACCCTTTAGACAGTCATACGCATCAGAAAACTTGGTAGTGGCCATTCCATCAGTCCTCTTGGTTATGAGGGCCCAGCAGGGCGCGCCTTCTCCGATTTACCATCTACAGTTGAAGTTGGAAGTTTACATACACCTTAGCCAAATACATTTAAACTCAGTATTTCAGAATTACTGACATTTAATCCTAGTAAGAATTCCCTGTCCTAAATCAGTTAGGATCACCACTTTATTTTAAGAATGTGAAATGTCAGAACAATAGTTAAGAGTGATTTATTTCAGCTTATATTTCTTTCATCACATTCCCAGTGGGTCAGAAGTTTACATACTCAATTAGCATTTGGTAGCATTGCCTTTTAAATTGTTTAACTTGGGTCAAACGTTTTGGGTAGCCTTTCACAAGCTTCCCACAATAAGTTGGGTGAATTTTGGCCCATTCCTCCTGACAGAGCTTGTGTAACTGAGTCGGGTTTGTAGGCCTCCTTGCTTGCACACACTTTTTCAGTTCTGCCCACATATTTTCTACGGGATTGAGATCAGGGCTTTGTGATAGCCACTCCAATACCTTGACTTTGTTGCCCTTAAGCTATTTTGCCACAACTTTGGAAGTATGCTTGGGGTCATTGTCCATTTGGAAGACCCATTTGCAACCAAGCTTTAACTTCCTGACTGATGTCTTGAGATGTTGCTTCAATATATCCACATAATTTACCTCTTCATGATGCCATCTATTTTGTGAAGTGCACCAGTCCCTCCTGCAGCAAAGCACCCCCACAACATGATGCTGCCACCCCCGTGCTTCACGGTTGGGATGGTGTTCTTCGGATTGCAAGCCTCCCCCTTTTTCCTCCAAACATAACGATGGTCCTTATGGTCAAACAGTTCTATTTTTGTATCATCAGACCAGAGAACATTTCTCCAAAAAGTATGATCTTTGTCCCCATGTGCAGTTGCAAACCGTAGTCTGACTTTTTTATGGGGGTTTTGGAGCAGTGGCTTCTTCTTGCTGAGCAGCCTTTCAGGTTATGTCGACATAGGACTCGTTTTACTGTGGGTGAAGATACTTTTCTACCTCTTTCCTCCAACATCTTCACAAGGTCCTTTGCTGTTGTTCTGGGATTGATTTGCATTTTTCTAACCAAAGTACGTCCATCTCTGGGAGACAGAACGCATCTCCTTCCTGAGCGGCATGACGGCTGTGTGATCCCATGGTGTTTATACTTGCGTACTATTGTTTGTACAGATGAACGTTGTACCTTCAACAAAGGGTATATAACAAAGTATTGAGATAAACTTTTGTTATTGACCAAATACTTATTTTCCACCATAATTTGAAAATAAATTCATAAAAAATCCTACAATGTGATTTTCTGATTTTTTTTCTTCTCATTTTGTCTGTCATTGTTGAAGTGTACCTATGATGAAAATTACAGGCCTCTCTCATCTTTTTAAGTGGGAGAACTTGCGCAATTGGTGGCTGACTAAATACTTTTTTGCCCCACTGTAGCTGAAAAGAGAGAACAGTAACTTATTAGTTCAGGTTCATGTTTTATCTATTGATACTACATTCTCATCACTGCTCATATACATATATAATACTGGATTAAATAATGATGTAGTAATAACTGCTTACTGTACATCTCTCCACTGATCTCCACAGTGACCTGTTCAAAGGGTTCCAGGACTCTGCACACCTCCTCCACCACCTCCCATTCCTCTTGGGTCAGAGCATCAACAGGTGCATTGACAACGGCCAGGGTAGAGATGATGGCATCCCCATCTAGTTTTGTGTAGACTTTTTGTGTAGACTTTTTTCAGCACCTACTGTGCTCCTGTGGAAGTATTCCACAGCTGCTTTCACTTTGTCCACAGTCGGCTTCATCACCTTCAGAGCATCTCTTACAATCAGGTTGATTGTGTGGACAGGACATGGATGATGGGTCCACTTAAACATGTTCATGGCTTTGGTTATGTTCGCTGCATTGTCGCTAACACAACAGACCACTTTTCCATCTACTTGCCATTCTCTGGCCACTCTCAACAGTTCCTCTGCCAAGTTCTTTGAGGTGTGTCTGTTGCTGAACTCAAAGCAGTCCAGAAGACAGCTAGACATCAAACCATCTTCAATGAAGTGACATGTAACTGACAGGTACGAAGTGGTTACCCTTGATGTCCAGCAGTCAGTCGTAAGACAAACTGCAGTAGCTTTTTGGACTCTTTCCCACACTGAAGCCTGTGTGCTCTCATACAGTTGTGGAATCAGTGATTTTGAAAGGGTTTTCCTGCTTGGAATTGTGTACACTGGATTTAGACTATTGCTATCATTTCTAAAACCTCTGTCCTCCACGATCGAAAATGGCTGGAAATCGGTGGCAATCATTTTAGCCAATCAATGCAATATCAATTTAGGCTGGTTTTGCTACAGACATAGACTTTTGCATAAACTGGTCCATAGAAGACTGCGTTGCTGTGGGTCTTGGAGTAGGTCTACTTGACTGAGTGGATACATCTCCACGTGTGGGGGTGCTGGCTCCACCACTATCACTAGCAGGCCTACTTGACTGAGTAGTCTCCCCCTCTCTGTTTCTACTTCTTCATCTCCCCCTCTCTGTTTCTACTTCTTCATCTCCCCTCTCTGTTTCTACCTCTTCCTCTTCTTCATCTCCCCCTCTCTGTTTCTACTTCTTCATCTCCCCTCTCTGTTTCTACCTCTTCCTCTTCTTCATCTCCCCCTCTCTGTTTCTACCTCTTCCTCTTCTTCATCTCCCCCTCTCTGTTTCTACTTCTTCATCTCCCCTCTCTGTTTCTACCTCTTCCTCTTCTTCATCTCCCCCTCTCTCTGTGTGTTGATTTGTAGCATTCCCTCTGAAGTAGGCCACATTGTCACATCTCTTAGTAACATACCTGTTTGCACAGATTCCTTCATGCACAAATATTTGAGTGCAGCACTGCCCAACAAGTTGTTTTCGGTGCGTCACACTACACACACTTTCGGTGTGTGACACACATACATGCACATTGTGCTATTCCCCTCAGGAAAACAAGCAGTCATTATCAGGTCAAGTTTAAAAAAGGATTCAACAATAATAGTCTGACTTTGAAATATAATTGTTTATTAAAACATTTACTTGGAATAATAGAATACTTAATATATTGGTTTTAAATATGTCTTAGGATGTGGATAATATGAATAATAATAATAATATATGGTAGTATTGAGTGATAAAAACAAAACAAATCCATGAGACAAACATACAAAAACAGAAAACAATGTTAACCAAACAGTTAAATCCAACCTTCCCTGATTCATGAACGTGCCAGTTGTTTTACAAATACAATTCTAGAAAGAGTCCAAAAACATGCTTTCAAATGAATAATAACAGTGTGTTCAAAAGTGAGTGGAATTCTGTTTTTACGATGTTTGATTGTAGACTTGAGGCCTTAGAAAAGGATTCCTCTACACTTGACTAAATGGGTTGCACAGTAACTGACATCACATTTTACACTAACTAGAAAAATACATACTTTAGCCAACACACTGTCAACCCACTCATACATCTTATATTTCACTTTGGTACCACAGTCGAACATGACAGTAAAAGCAAAAAACTCCATCAGCAAAATTCACACGAGAGAGAAACATCATTCATGCATAGATTGTGGGAAAAGCATCAGTAACACCAGCACAGTGAACAACCTGGAGAGTCCCGTTTTCAACACCACCACCTCCCAGTCCTCTCACCCAGGCAGGCTATCCATCCCCTCATCCCTTGGTGCTGGTCTGTGGTGGTCTGGTCTGTGGTGTGTCTAACCCTCTAGACGTAGGCCCTGCTGCTGCCAGCCACGGAACTAGCAGCCTTGGAGTACTTGACATTGAGGTTCTCATCTTTGGGGGGGCAGGAGCAGCAGAGGAGCGCCCCGCCCAGGATCATCAGCCCTGCGGAGCCCCAGCCGATGTAGAGTGAGGCTCCCAGCTCCCTTCTCTGGGCCTCGACCAAAAGGGGGTTGTAGAAGTCTCGGATGATGGTGTTGGCCGACCAGCAGACAGGGACCAGAACCAGAAGGGCAGCAATGAGGAAGACGACTCCGCTAGCGATGGCTACCTTGGACTTGGACCTCTCGTTATCCACGAAGTTGGTGCACTTCCCGCCGGCGATGCCAAGCAGGATGGCAAACACGCCGGCAATTATGGCGATTATGATCAGAGCCCTGGCGGCCTGCAGGTCCTGAGGTAAGGCCAGGAGGGAGTCGTAGACCTTACACTGCATCTGTCCCGTGCTCTGGGTCACACAGTTCATCCATAACCCTTCCCAGATGACCTGAGCGGTGACGATGTTGGCTCCGATGAAAGCTGTCACCTTCCACATGGGCAGAGCACAGATGATGATGCTTCCCAGCCAGCCAATGATCGCCAGGGCCGTGCCCAGCATCTGTAACCCAGCTGACACCATCCTGATGGAGCCCTGGTAGAATGGATGGATTGAGTTGACGGAGGGAGAGAGAGAGAGAGACAGGAGAGTATAGTCTGAACAGGGTAGATGTTGACAATGAAGAACTCACCTACTCTACGTCTCTGACTTATAGGGTTTACCATGAAAAGTGACAGAATAGGGTGGAGTTTCTCTCTCATCAACCAAGTGAAACTGGTTTCCTAAGGTATGTCACCTGACCCGAAACTTTCCTATTGTTTATACATCTATTTCTGTCCCAATCACTGATTCCGAAACTTCATGTTTGAAATTTAAACAATTTCTGATTTTTGTATTTAACACGATTATTTCAATAGAACATATTGAGTTGTTTTACATGGAAAGACACTGATCTAATTAGTAGTTTTGTTTGTTTTGAAGCATCTTCCCTCTAAAGAAGGCAGTCCCAAGTTGTGATATCACTACCGAAACACACGGTCACACTCGTGCCAGAGCACAGAACAACTGATGAATTTACTAACGCTCAAAACCTGTTGAATATGGCCGGTTCCAGTAAATGTCGGCAAAAAGGCGTAATTAAATTGTTGCCAGCAGCAGTTACAGTCACCAACGCTCTGGATAACATAAAAACAGTCTAATCAGCTCTGCTAGGGCGAGTAAAATGGTCAGAGTGATGTGTTCTCCTATTTGTGTCTGGAAATAGTTAGCCAGTTAGCTTGGGTGCTTGACTACCGCTGTGAGGCCAGAACGTTGGGATCAAACCTACTCTTCAGCCAGACCGTTCAGTGTGCCCTCTGTCCGTTCTCAATCTGACAGCGCTCTCGATTTACGAATGGCCCGAGGGCAATCTGGGTGTACTCTGGCACTCCAGATTGAATTTGCACACCAACACATTAAAATACTTTAGAATGAATGTGCCTTAAACCACACCCCTACACATATCATTATATTATATTATATCATTATATTATATTGTGAATTTTTCAGTACATATGTGGCAAATATTTATTCCAGAAGGATTCGGCAAAACTAGTTATGTGCTTTGGGTCATTTGACACCATTGACATGTACGGCTGGTTATTCCTGTAACTGTTATGGCCAACTATGTACTGTTGCTTTGGTTTAAACCTCTTGGGTCTTTTCCAGAACAGGGGTGTCCCTTTCAGAGGAGTTAGCAGGATGACATGTATGTTTTTTTTTGTTAGAGTGCCAAGGTCTATAAAATTAAAGAGGAAGTTGGTAAATCTTCATCTAAGAAGTGCCACTACCATACAGGTAATATATCAATACATATGTCAAGTGGGCCGCCACCGAAGGAGATGCCCACCCGGACCCTCCCGGCCGGGAGTCCGCACCTATGTGTGTGTGTGGGGGGGGGGGGGGGGGTGTCATATGGTCAGATGAAACCAAAATATAACTTTTTGGTAAAAACTCAACTTGTCGTGTTTGGAGGACAAAGAATGCTGAGTTGCATCCAAAGTTGCATCCACCATACCTACTATGAAGCATGGGGGTGGAACATCATGGTTTGGGGCTGTTTTTCTGCAAAGGGACCAGGACGACTGATCTGTGTAAAGGAAAGAATGAATGGGGCCATGTATCGTGAGATTGAGTGAAAACCTCCTTCCATCAGCAAGGGCATTGAAGATGAAACGTGGCTGGGTCTTTCAGCATGACAAATATTAAATATATTTTACTTGTTTGACACTTTTTTGGTTACTACATGATTCCATATGTGTTATTTAGTAGTTATGTCTTCAATAGTATTCTACAGTGTAAACAATAGTAAAAATAAAGAAAAACCCTTGAATGAGTAGGTGTGTCCAACCTTGACTGGTGCTGTATAATTATGACATTGAATGTCAACACTGCCCTTAATTTATATAAATATCATAATGTTTACGCAAAATAAATAAAAACTAAAATTGTACCTTCTTAAATGTGTCATTTTGTGTCTACACTTCATACAATCAGACAAGTGCTCAGTCATGTAGGAAAGCAGTTTATTGATAATGTTGTTCATCACGACTCATCATTACAATCATTATTCATTTCCTTAACATAATCTATATCAGATTTAGGTTTTGATCAAAGACAAAGTGCATTTTATTACTTCTGATCTAGTCTGTTCTAACCTGACCTAGTCTGTTCTAACCTGATCTATCCTGACCTAGTCTGATCTAACCTGAGTCTGATCTAACCTGACCTAGTCTGATCTAACCTGAACACGTCTGTTCTATTCTGATCTAACCTGAGTCTTACCTAGTCTGATCTAACCTGATTCTGATGTAACCTGACCTAGTCTGATCTAACCTGAGTCTGATCTAACCTGACCTAGTCTGATCTAACCTGAACACGTCTGTTCTATTCTGATCTAACCTGAGTCTGACCTAGTCTGATCTAACCTGATTCTGATGTATCCTGACCTAGTCTGATCTAACCTGATTCGGATGTAACCTGACCTAGTCTGATCTAACCTGAGTCTGATCTAACCTAACATGAGTCTAATCTAACATGAGTCGGACCTAGTCTGATCTACCCTGACCTAGTCTGATCTAACTTGACCTATTCTGATCTAACCTAGTCTGATCTCCGTCACATATACTGTACAGTCATATACTGTATCTCAGGGGTACCTTCTCACCTTACCCTGCATGATTTTGCAGGGATTCAGTCATATAGCAGTGTATCTGTGTAGTCTGTTTAAAACTCTCTGATTAGGCTGGTGAATAAAGAGCTGTCCAGCAGATACCAGTCTCTCATTGTCAAGCATTCTTTTTTTCCTTTTTTAAAATTTTTACAATCAATTAAGAAACATGTTAAAACAGAACTCAGAACTACTCCTCTATCTGTCCTCCATAAACAGCCATGATGGAACACTCTCTGATGCTGCAAACCCCTGTCTGGGGTGATGGAGGAGGTTGCATCCAAAATGGAATCCTATGTCCTATATAGTGCGCTACTTTTGACCAGGGCCCATAGGGCTCAGTTCAAAAGTAGTGCACTATTTTGGGTATAGGGTCCCATTTGGGATGCAGTCACTGCACCCGTCCTGTAAATTTCACCATACAGTTACTACACAGTTAATCTACAGGCCTCACATAATACATCTCCACACAAGAAAATCATCTAGGTGGGAGCAATGTGGACTAAATCATCCCAGACTTAGGCATGTCTTTAAGGTAGTGAGGAGAGAATGTGTTATCCTCTCTCTTCCTCAAACATACAATGTTTTAAGCCCTCTCTCTCCTCCCTTCCTCCCCTTATCCATTCCTTCCCTCATCCATCCAGGACAAGGCCAGCATTTGATATCCTCTCCCTCCTCAGCACCTGTACGTGCTGCAGAGCATCCCCCCTCCGATCATGAGCAGAGCTCCAGACACCCACCCCACGTAGATGGACGCCCCCAGCTCCCCTCTCCTCTCCTGGGTGGCCAGAGGGTTGTAGAAGCCCTGGATGATGGTGTGAGCGGACCAGCTTACGGGGATAACACACAACACCCCCGCTGCCATGAACACCGCGCCTGCCGCAATGCCAACCTTCGACTTGGCCAGCCAGTCGTCATGGAGGAAGTTGGTGCACCGTGCCCCAACTACAGTCAGCCCGATGGCAAGCACACTGACCCCAATGGAAACGCAGATGAGAGCCCTGGAAGCCTGCAGGTTCTGGGGCAAGGCCAGGAGGGAGTCGTAGGCTTTACACTGCATGTGGCCCGTGCTCTGGATAACACAGTTCATCCATAACCCTTCCCAGAACACCTGGGCAGTGACAATGTTGGCTCCGACAAAGGCTGTTACCTTCCACATGGGCAGGGCACAGATCACGATGGTCCCCATGAACCCGATGAAGGCCAGGACAAAGGCAAGGATCTGTCGGCTCATTGTTCTTCCCCGGAAGAGTTGAAAGTGTCCAATAGGAGGTTCTGGAAGTATTGTAATGGCCACGTTGTCGTTAGCTTGTTGGATCTGATGTGGGGTTGACTTCGCATAGTTTGTATTTCCTACACTACAAAAAGAGACTGGTCTTGGAAAAAGGCCTGATAGTTCAGATGCGGACAAGTCAAATTCTCCATTCTATCTATAAAAGTCCATGAATCCAAACGTTGCAGCTAATCCAAGGCAGCTGTGACAGCAGAGCAGACCATTGTATCCCCTTTGTCCTCTTTGAAACTAACAATGATTACAAGTCCACAAGTTGCATCTAAGCCAAGGCAGCCGTGAGAGGGTTGCTGTGTTTGTCGAATGAGAGCACATTTCCTTGTGTCAGTAACACTGGAGGTATTGTGAAAGGAAATAGAACAGGGAGGGGATTGAGCTAGTTTGTGTCTCAGGTTACCAGCTTGTCCTGATTCCCCAGTATGGGAATGTGTGAGGGTGGACAGTGGTTACCATGGAAATACACTGAACAAAAATATAAATGCAACATGTAAAGTGTTGGTCCCATATTTCATGAGGTGAAATTAAAGATCCCAGAAATGTTCCATACGCACAAAAAGCTTATTTCTCTAAAACGTGCAGAAATTAGTTTACATCCCTGTTAGTGAGCCTTTCAACTTTGCCAAGATAATCCATCCACCTGGCAGGTGTGACATATCAAGGATCTGATTAAACAGTATTACACAGGTGCACCTTGTGCTTGAGACAAAAGGCCACTCAGCTGCCGACCACATATGGTGTTGTGTAGGTGAGCGGTTTGCTGATGTTAACTAGAACAGTGCCCCATGGTGGTGTTGGAATGGGCAGGTATAAGCTAGACAACGAACACAATTTCATATCGATGGCAATTTGAATGCAGAAATATTGTGACTGGATCCTGAGGCCCATTGTCGTGCCATTCATCGGCCGCCATCACCTCATTTTTCAGCATAATGCACAGCCCCATGTTGCAAGGACCTGTACACAATTCCTGGAAGCTGAAAATGTCCCAATTCTTCAATACTCACATTGAACATGTTTGAGGTGCTCTTAATTGACGTGTACAGACAGCGGTCCAGTTCTCTGCAATATCCAGCAGCTTCACGCAAAGGACATGCCACACACACAAATGGTCACACCAAATACTGACTGGTTTTCTGATCCACGCCCCTCTTTAAACGGCATGTGACCAGATGCATATCAGTATTCCCAGTTGTGAAATCCATAGACTAGGGCCCAAGTCATTGTGCCAATTGACTGTCCTTGTAAGTCAGTAAAATCTTTGTGTTCTAGGCTATTGAAGTTAGTTTCAATGAATAATTTTCAGCCGTTGGTTCTGGACAAATGACTCCCCATAGAGAACCGCTATGGTTTACCTACTTATATTTATGCTTCAGGGGAATATGCAGGGGTCAAATCAAAGTTTGTCAAGTGCGCCGAAGACACCAGGTGTAAACCTTAGTGAAATGCTTACAGGCACTAACCAATGGTGCATGTGTGTAGGTAAGTAAAGATAAGTAGAAAGACCAAAAAAGAATAGCAACGCTATATACAGACACCTGTTAGTCAGGCTTATTGAGGTAGTATGTACATGTAGGTATTGTTAAAGTGACTGTGCATTGAAGTGACTGCATATATGAGGAGCAGAGTAGCAGAGTGTAAAGAGGGGTTAGAGAGTCCTGCTCACTACATGTACAAGTAGGACATGGAATTCAAGCCATTAAAGGAAACCCTAGAGCAATTATGGTTAATTGCCTTGCTCACGGGCAAATGAATAGTTTAGCCCAATATTGGAACTGACTTGCAAGAGATCGTGAACACAGTTTAAACCCCAGTCTACACCATAGCCTGCTTGAACCAAAACATGAATTCAACAAGAATAAAGTACAATGATTTATTAAAGCATTCGTTAAATCGTTAAAACATGTCATGAAAAAAAACAATTATAATCCCCACTCGAATTTCCATGGTGCACTGCAGTTAAGCGAAGAGATTCACATTCATGCATAATTGCTACTACAGTCTCCATTCAAGACAACTTCAGGGTTCCGTCTTGTCAGACGTAGGCCGCACCACTGGCTGCAGAGCGAGGGGCGGAATATTTGGCAGAGTACCCACCCTCCTTGCGCTGGGGGCACTGGCAGCAGAGAAGTGCGCCCCCGATGAGCATCAGGCCAGCAGAGCCCCATCCGATGAACAGCGACGCGCCCAGCTCTCTCCTCTGAGAGTCAGTGAGAAGCGGGTTGTAAAAGTCCCTGATGACGGTGTTGGCGGACCAAGACACCGGGATCAGACAGAGGATGCCGGCGACCTGGAAGAACACACCGGATGCGATGGCCACCTTGGACTTGGCCGCCTCGTCGTTGATGCAGTTTGTGCACTTCCCACCAGCAATGGAGAGCAGAATGCCGATCACGGCCACGAGGATGGAGATGACGACCAGAGCCCTGGCGGCCTGGAGGTCCTGAGGTAATGCCAGCATGGAGTCGTAGACCTTACACTGCATCTGGCCCGTGCTCTGGAGCACACAGTTCATCCACAGGCCCTCCCAGAAGATCTGCGCGGTTACGATGTTATTGCCGATGAAAGCAGTCACCTTCCACAAGGGGAGCGCGCAGATTATGATGTCACCGATCCAACCGATGATAGCCAGGGCAATGCCCAGAATCTGGAGACCAGCGGAGGCCATTGCGTTCTATCTACTCAAACACACGTAAACCAGGCAGGACTAGTGTTTAGCAGTGGGAATGCTAGCTATTTTGGTTAGGATACAGACTCCAACCTTTATACCCACCTACCAGGGTATGGTTACTAATTGGGACGATTGAAAGCACCTGTTTGTTGGCCGACACACACCCACCGAACTAATAAGCGTGCCCAAACTACCCATATGTTATGCTGCATTCACACGCTAGTCGGTCTAGGAAACTCAGAAATGTCCGAAATTGTTGTAGTTATACACGTGTCAAACTCATTCCACGGATGGCCGAGTGTCTGCGGGTTTTCCCTTCACCCTTACACTTAATTGATGACTTAAGGTAACTGATTAGTAAGTAACTCCCCTCACCTGGTAATTGAAAGTTAAAAAACAAAAACCTGCAGTCACTCGGCCCACTGTGGAATGAGTTTGACACCCCTGAGCTAGCAAGTCGGAAATGTCCGAGTTTCCTAGTTCCAACTAGCACGTGAATGAGGCATCGTTCCCCTCTCCGCCACAAAGTGCTGAACATCGACTACGCAATTTACTGTCATTGATACCAGCTGTCAGTCTATTAGTCCCAGTCCGTTCATGTGCAGCATGTTAACTATACGCAGTTGTATCCACTGATCTCCAAATAACCCGAATGGCTAAGCTTTCTGTGCGTAAAACCTGTGCGTCAGTTTGGAGAGTATTGAAAGTTCGCCACGCATGGGCTGTTGGATTCTAATGGATGCTCATGAGTGAGCTGTTGGTTTCTGTGATAAATTATAATTTTAACTTCCAACAACGGAAATCAAATTCCCACGTGGGCTATTGTCGCGTTCAAGTGATACTCGAAAGAGTAAACTAAAATGTCCCACTTGCTTACTTGGTTGTAGTTCCGAATTTCCTAGTTCCGACTAGTATTTGAACGCAGCAAAAGTCCCTGATATACGTCTCCTTCACTCCGTCATTCTTTCTTTCATTCATTCCCTACTTTCTTAATTTTCTATATAACGCGACTGGCGAAAAGCTTTTCAAAAGTAATATATAAGCCTACAAAGCAATGCCGTTTTAGATCTCAAATTAAATGTGAGCAGCCTATTTAACTTTTTTGAGCTCTTGGTTGTTTCCTATTTTGTGTTTTTATTTAGTTGACTTCACATTTATTTGGGAAGGTATATTTTTTTCGATAACAACAGCGTGCTTTACTGCATCCTGTTAAAGGCCTTTGCTGAGTTTCGACCATCTGGTCTGGCTCCAAAGTTAGTGTCCATCGTAGTGCATGGTAGTAAAAAACAGTGTTCTAATTATTTAATGTAAAAAAAATCACGTTCATGGTTTTGGATGTAAAAAAATATATTTGCAATAGTGCAAATATAAAAATATATTGTGTAACACTTTATTATTTGAGTTATAATGTGTAATTCTTCTTCTCCCCTGCTCGCTGAATAATTTTAAAAGGCTCAGATAGTGGCTGGTTAACTAATCAGCCATAGATGACACCCAGTCTGTGTATTGGCCTGTAGGCGCTTCGTGGCTGCTTATCTTCTGATTCACACACACCTCTCCACCTGTGGCATTGGGTAGGACAGCCAACGCAAAACTGGAGAGACCATTAGAAGCCAAAACCCGCACAAATAAACTTTTGCACAAGAATCGTTGCGACAAGTTAATTTTATAATTAAGTAGCCTACTTTTGCAGATTGGAACGATCTATTTTTCAGCTGTGAAATTATAATAATTTAAATGTGGTGCATATCTCTTGGCAACGACCCAAGACACATTCCTATGTAGGTTATTTTTCCAGGATTTTGTACAGAGCTGGGCACATTGAGGGGCTTCCTGTGTGGGAAGAAGAACATTAGTAAAGGAGCCAAAGCCCACCCGAGGATGGAGGGGGCTCGGTTAGCTCTCTATATAACCTTATTCTGCTTTAGGGGTCACACACTCGGTGTGCTTTTTGGAGGAGAAGAGGGAGATCCATATAGGAGTAGCAGTAGCAGTAGCTGGCAAAGATGGTATCTTTGGGGCTGCAGATTTCCCGGTGCTGGGCTGGGTGGGGAACATCACCTGCATCCTCCCCATGTGGAAAGTCTTGGCCTTCATCGGAAACAACATTGTGGTGGCGCAGACCATCTGTGAGGCTCTGTGGATGACATGCTTGGTGCAGAGCACAGGCCATATGCAGTGTAAGGTCTACGACTCACCCCTCTCCTTGCCTCCGGACCTCCAAGCCGCCCGGGCCATGGTAGTCATCCTCTTGGCCCTGTTCGGGTTCCTGCTCTCGGTTGTCAGGGGGACATGCACCACCTGCGTCGGGGACCAGTCAGCCAAGGCCCGGGTGGCCATCACTGCCGGGGTGTTCTTCCTTGTGGCTGGGGCGCTCTACAACTCCCTGGTACCCGACTCACAGAGGAGAGAGCTGGGCGCGTCCCTGTACTTCGGATGGGGCGCGTCAGGACCGCTCCTGATCGGGGGCGCGCTCCTTTGCTGTCAGTGCCCGTGGAGGGGAGACCTTCTATAATGGAGCGAAGTACATCGCGCCCAAGTCCTCTGCGTCGGGGATATAATATTTATGAGTTTGTAAGTTAAATATATATATATGGAAATGGTTTTTAGATTTTTTTTCGTTTTGTGAATTGTTTGTGCTACTAATTTCTTTGACTAGTCTTTTTTGGAATGTGCGTTTCAAACTAGATGTGTGCTTCAGCCCATAAGTTCTCAAAGTGTGGGTGAAAGTCGTATTAGTAGAATGCACAAGGTGCAATTTCGAAATCAGTTCCTCCTCATGTTAAGACAATTCATACCTTTGAGCAGGGCTCTCCAACCCTGTTCCTGGAGAATTACCCTCCTGTAGGTTTTCCCTCCAACCCTGTTCCTGGAGAATTACCCTCCTGTAGGTTTTAACTCCAACCCTGTTCCTGGAGAATTACCCTCCTGTAGGTTTTCCCTCCAACCCTGTTCCTGGAGAGCTACCCTCCTGTAGGTTTTCCCTCCAACCCTGTTCCTGGAGAATTACCCTCCTGTAGGTTTTAACTCCAACCCTGTTCCTGGAGAGCTACCCTCCTGTAGGTTTTCCCTCCAACCCTGTTCCTGGAGAGCTACCCTCCTGTAGGTTTTCCCTCCAACCCTGTTCCTGGAGAGCTACCCTCCTGTAGGTTTTCCCTCCAACCGCAGTTGTAACTAACCTGATTCAGCTTTTCACCCAGCTAACTATTAGAATCGGGGCGGCAGGGTGGTTAGAGTGTTGGACTAGTAACGGGAAGGTTGCAAGGTACAAATCTGTCGTTCTACCCCTGAACAGGCAGTTAACCCACTGTTCCTAGGCCGTCATTGAAAATAAGAATTTGTTCTTAACTGACTTGCCTGGTTAAATAAAGGTTAAAAAAAAAAAAAAGGTGCGCTAGATGGAGGATAGATTGAAAACCTACAGGACGGTAGCTCTCCATGAACAGGGTTGGACAGCCCTGGCTTAGAGTTATTTATAGCTTTTCAGAAATGTCCAGATCAACCAGCTCATCTCAGCTAACGTTTTTAATTTGGCTGTTTTAAGCCCATAGATATTGTTGTATTTTTTTTTGTATTTTTCACTCAAATATCAAATGAATACACATTAGACATGGCAAAATATATATTAGCTTTAAAATGGCAACATTTTCTTTGCACGTTATAAAAAAATGTGTAGAACTGCAGGTAATAAGCTTTAAACCTGCAAAAAGCTTTAAACCTGGAAAATTATATCCACCAACAAGAGGGGTGTGAACAGTTTGTGTCATGAACTGTGCTTGTGCCCATAGAAATACACGTGGCGAGCGCCAGGGGGCGCGGGATGTTCCCCAATGCTGGAAGGGGGGACTGAGTGAAAAAGTTTAGGAACCTCTGCCTATGTATTGTTATAGCCTATAGCCTAGTTTACTTTATAGACTATATTTTGTCTTTTGTTTAGCTTGCGCATTTAGAATGGTTATCGATTACATCAGAATAATAATTGAATAATCATTTCATACTGTTTTGAATTTTGACTGAGTTTTGCTCGAACTGTAAACAGACAACATCGTGTTTTGGGGGGGATTTTCCCAGATTTCTATCCCTTTTGGGACATTAGCCTACTTTTCCGTAAAATCTGCAAGGACATTGCAAAACAGAAGCACTTCAGAAAACTAAAGAGACTTACTATTTGCTCTTAGAGAGTTGTTATTTAATATCTATTTTCTCAACGAATTTTGAAAACTGAATCATGAGTGATGCTCAGCACATACATTATGTTAATATTCCTTTTCAGAAACCCGTCTTGAGGTAAACCGGTCGGGGGAATATTTATATATATATTTTGACATTTATTTTCACCTGAAAAGGAACTGGTAGATGTGCGGTCTGTTGCCTACTGTATGTGAAAAGAGGCGCGCTCTCTGTTGCCATTAAACAGACGTGGCTAGAAAGGGTCCGTCTTTTTTTCAGTGGATGTTTGTTGTTGTTGCATTTGAGCTAACCCTAACCCTTTTCCTAACAACCTCATCTTCCTAACCTTCTAAGTTAGTTCTCCTAACCTGCTGCGTAAGTTCTCCTAACCTGCTGCGAAAATTCAAATCAGACGTCAATTTGACAAAAAAAAAAAAGCTGGATTCCTTGTCATTGTGTTTCCAGGCGCGCTCAAACGGATTGTCTCGAGGTGTCGCCGAAATCTGTTGTATTCAGGTTTTTTTTTCTGTAAAATACTGTCACCCCACGAGGACAGTCAATTTAAAAATGTCGAACAGCCTAACGGCGAAAAATGCACTTGCCAATAGAAATTCCTCTTAATCAATCAATCAATCAATCTAGGTCTATGCGTCTACTTTGCGCAACTCGAATGAACAGAGAACAACAACGTAATTTAAACCATGATATTTATATTCAAACAGACATTTATTTCCGTTTTAAAATCTACTTTTATTTAAAATGTGAATATTTATGAAATGAAGGGGGAAAAATGCACATACTGAAAAGCATACTAAAGAGAGCACTCTTATAATAGGATACAGACAGAATGTAACATTCAATTTGAGCAACAAAAAAAATGTTGTCACAGGAGGACATCAATGTAAAAACATTACAACTTCAAAGTCACCTAGCAACATTCAGAATATAGAAATATATCAAGCGGAGCAGACCCAACATCATATCATGTCATAAGATATAATATATACTTAGAACATAGAGCTGGCAATATGTAGAATAGACAAAACTTAGTGTCATCTGCAAAAGAGCATCGGACAACTCAATAAGAGCATCAACATTTCATCTGTAACACTGAACACCCCATCCTGCTCCTATATCCCCAGTCCCATCTTCCAAAAGCACCTGAACGCCTCCCCTTACTAGCTCTGGCTTTGCTGATAGCTACTTTATTGAGGAAAAGTGTACATACTATGCCTGTGATATGTGTGTTTGTACCACCATGCGGTCTTAAGATGAATGCATTAACTGTAAGTCATTCTGGATAAGAGCGTCTGCTAAATGACTAAAATGTCAAATGTAAAACATGTAGAATGTCCCCATATCCACCAGACTCTACTCCTCACTCACACATAGTTCATGGATGGGGATGTGGTCCGGACGGGGGCGAACTTAGCCGCCACATATGGCCTGCCCATGTTGCCCTCCTTGGGGGGGCAGTTGCAGCAGAGCAGACCCCCTCCCAACAGCAGCAGCCCTGCGGAGCCCCAGCCGATGTACAGAGACGCCCCCAGCTCCCTCCTCTGGGCCTCTATCACCAAGGGGTTATAGAAGTCTCTGATCAGGGTATTGGCCGACCATGACACAGGGATGAAGATGAGGAGGCCACAGATGATGAAGACGATCCCGGCGATGATGCAGGCTTTGGCTTTGGCAGCCTCGTCCTCCATGCAGTTGGTGCATTTCCCCCCGACGATGGCCATCATGACGCCGCAGACGCCCACAATCACTGCCACGATGACCATAGCTCTGGCGGCCTGGAGGTCCTGGGGTAAGGCCAGCATGGAGTCATAGACCTTACACTGCATCTGGCCCGTGCTCTGAACCACGCAGTTCATCCATAACCCTTCCCAGATGACCTGAGCGGTGACGATGTTGGCTCCGACAAAGGCAGTGACCCTCCACATGGGCATGGCACAAGTGAGGATGGTCCCCAGCCAGCCAATCATGGCCAGCATTACTCCCATAATCTGGAGGCCCTGGGAAGCCATGGCTGAAGTATACAAAGTTCGAAGTTCAAGGTATGCTAGTGCCGCTGGTTACTACGGCTGGTACGCTGAATCTACTGCTGCTGTTGTACAGATGATCGACTTACACCCCTGCACACATTTAGCCTCTACACGGTTATTTGTCAATGATTGGATCAAGTCAAACTGCTTCTGTCTAGACAATGCTGCACAGTCTCGAACACGGAAAGGTTGCAATGGAGACTCTCCTCTCCTTCTTCTTCGTCTGCCTCTTATTCCTTCAGACCGACCACTGGTGGTCTTCTTCCTTCTCTCTGATAGCCTGAGTTCTGGGATGACGAGGCGTAAACAGGTTCTTATTATATAGATGACACTTTGGAGGGAGGTGGGGAGGGTGGGGTTTGGGTTTGGGTTTCTATGCTCCCGAACAATAGAGGAACGGTGACACTGGATATCCCTGGGCCTTGTTTCCTGCTCTTTGTGTGTTTTGTTCTGGTGATATGAGCTTTACTGAAGGATCTCAAGCAACGCTCCCAAACACAGGACAATGTCTCTCTCTCCAACCCCCACCTGAACACACACACACACAGTATTAACTTCAGTATGTTATTTCCAAGTCTGTCTTTACAGTGAGTGACATCCAACTGTGGATCCTGCCTAAAGACTGAAATTCAGTGGTGTAAAGTGCTTAAGTAAAAGTACTACCTAAGTCGTTTTTTGGGGTATCTGTACTTTACTATTTATATTTTTTAACAACTTTACTCCACTACATTCCTAAAGAAAATATGTACATTTTACACCCATAAAATTTCTCCTGACACCAAAAAGTACTTGTTACATTTCGAATGCTCAGGCAGGACGGAATTATGGTCCAATTCACGCACTTATCAATAATAACGCATCATCCCTACTGCCTCTGATCTGGAGGAATCACTAAACACAAATACTGAAATTGTAAATAGTGCCCCTGGCTGTCCGTAAAAATAAAATAAACAACTCATAATAATCGGCAGTAAATAATAATGACACTTGTGCAGTCTGGTCTTCTTAAGATAAGGAATTGATGTATCGCATTTACTTTTACTCAAATATGACAATTGAATACTTTATCCACCACTGTACCACCGATACTTTCAGACTTTTACCCAAGTAGTATTTTACTGGCTAACTTTTGCTTTTACTTGAGTCATTTTCTATTTAGGTATCTTTACTTTTACTCCACTGCTGAAATGTAAATGTATTGAGTACCTCATGAGACCAGAATGTTATACCTCCTCAGGGCAGTAGGAGGCAATGAATACATGCATTTGAGTAGTTTTACAATTCCACCTGAAAACGATATTTTGGGATTTGTTTCAATAGTTCATTGTTGACGTAGTCCCAAAATGTTTTGTTTGTCAGCACTCAAGTTTACAAGTTATATAACTTATAACCTAATATCTAGCTGGAGACTCTTACCTCCGTCACAAGCTTTAAGCACCAGCTGTCAGAGCAGCTCACAGATCACTGCACCTGTACATAGCTCATCTGTAAATAGACCATCCAATCTACCTCATCCCCATACTGTATTTATTTATTTATCTTACTCCTTTGCACCCCAGTATCTCAACTTGCAGTTTCATCTTCTGCACATCCTACCATTCCAGTGTTTAATTGCTATATTGTAATTAATTTGCCATCATAGCTTATTTATTGCCTTACCTCTCTTATCCTACCTCATTTACACATGCTGTATATAATTTTTTTCTACTGTATTATTGATTGTATGTTTGTTTATTCCATGTGTAACTCTCTGCTGTTGTTTGTGTCGACATGCTTTGCTTTATCTTGGCCAGGTTGCAGTTGCAAATGAGAACTTGTTCTTAACTAGCCTACCTGGTTAAATAAAGGTGAAAAAAACTAATAGCCAGTAATTTAGGGCCTGATTCAGACTTATGAAATGTATGGCTTTCCTACACACACCTTTCCTACCTACTTCTCAGTAGTTGCTATTCAGAATGACCTTATGTGTCACCACGCTCACTGAATAAATTATATTAAACTGCTGAAAACCCTCGGTGGTTTCTTGTGGAGTTTCATTCAATAGGGGTTTCAGTACATTTATCAAAAGCCATCCACTTAAATTTGGTGTACCTTTTAACTTGAATTATCTCGACAGACTCACTAGAACATTAGTCACCAACCTTTTGTGAGTCAAGGTCACTTCTGAGTCAAAATACATGCCGAGATCTACCACTCTGATTTTTTTATTAACCGGACTTAAAAAATGTAAGCCGATGCAACATTAACCAATTAAAAACAGTACTGTAGCAATGAGGTTTGTGCAGTAAGCTATAGGCCCAAAACATTTTCACCCCATACTGTCTTTGCTTGAATTTACCTGCCAATGCATTGTTGTTCGGGACTGTTTTTGAAACGATATTACAAAATTTGAGGTAGGCTATATGATCACACCGGCAATAGATCCACTATGCGGCAGGTAGCCGCCATCATTGTAAATAAGAATTTGTTCTTAACTGACTTGCTTAGTTTAAAAAAAATACTTGTGATGAACAGCTGAGTGAGCACACATTTAAATAATTTGCTTTTTATTTTACTGTGCTGATGGTGCTTGCATCTGAGGGTCAGTCTCAGCGGATGGAGAGAGCAGCAGACTGAGGGTCCATCTCTCAACATCCCTCCGCTCTCCCTTTCCTCCACTGACACTGACCACAAAGAGACACCGTGTTGCATCTGAGGGTCAGTCTCAGCGGAGGGAGAGAGCAGCAAACTGAGGGTCCATCTCTCAACATCCCTCCGCTCTCCCTTTCCTCCACTGACACTGACCACAAAGAGACACCGTGTTGCATCTGAGGGTCAGTCTCAGCGGAGGGAGAGAGCAGCAAACTGAGGGTCCATCTCTCAACATCCCTCCGCTCTCCCTTTCCTCCACTGACACTCCACAAGAGACACTGCAGAGACACAGACTGAGGTCAGTCTGCATCTGAGGGTCAGTCTCAGCGGAGGGAGAGAGCAGCAGACTGAGGGTCAGGAGGGAGAGAGCAGACTGAGGGTCAGTCTCAGCGGAGGAGAGAGCAGCAGCAGACTGAGGGTCAGTCTCAGCGGAGGGAGAGAGTCCATCTCTCAACATCCCTCCAGCAGACTGAGGGTCAGTCTCAGCGGAGGAGAGAGCTGAGGGACATCCCCTCCGCTCTCCCTTTCCTCCACTGACACTGAGACACCGTGTTGACTGAGGGTCAGTCTCAGCGGAGGGAGAGAGCAGCAGACTGAGGTCCATCTCTCAACATCCCTCCGCTCTCCCTTTCCTCCACTGACACTGACCACAAAGAGACACCGTGTTGCATCTGAGGGTCCGTCTCTCAACATCCCTCCGCTCTCCCTTTCCTCCACTGACACTGACCACAAAGCGACACCGTGTTGCATCTGAGGGTCAGTCTCAGCAGCAAACTGAGGGTCCATCTCTCAACATCCCTCCGCTCTCCCTTTCCTCCACTGACACTGACCACAACAGTCTCAGCGGAGGGAGAGAGCAGCAGACTGAGGGTCCTCAACATCCCTCCGCTCTCCCTTTCCTCCACTGACAAAGAGACACCTGATCCCTCCGCTCTCCCTTTCCTCCACTGACACTGACCACAAAGCGACACCGTGTTGCCACAAAGAGACAAACGCTCTCCCTTTCCTCCACTCTGACCACAAAGAGACACCGTGTTGCATCTGAGGGTCAGTCTCAGCGGAGGGAGAGAGCAGCAGACTGAGGGTCAGTCTCAGCGGAGGGAGAGAGCAGCAGACTGAGGGTCCATCTCTCAACATCCCTCCGCTCTCCCTTTCCTCCACTGACACTGACCACAAAGAGACACCGTGTTGCATCTGAGGGTCAGTCTCAGCGGAGGAGAGAGCAGCAAACTTCCATCTTTCCCTGCCTCATGACCACAAACCGTGTTGCATCAGGGTCAGTTGTTAGGGTCCATCTCTCAACATCCCTCCGAACCACAAAGAGACAGTGTTGCAAATTTATTTCCTTGATATTACGAAAAAGTGAAATACCAAATCTGCTAATAATGACAACGAAAGCCTATAGATACACTTTCCCAATGCATTACTGCTTGTTGTAGCGCTGAGTGGAAATAGGAAGAACACGCATTTTATGACTTATAAAAGTATTGAATACAAAGTGTTGACAGTGCTGAGTAAGAACTTAAACATGAAGTCACTCATAAAAACAGCAGCTCTTTGCTGTATTCGTTGACAGTCTCTCTCTACCCATGGTTTTAAACATTTTCAAATCTTACAGTACGAACTTTACTGTAGCTTTCTTTCACGCCTGCTACATTCCTGCTGACTCGGTCATCTGAGCAATCTGATTGGCCAGTGGTAGACTTAGAGTACACTTGATTTCCTCCCCGGGCCCACCGGGAAGGCAGAGTTTGTTCCAGCAGACACGTGAAATGGCAACAGTTTGCCTATCCGGAGCGCAGGGCAGCTGCATTGGCTGCATCTACCATGCATCTTTATATAATATAATGGAGAGACCGTTCAGATAATTAGAGATCAATGAAAGAAAGCCATGCAAATACACATCTCATTTTCAGCACCAATTGGTAGATTTAAAAATACTCTGATCTTGTATATTCTTTAGGTTAGGAAAGTAATTTTGAATTCTATATATTTTTTAATGGGTTTGTAGAGCTTTTATGTACAACATATATTGGATGGATCAATTGAAGTTGCCAAATTCAATTGTTCAATCCATGAAATATTGGAAGGTGAGAGAAGTGTACAATAGGGGTTAAACAGCAGTTCTATAAATCTACCCTAATAATCCTCACTAATCATGTGATGAAAACAGTCCAGTGGTCTTAAACTGTGGGGCCAGGCTCCAGGTTTAAAACAGCTAAGTGTGGGTTCCATAATGATTCAAATAGGCTGCATGTCCCAAATTAGCCTGATATGATCCACTATTGCTAGCGATCCCGAGGAACAATCAGAAGAACGAGACAGAGCAAAGAAAGGTAAACTAATGATATAATGGAGTGATACAAAATGTAAGGAAACTAATACTAAAGTGACAGTTATAAATGTCAGGAAACTAACACTAAAGTGACAGTTATAAATGTCAGGAAACTAACACTAAAGTGACAGTTATAAATGTCAGGAAACTAATACTAAAGTGACAGTTATAAATGTCAGGAAACTAACACTAAAGTGACAGTTATAAATGTCAGGAAACTAACACTAAAGTGACAGTTATAAATGTCAGGAAACTAATACTAAAGTGACAGTTATAAATGTCAGGAAACTAACACTAAAGTGACAGTTATAAATGTCAGGAAACTAACACTAAAGTGACAGTTATAAATGTCAGGAAACTAACACTAAAGTGACAGTTATAAATGTCAGGAAACTAATACTAAAGTGACAGTTATAAATGTCAGGAAACTAACACTAAAGTGACAGTTATACATGTCAGGAAACTAACACTAAAGTGACAGTTGTCAGGAAACTAACATGTCAGAAACTAACACTAAAGTGACAGTTATACATGTCAGGAAACTAACACTAAAGTGACAGTTATAAATGTCAGGAAACTAACACTAAAGTGACAGTTATACATGTCAGGAAACTAACACTAAAGTGACAGTTATACATGTCAGGAAACTAACACTAAAGTGAGTTAACAATGTAAGGAAACTAATACTAAAGTGGCACTCATAAATGTCAGGAAACTAACACTAAAGTGACAGTTATACATGTCAGGAAACTAACACTAAAGTGACAGTTATACATGTCAGGAAACTAACACTAAAGTGACAGTTATACATGTAAGGAAACTAACACTAAAGTGACAGTTATACATGTCAGGAAACTAACACTAAAGTGACAGTTATAAATGTAAGGAAACTAACACTAAAGTGACAGTTATACATGTCAGGAAACTAACACTAAAGTGACAGTTATACATGTCAGGAAACTAACACTAAAGTGACAGTTATAAATGTCAGGAAACTAACACTAAAGTGACAGTTATAATGTCAGGAAACTAACACTAAAGTGACAGTTATACATGTCAGGAAACTAACACTAAAGTGACAGTTATACATGTGAAACTAACACTAAAGTGACAGTTATACATGTCAGGAAACTAACACTAAAGTGACAGTTATACATGTCAGGAAACTAACACTAAAGTGACAGTTATACATGTCAGGAAACTAACACTAAAGTGACAGTTATAAATGTCAGGAAACTAACACTAAAGTGACAGTTATACATGTCAGGAAACTAACACTAAAGTGACAGTTATACATGTCAGGAAACTAACACTAAAGTGAAGTTATAGATGTCAGGAAACTAACACTAAAGTGACAGTTATACATGTCAGGAAACTAACACTAAAGTGACAGTTATAAATGTCAGAAACTAACACTAAAGTGACAGTTATACATGTCAGGAAACTAACACTGTGACAGTTATAAATGTCAGGAAACTAACACTAAAGTGACAGTTATACATGTCAGGAAACTAACACTAAAGTGACAGTTATAAATGTCAGAAACTAACACTAAAGTGACAGTTATAAATGTCAGAAACTAACACTAAAGTGACAGTTATACATGTCAGGAAACTAACACTAAAGTGACAGTTATAAATGTCAGGAAACTAACACTAAAGTGACAGTTATACATGTCAGGAAACTAACACTAAAGTGACAGTTATACATGTCAGGAAACTAACACTAAAGTGACAGTTATACATGTCAGGAAACTAACACTAAAGTGACAGTTATACATGTCAGGAAACTAACACTAAAGTGACAGTTATACATGTCAGGAAACTAACACTAAAGTGACAGTTAGTTATAATGTCAGGAAACTAACACTAAAGTGACAGTTATACATGTCAGGAAACTAACACTAAAGTGACAGTTATACATGTCAGGAAACTAACACTAAAGTGACAGTTATACATGTCAGGAAACTAACACTAAAGTGACAGTTATAAATGTCAGGAAACTAACACTAAAGTGACAGTTATACATGTCAGGAAACTAACACTAAAGTGACAGTTATAACATGTCAGGAAACTAACACTAAAGTGACAGTTATACATGTCAGGAAACTAACACTAAAGTGACAGTTATACATGTCAGGAAACTAACACTAAAGTGAGTTAACAATGTAAGGAAACTAATACTAAAGTGGCACTCATAAATGACTGTAATGGCAGGTAGCCTACTGGTTAGAGCGTTGGACTAGAAACCGAAAGGTTGCTAGATCGAATCCCTGAGCTGACAAGGAAAAAAATGTTCATTCTACCCATGAACAAGGCAGTTATCCCCCTGTTACTAGGCTGACATTGTAAATAAGAATTGGTTCTTAACTGACTTGCCTAGTTAAATAAAATAAAAACTGATGGTGGCTACCAATATATATTTTTATATACAGTGAAAAGTCAGGGCATATAAATAATTAAACCATTCTAGAAATCATAAACCAACTCGGCAGGTTTGGCGCTGTACTGTCATTGCTACAGAAGCCTGTAGCTCGGGTCTTCAAGTTTCATCCCTTCAAGTTATAAGGCCAGCATTTCATAAACTTCACTGTGGAAAAGGTGATATGATGATATGCTTCAGTTTGCTGCCATATGACAGGTTTCACACTGGTCTCCAGTGATCACAAGGTCAAATATATCTAAAACAATTGATTTCTCATTTACCTAGCTCTTATCAATAGCTCTTATCAAAAGCTCTTATCAATAGCTCTTATCAAAAACTCTTATCAATAGCTCTTATCAATAGCTCTTATCAATAGCTCTTATCAATAGCTCTTATCAATAGCTGCCACGTTGTTTTGTATTTATTTAGTATGGTCAGGGCGTGAGTTGGGGGGGCAGTCTATGTTTGTTTTTCTATGTTTTGGGGTATTTCTATGTTTCGGCCTAGTATGGTTCTCAATCAGAGGCAGGTGTCATTAGTTGTCTCTGATTGAGAATCATACTTAGGTAGCCTGGGTTGCACTGTTTGTTTGTGGGTGATTGTCTATGTTGATGGCTTGTTTCAGCGCAGCTCGCATTAGCTTCACGGTTGTTATTTTGTTTACTGTTTTTGTATAGTGTTTCAGTGTTCCGTTCTTTCTTTAATTAAACATTCAACATGAACACATATCACGCTGCGTTTTGGTCCTCCGATCCTTCTCGCCTCTCCTCTTCAAATGAAGAGGAGGACGACCGTGACAATAGCACTTATCAATAGCACTTATCAATTTGTTAATTACAGTGCATGTAGAATGGTGTTACTTCTATCAGAAATAAATAAAGTAGATGTCGTTCCACTTGGAACCGACAGGTTGCTCGACCTTATTCATCGTTTCATCGCACGTAAAGGTGGTGGAATTAAGTCAAGGTCAGAATATCTGTATACACGCCGCCGCCAGACCTTCATTTATTTGATCTCCACGCCAAACTAATAGCGGGTGAATGGCGTGCTATTTTCTTGCTTAAGTTGTTTTTGAACCCAACTTTGAACCTAAATCTAATGACGTAGTGAGGTTAGTAGTGAGGCTATATACAGTGGGTACTGGTACCGAGTCAATGTGCAGGGGCACCGGTACCGAGACAATGTGCAGGGGTACAGGTTAGTAGTGAGGCTATATACAGTGGGTACCGGTACCGAGTCAATGTGCAGGGGTACAGGTTAGTAGTGAGGCTATATACAGTGGGTACCGGTACCGAGTCAATGTGCAGGGGTACAGGTTAGTAGTGAGGCTATATACAGTGGGTACCGGTACCGAGCCAATGTGCAGGGGTACAGGTTAGTAGTGAGGCTATATACAGTGGGTACCGGTACCGAGTCAATGTGGAGGCTATATACAGGGGGTACCGGTACCGAGTCAATGTGCAGGGGTACAGGTTAGTAGTGAGGCTATATACAGTGGGTACCAGTACCGAGTCAATGTGCAGGGGTACAGGTTAGTAGTGAGGCTATATACAGTGGGTACCGGTACCGAGTCAATGTGCAGGGGTACAGGTTAGTAGTGAGGCTATATACAGTGGGTACCGGTACCGAGTCAATGTGCAGGGGTACAGGTTAGTAGTGAGGCTATATACAGTGGGTACCGGTACCGAGTCAATGTGCAGGGGTACAGGTTAGTAGTGAGGCTATATACAGTGGGTACCGGTACCGAGTCAATGTGGAGGCTATATACAGGGGGTACCGGTACCGAGTCAATGTGCAGGGGTACAGGTTAGTAGTGAGGCTATATACAGTGGGTACCAGTACCGAGTCAATGTGCAGGGGTACAGGTTAGTAGTGAGGCTATATACAGTGGGTACCGGTACCGAGTCAATGTGCAGGGGTACAGGTTAGTAGTGAGGCTATATACAGTGGGTACCGGTACCGAGTCAATGTGCAGGGGTACAGGTTAGTAGTGAGGCTATATACAGGGGTACCGGTACCGAGTCAATGTGCAGGGGTACAGGTTAGTAGTGAGGCTATATACAGTGGGTACCGGTACCGAGTCAATGTGCAGGGGTACAGGTTAGTAGTGAGGCTATATACAGTGGGTACCGGTACCGAGTCAATGTGCAGGGGTACAGGTTAGTAGTGAGGCTATATACAGTGGGTACCGGTACCGAGTCAATGTGCAGGGGTACAGGTTAGTAGTGAGGCTATATACAGTGGGTACCGGTACCGAGTCAATGTGCAGGGGTACAGGTTAGTAGTGAGGCTATATACAGTGGGTACCGGTACCGAGTCAATGTGCAGGGGTACAGGTTAGTAGTGAGGCTATATACAGTGGGTACCGGTACCGAGTCAATGTGCAGGGGTACAGGTTAGTAGTGAGGCTATATACAGTGGGTACCGGTACCGAGTCAATGTGCAGGGGTACAGGTTAGTAGTGAGGCTATATACAGTGGGTACCGGTACCGAGTCAATGTGCAGGGGTACAGGTTAGTAGTGAGGCTATATACAGTGGGTACCGGTACTGAGTCAATGTGCAGGGGTACAGGTTAGTAGTGAGGCTATATACAGGGGGTACCGGTACCGAGTCAATGTGGAGGCTATATACAGGGGGTACCGGTACCGAGTCAATGTGCAGGGGTACAGGTTAGTAGTGAGGCTATATACAGGGGGTACCGGTACCGAGTCAATGTGCAGGGGTACAGGTTAGTAGTGAGGCTATATACAGGGGGTACCGGTACCGAGTCAATGTGCAGGGGTACAGGTTAGTAGTGAGGCTATATACAGGGGGTACCGGTACCGAGTCAATGTGGAGGCTATATACAGGGGGTACCGGTACCGAGTCAATGTGGAGGCTATATACAGGGGGTACCAGTACCGAGTCAATGTGCAGGGGTACAGGTTAGTAGTGAGGCTATATACAGTGGGTACCGGTACCGAGTCAATGTGCAGGGGTATAGGTTAGTAGTGAGGCTATATACAGTGGGTACCGGTACCGAGTCAATGTGCAGGGGTACAGGTTAGTAGTGGTAATTGAGGTAATATGTACATGTAAAACAATTGTGACTATGCATAGATAAGATAATTAACAGTGAGTAGCAGCAGGGTCAATGCAAACAGTCTGGGTGGTCATTTGATTAGCTGTTCAGCAGTCTTATGGTTTGGGGGTAGAAGCTGTTAAGTAGCCTTTTGGTCCTAGACTTGGCACTCCGGTACCGCTTGCTGTGTGGTAGCAGAGAGAACAGTCTGACTAGGGTAGGAATTCCCCCCTTAGATAGTACAACTGCAGGGAAAAATACCTGAGAAATATTTTGTTTTATGGACATAGTTTAATATTTACTTGTTATTTAGTTTAATTAAAGTTATTGCATCTGATAGAAGTAAAGTGCTGAAATACTTCTCATCTTGAATATGGTGTTGATGAAATGCCATCAAAACCTAAATTCAAATACATAGGGAAGATATTTATTTACAGTTTCAGAACTATCTACTGTAACTCATACACTTTAAGAAAAGCTACACATGACAATATTAACAATAACATGTGCACGCACGCACGCACGCACGCACGCACGCACGCACGCACGCACGCACGCACGCACGCACGCACACACACACACACACACACACACACACACACACACACACACACACACACACACACACACAGCCAAACCAGCCCAGGACAATGTTGCAGACTGCATGGGGTTGTTTTTAAGGAATTCAGTTCCTTCTTCAGGTCTAAGTTCGAGAATATACAGGTTCAGACAATATTTATGCAAAGACTTATGGGATAGAATCCTCTTGTTTTAAAGTATATTTTATACCTAGCTTCAGCTGTGGTTCACTTTCAACTGTAACTTTCAACTGTAACTTCCGTTGACGTCACTGTGGTCCTCCTCTTTGCTCATCACCTTCAAATATCCTCATTATCAAACCTTCCTAATACAGCAGCACCATAGTGCCAGAATAGAGTCAATTTATACACAGCTAGATCTCAGCTACAGACAGACAGTCTCCCATGGCAGACAGACCTCGCTCTCTTCTCTTCCACTCTTGCTCTTCCATTCTTCTCTCTCTCCCTCTCTTCCTTTCTCAGACGTAGTCTTTTCCAGAGGCTGGCCCCAAGGTTTCAGAGCGAGGGGACTTGTTGTACCTGGCGGTGTAGGATCCCTCGTCCTTCTCGGGGCAGTTGAAGCAGAGCAGGCCTCCTCCAATCAACAGCAGGGCAGCTGCCCCCCAACCCATATAGAGCGCGCCCCCCAGCTCCCTCTTCTTAGCGCTTACCAGGTGCGGGTTGTAGAAGTCCTGGATGATGCTGTGGGCCGTCCAGCAGACAGGGATCAGACACAGAACCCCGGCAATGATGAACACCACCCCAGACGCCACGCCCACTTTAGCCTTGGATGCCTCGTCCTCCACGCAGTTGGTACACTTTCCCCCGGCTACAGCCAATAGGATGGCGATGATGCCGGAGAGGATGGCGATGACAGTCATGGCTCTGGCAGCCTGAAGGTCCTGGGATAAGGCCAACATGGAGTCATAGATCTTACACTGCATCTGGCCCGTGCTCTGAACCACGCAGCTCATCCAGATACCCTCCCAGATGACCTGAGAGGTGATGATGTTGCTGTCAATGAAGGCGGAGACCCTCCACATGGGCATGGCGCATTCAATGATAGTCCCGATCCAGCCAATGACCCCCAGGGCCGTGCCCAGCATCTGTAACCCAGCTGACACCATATTGGATCCGGTAGGCGTTGGTTTCTCTGTTTGTCTGCGTGTCTGAGTGAAACTGTATGGCCTTTTGTCTTTGTCTGTGTCTCCTCTCTCTCTATGTGGCATAGAGGTTCTTTGTCTTCTCTCTGTGTAATCTGAATACAGTGGGTGGTCGTCTCCATGTGCTGCTCTAGGTCTGAGTCCGAATGGGGGAGGACTACCAAGAGTACAGGTACTTATAACCTCCACCTCAGGGTGGAGGGAGGGAGGGAGGAGAGAAGGGGCCATGCTTGAGATCACCTAACAGCGAACCTGCTCTATTGTCTCTCTCTCTCTCTCTCTCTCCAACTTTCCTCCTTCCCCTCTCCTAGTTAAATCTCTTTCCTCCTCTCTCTCTCTGATAACAATAGCATGTACAATTTAATATATAATTCAATTCCTAGAGCATCATCAGACAATATAGTCAACAGTATCCCCTGACAAAAAAAAAACACATGTCAAATTTGCAGTTTCACATGTCAAATTTCTGTTTTCACATGTTGAGTTTAAATTTCACACGTGAAACCATATTTTCACATCTATTAAATTTAGAGTTCGCATGTTAACATCACATTTTGTAATGACTCTCGTGGGTTGAAGAAGGAGACCAAGGTGCATCGTGGTTTTTAATAAAACTGAACACCGCAACAAAATAACAAAGTAGAGAAAACGAAATTGCACAGTTCAGTCAGGCAACAAAACAGCTAAACAGAAAATAACTCCCCACAAGACCCAAACGGAAAAATCACAACTTATATATGATCCCCAATCAGAGACAACGATAGACAGCTGCCTCTGATTGGGAACTACACTAGGCAAAAACAACAAAGAAGTAGAAAACATAGATTTTCCCACTCGTGTCACACCCTGACCTAACCAAACATAGAGAATAGATAAGGATCTCTAAGGTCAGGGTGTGAGACATTTTCACAAGTGAGGAGAATAACATGTTTTCACCTTACGTGAATATCTCACCGCATCTTCACCTGCGGGATCGACAAAGGGGGGAGGGCAAGGGTGCTGAGGAGTATTTATGTCTGTAATAAAGCACTTTTTGGGGAAAAACTAATTCTGATTGGCTGGGCCTGGCTATGCCCTCCCAGGCCCCCCCTTGGCTGCGTCCCTGCCCAGTCATGTGAAATCCGTAGATTAGGACTTGGCTGATAAATTGGTTGATATCCTTATATAAACTGTAATTGAGCAAGATATTTGAAATTGTCGCATTTTGCTTTTATATTTTTGTTCAGTATATTTCATAAGATCCCTGGGTGACCCTACTGTTAAAAAATATCCCTGGGTGACCCTACTGTTAAAAAATATCCCTGGGTGACCCTACTGTTAAAAAGATCCCTGGGTGACCCTACTGTTAAAAAAGATCCCTGGGTGACCCTACTGTTAAAAAGATCCCTGGGTGACCCTACTGTTAAAAAATATCCCTGGGTGACCCTACTGTTAAAAAGATCCCTGGGTGACCCTACTGTTAAAAAAGATCCCTGGGTGACCCTACTGTAAAAAAATATCCCTGGGTGACCCTACTGTAAAAAAAGATCCCTGGGTGACCCTACTGTAAAAAAAGATCCCTGGGTGACCCTACTGTAAAAAAAGATCCCTGGGTGACCCTACTGTAAAAAAAGATCCCTGGGTGACCCTACTGTTAAAATAGGTGCTTACTAATTTCTACTGAAATTGACTTCACTAACCAAACCAGAACAAAAGTAATTCCTCACTACTCAGACACAGACACTAACGAGGAACTAGGTGGAAATGAGGAGCCTGAGGAGATCAACCCAATGTTAGAATTACCATCAAATATGAGGAAGAGGTCATAGTTATGTCTGCAGCTGTGACCAAATGGGGGGGGGGCAGACCAAGTTATTTTGCCCTAGTTATATATGAATAAAGCAGAAGTGAAGTTGACATTTTATGGTAAATATGTCAGACTGGTGTCTGCATTCGATAAGAGATGTCAGGTGTAAACTAGACCTAGGGTTTGCAGGACAGACACAAAGAGGAAGTGAAGGGTATGAAAACAAGAAGTAACTGGCATGCAGCTGTCCAGGGGCCCTTACCGACTGTTTCTGATTGTTGTTTTTACCCAAATGTGTTGGCCAAAGCTTTATAGGGCATTTATATATTTCATAATTGCCTGAAAAAAAATATTTAAATATAAAAGAAAGATGTATTTTAATTGTGTGATGTTAATAATAATTCTATCAGTTAATTTACAGGTGAAATGTCAGTTTTGGAGTGTAGGGATTCCCCTCGAAGACATTTTGAAATGGGCTCCCAAATCTCTAAATCCACCCCAGCATACATGGGTGATGATAGAATCTAACATTTGACCCACTAACATCTGGTTATAAACTCAGACAACCTGCGTACTACTTACACCATGATAAGACCGTGGCCCTGTCCAGAAACAACCCCGGGGTGGGAAGAAGAACGAGGTTCCACCAAATGAAGTCAGGACACAGCACAAGAGTTGCAATTTAATAAGATTTAATAATTTAATAATTATTTAATAATTTATTGTAAATAATAATGGAAAAGCAGTTTACCTATAAAAACATCCCACTTCATCCCCAGCCCTTAGACAGCATGCTTACATCTCTCTCTCAAGTGGGAGTCTATTCTGTGCATCACTGAGTCACCACATGGCAATACTTTTTGTATGGCCATTTTGAGTAAGTCTTACTGATTCAAAGAACAGCATCAGTCCTGAAAAGCACCAGTGTGGATGTAGGCTTTTATTCCAGCCAGGCAGTAACACACCTGATTCAACTGATTTCTAAGTGTAGCTATTATATATCATCATATTCCTTATGACTATACTGCATGTATTGCTTACAACCTATTGCTTACAGTGGTAGAATGGCTAAGATAAATTCAGGTTGTGTAAGACATGACTTAGGGAATCAGAGTCCGTTTTCAACTCAGGTTTTTGTTTCATGAAGCAGCAACAGCAGCAGAGTATAGTTCCTCCTATCAGAAGCAGTGAAGCAGCCCATCTGTTAAATTCAGCTGAGAACGTAAGGTTATTACTCCGCAGGAAGTTCTCAGGGTCCGAGTTTTGTGTCAAGTCAAGGACAACCAAGAAGATCAAGATCAGGTGGATGAGACCGGCCAGGATGAAGAATATTCCTCCAAAGATAATCACTTCAGCTATAGACGTATTCATATTCCTCTGGGTACAGTTGGTGCACTTTGTTCCTGAGATGGAGAATATCATCCCTAGCAACCCTAGAATAATGGAGAAGTAGGTGATGATCTGAACCAGACTGACCTCTCTGTACTGTGGAAAGTCCATCACTCCCGATGTAAACAAAGCACAGGGCACTATAGAGACAATCCATCCTATGACTCCTATAGTGAAGCCCATGATCTCCATGCACTTCAGCATGCTGGCTCCCTGCGAGCGTCTCGAGTGTGAAACAAATCATTTTAAGGTTCGATCCATGGACTGAAATGAACTATACAATAGACTAATGGTTGAAATAATCCTACACTATGATATATGTTTCAGTCAGAAGGTCCCAGTCACTGACTGTAGGCTTGTGGTTAACATGGTGAACATAAACAGGAAATGCACAGCAGCAACCAGGAAACACTTTGCTGTCTGATATGTTTTTAATTTGAACATCTTTAACAGGATTAAACAATCAACTACTGATTCAATTAATCTCCACTTAAATTCATCCCATTTTAAAGAAGCATAAAGAGAAGTGTCAATACTGGTATAGAACATCAGAGAGGAAACAGTGAGAATATGTCCCTTCATTGCAGAGTCTCCTCAGGAACTCCCAGTCTAAATTAACTGAATATTTGAACACAATATGTCATAAACTCCTCTTTGACGTGTTAAAGACAAGGTGGAACAATGACTATGTTGCTTTAACACCTATCAGGTCCTTTCTGACTGTTAAACACTGAACAGAAAGGATAGAGGCCGTTTTATCATAGAATTACATATAGAATCACAATTATATTCTCTCCATTGTTTTCATTTAAAAAAAGTACAGCCTCTCTGTTAAAGCAGTAGCAGCAACAGCTGCACCAGACTATGGTCCCACCACAATATGACATAAAGACCTATATGACTGTTGAAGACAGAGCTGTTAGCGGGAGGTTGATTGAGTTGTCGTTGAGTCTGACTGGTTCCTCTTGTAGATACAGCAGCAGAGTATAGTCCCTCCTATCAGGAGCATGGAGGAGGACCACCTATTGAATTCAGCTAAAATACCAGGTCATTATGGGTAAACAGGACGAATGGGTTGAGCTGCAGGTGGACATCCGTTCTTAAGTAATGGTCAACCAAAAACACAGTGGTGAGCTGCAGGATACCAGCCAGGATGAAGAATATTCCAACGATGAACCTGGCCTTGACCCTGATCCTGTTACTCTTGATGCAGTTACAGCACCTGGTCCCAAAGATGGAGCCCATCACTCCTAGAGCTCCCAGGATGGAGGAGATGGAGGTTGTGATCAGAACCTTCCAAATGTTCCTATATTGGGGTACCGGATAATAACTGAATGGGAGCAATATAGAGAGAGCACAGGACACTCGGGAGACTATCCATCCAAAGATCCCCATCATCCACCCAAAGACTCCCACAGTGATGCACAGTATGACCCCTCCAATCAGGAGCAGGGCAGCCGCCACCCAGCCGAAGTACAATGAGGCCCCCAGCTCAGGCTTTCCTTCGATCCCCTTAGGTCGCAGGATGTATCAGATGCTCAACATGTTCTGCTCACACCTACTGTGATGGTCCAGGCCTATACCACACAAAAACAACACTATGGAACACAAAGCTTTTACTATCTCATCCTGGAATATACAAGGTCTGAGGTCATCTGCCTTTGGCCTAGAGGAACCAGGAACCAGGAACCCAGACCTCATCAAATAAATTGGAAATACAGACAAAAGAAACATGGTACAACATGGTAATACAGACAAAATAATCATTGTACAAAGGAGACAGACCCACTGGTTGCCCTCAAGGTTGCAGAAGGCTGGTAGTCCCATCCACTCTATTAACATTTGTTAAAACAGGAACTAAAGACTACCAGAACCCACTGGATTCTCCAAAAACACTGAATTAACAACAGGACAAATTCAAACCCTCAATCCCCAAAATGCCTGTGGTGTTTATGGTATCCTAAATGAAAGGATAAAATATACAGACCACAAATTATAATTGGCTATACTTAAACTCATTCACATCATCCTCAGCTCTGGCATCTTCCACAATATTTGTAACCAAGGGCGGATCACCCCAATCCACAAAAGTGGAGACAAATTTGACCCCAATAAGTATGCGCAATACCCTGCGCTGACAAAGTTTAAAAAAAAAGTTCTTCCCTTGAACAAGGCAATTGACCCCTGGTAGGCTGTCATTGTAAATAAGAGTTTGTTCTTAACTGGTCTAGATAAACGAAGTAGAAAAATGACAGCAGACATAACAGTACATTTCCTCAGTGAAAACAATGTACTGAGCAAATGACCATATGACAGAACATGTATAAACCATGCACACCCTAATTGACAAACCAAAGGCAAAGCCTTCTCAAGCTTAGTTGATTTCAAATTTTTTTTTGACTCAGTTTGGCATGAGGGTCTGCTATTCAAATGGATGGAAAGTGATGTTGGGTTAAAAACACAGGACATTATAAAATCCATGTACACAAACAACAAGTATGTGGTTAAAATGAACAAAAACACACACATTTCTTTCCACATGGCTGGAGGTTGAGACAGGGATATAGCTTAAGCCCCACCCTCTTCAACATATATATCAACAAATTGGCGCGGGCACTAGAAAAGTCTGCAGCACCCGGCCTCAACCTACTAGAATCTGAAGTCAAATGTCTACTGTTTGCTGATGATCTGGTGCTTCTGTCCACAGGAGGGCCTACAGCAGCACCTAGATATTCTGCACAGATTCTGTCAAACCTGGGCCCTGACAGTAAATCTCTGTGAGACAAAAAAAAGGTCTAGTTGCAGGACTACAAATATAAAATCCATCTAGACACCGTTGCCTTAGAGCACACAAAAACATTATACTTACCTCGGCCTAAATGTCAGCGCCACGTGTTACTTCCTGGTCTACTGACCTGGTCAGTAGATACTGGGACATGGAGAGATTTCAGTAATGACTCAGTTCACAGCAGCATCCAGTAGATACAGGGACATGGAGAGAGTTCAGTAATGACTCAGTTCACAGCAGCATCCAGTAGACACAGGGCCATGGAGAGAGTTCAGTAATGACTCAGTTCACAGCAGCATCCAGTAGACACAGGGCCATGGAGAGAGTTCAGTAATGACTCAGTTCACAGCAGCATCCAGTAGACACAGGGACATGGAGAGTTCAGTAATGACTCAGTTCACAGCAGCATCCAGTAGATACAGGGACATGGAGAGAGTTCAGTAATGACTCAGTTCACAGCAGCATGCAGTAGATACAGGGACATGGAGAGAGTTCAGTAATGACTCAGTTCACAGCAGCATCCAGTAGACACAGGGCCATGGAGAGAGTTCAGTAATGACTCAGTTCACAGCAGCATCCAGTAGATACAGGGACATGGAGAGAGTTCAGTAATGACTCAGTTCACAGCAGCAGCCAGTAGACACAGGGACATGGAGTTCAGTAATGACTCAGTTCACAGCAGCAGCCAGTAGACACAGGGACATGGAGTTCAGTAATGACTCAGTTCACAGCAGCAGCCAGTAGACACAGGGACATGGAGTTCAGTAATGACTCAGTTCACATCAACATCCAGTAGACACAGGGACATGGAGAGTTCAGTAAAGACTCAGTTCACAGCAGCATCCAGTAGATACAGGGACATGGAGTTCAGTAATGACTCAGTTCACATCAACATCCAGTAGACACAGAGACATGGAGAGTTCAGTAAAGACTCAGTTCACAGCAGCATCCAGTAGACACAGGGACATGGAGAGAGTTCAGTAATGACTCAGTTCAAAGCAGCATCAAGCAGAAGAGTTCATATTCTTCTTGAAGGAATGGCTCTCAAATGTCATGCACACATTGTTTACATCCCTGTTAGTGAGCATGTCTCATTTGCCAAGACAATTCAAAACACCTAACAGGTGTGGCATATCAAGGAGCTAATTAAACAACATGATCCTTACAAAGACCACTCTAAAATGTGCAGTTGTCACACAACACAATGTCACAGATGTCTCAAGTTGAGGGAGGGTGCAATTAGCATGCTAACTGCAAGAATGTTCAGAGCTGTTTCCAGAGAACTGAATGGTCATTTCTCTACCCCTGCCCAGTCATGTGAAATCCATAGATTAGGACCTCATGAATGTATTTAAATTGACTGATATCCTTATATGAATTGTAATTCAGAAAAATATTTGAAATGGTTGCGTTTCTATCTGTTCAGTATATTTCATAAGATCCCTGGGTGACCCTACTGTAAAAAAGGTGCTCTAGAAAAATAAAACACTTCATGTCGTTCGTCCCTGACTGTTTCATTTCTACTGAAATTGGCTTTACTAACAAAAGCAGAGCAAAACTGTCCTTGTCATTCCTCACTACTCAGACACCAAATAGGAACTAGGTAGAAATGGGGAGCCTGGGGAGATCAACCCAACGTCAGAATTACCATCAAATATGAGGAAGAGGTCATAGGTATGTCTGCAAATGTGGAAAAAAAAAGTTTGTTTATTTAGATTTAAACCTGAGGTCAAGTTCTTTTGCCCTTTCACAGGAAACCAGCATTCTAAGTGAATGAAGCAGAAGTTGACATATGGTAAATCATTCAGGCTGGTGTCTGCGTTCGATAAGAGATGTAAGGTGTAAACTACGCCTAGGGAAGCATGACAGACACAAAGAGGAAACGAAGGGTGTGAAAACAACAAGTTTTTTTTTTGCACGCAGTTGTCAAGCAGTGTAACAGCTGTTAGAAGGAGAGGATCAAGGTGCAGCGTGTTCATGATATTTATTAACTGAACACTGAAATAACACAAATAACAAAGAGAATGAACGAAATCCGAAACAATTCTGTCAGGTGCAGAAAGACAAAAACAGAAAACAACTACCCACAAAACCCATGTGGGAAAAGCTACCTAAGCATGGGTTCACAATCAAAGACAGCCTCTGATTGAGAACCACACCCGGCCAAACAAAGAAATACAAAACATAGAAAATGAACATAGAATGCCCACCCTAGTCATACCCTGGCCTAACCGAAATAGAGAATAAAAGCCTCTATGGCTAGGGAGTGACAGTCTGGCAGCACCAGACAGGACGGCGACTCTGGCAGCGCCGGACAGGGCTCACCAGGCTGTGGAGACCTACTGGAGGCCTGGTCCATGGAGGAGGCACAGGGCTCACCAGGCTGTGGAGACCTACTGGAGGCCTGGTCCATGGAGGAGGCACAGGGCTCACCAGGCTGTGGAGACCTACTGGAGGCCTGGTCCATGGAGGAGGCACAGGGCTCACCAGGCTGTGGAGACCTACTGGAGGCCTGGTCCATGGAGGAGGCACAGGGCTCACCAGGCTGTGGAGACCTACTGGAGGCCTGGTCCATGGAGGAGGCACAGGGCTCACCAGGCTGTGGAGACCTACTGGAGGCCTGGTCCATGGAGGCACAGGGCTCACCAGGCTGTGGAGACCTACTGGAGGCCTAGTCCATGGAGGAGGCACAGGGCTCACCAGGCTGTGGAGACCTACTGGAGGCCTGGTCCATGGAGGAGGCACAGGACTCACCGGGCTGTGGAGGAGCACTGGAGATCTGGTGCGTAGCCTTGGCACCACTCTTCCAGGCTGAATGCCCACTCTAGCCCTGCACGTGCAGGGAGCTGGAACAGGCCGCACTGGGTCCTCCTGGCGAACTGGGGAAACCGTGCCTAGAGCCGGCACAGGACTCACCGGGCTGTGGAGGCGCACTGAAGGTCTGGAGCGCCAAGCTGGCACAAGACGTGCAGGGCTGGGGAGGCACACAGGAGGCCTGGTGCGTGGGGCTGGCACAGTCTTCACCAGATGGCTAGCATGCACCTCTGGACGAGTATGGAGAGCTGATTCAGGTGACATCAAATCGAGGACACGCTCCGTTGGGTAGATGTCGTGCCTCATGCACCAACACAGCAACTCTCATTACTCTCTCCTCCAATCTCCCCATCAACTCCTTCTCTCTTCCAATTTCACCCTGACTGGCTCTGGTTCCATCCTCGGCTCCTTACGGTAAGCACGGGGAGTTTGCTCAGGTCTGAATCCTGACTCTGCCACACTCCCCGTGTGCCCCACCCGGGGGGCTGCCTTTCGTGTCTGCTTCGTTGCCGTGACTCCTGGTAGTGAAGTTGCTACTTCAGCCTGTTTCCATGGCAGGGTCTTGTCCCCTGCCATCACCTCCTCCCATGTCCACGATGTCCTCCATTCTGTCTTCTCCTGGGCCCAGGATCCCTGCTCCTCCTGGCCACGCTGCTTGGTCCTTTGGTGGTGGGTAGTTCTGTAACGGCTGTTTGAAGAAGAGGACCAAGGTGCAGCGTGGTACGTGTTCATGATTTTTTATAAAACTGAACACTAGAACAAAAAAATAACAACGCGGCACAAACGAAACAGTTCTGTCTGGTGCAGGCACACAAAACAGAAAATAACTACCCACAAAACACAGTTGGGAAAAGGCTACCTAAGTATGGTTCTCAATCAGAGACAACAATAGACAGCTGCCTCTGATTGAGAACCACACCCGGCCAAACACACAGAAATAGAAAACATAGAACACAAAACATAGAATGCCCACCCCAACTCATGCCCTGAACGAACCAACGTAGAGACATAAAAAGGATCTCTAAGCTCAGGGCGTGACAAGTGGCCCTTACCGACTGATTCCGACTGTTGTTTTAATCAAAATGTCTTATATTTATAGGGTGTTAACATTTCATAATTGCTTTAAATAAAATAAAATAAAACCGCACATGAGAGACATATTTCATATTATGGGCCGATGACTATTATAGCAGTTCATTTACAGGGGAAATGTCTGTTTTGGAGTGTAGGGAATACCCTCGAAGGTATTTTAAAATGGGCTCCCCAATTGCTAAATCCACCCCAGGATACATGGGTGATGATAGAATCTAACATTTGACCCACTAACATCTGGTTATAAACTCAGACAACCTGCGTACTACTTACACCATGATAAGACCGTGGCCCTGTCCAGAAACAACCCCGGGGTGGGAAGAAGAACGAGGTTCCACCAAATGAAGTCAGGACACAGCACAAGAGTTGCAATTTAATAAGATTTAATAATTTAATAATTATTTAATAATTTATTGTAAATAATAATGGAAAAGCAGTTTACCTATAAAAACATCCCACTTCATCCCCAGCCCTTAGACAGCATGCTTACATCTCTCAAGTGGGAGTCTATTCTGTGCATCACTGAGTCACCACATGGCAATACTTTTTGTATGGCCATTTTGAGTAAGTCTTACTGATTCAAAGAACAGCATCAGTCCTGAAAAGCACCAGTGTGGATGTAGGCTTTTATTCCAGCCAGGCAGTAACACACCTGATTCAACTGATTTCTAAGTGTAGCTATTATATATCATCATATTCCTTATGACTATACTGCATGTATTGCTTACAACCTATTGCTTACAGTGGTAGAATGGCTAAGATAAATTCAGGTTGTGTAAGACATGACTTAGGGAATCAGAGTCCGTTTTCAACTCAGGTTTTTGTTTCATGAAGCAGCAACAGCAGCAGAGTATAGTTCCTCCTATCAGAAGCAGTGAAGCAGCCCATCTGTTAAATTCAGCTGAGAACGTAAGGTTATTACTCCGCAGGAAGTTCTCAGGGTCCGAGTTTTGTGTCAAGTCAAGGACAACCAAGAAGATCAAGATCAGGTGGATGAGACCGGCCAGGATGAAGAATATTCCTCCAAAGATAATCACTTCAGCTATAGACGTATTCATATTCCTCTGGGTACAGTTGGTGCACTTTGTTCCTGAGATGGAGAATATCATCCCTAGCAACCCTAGAATAATGGAGAAGTAGGTGATGATCTGAACCAGACTGACCTCTCTGTACTGTGGAAAGTCCATCACTCCCGATGTAAACAAAGCACAGGGCACTATAGAGACAATCCATCCTATGACTCCTATAGTGAAGCCCATGATCTCCATGCACTTCAGCATGCTGGCTCCCTGCGAGCGTCTCGAGTGTGAAACAAATCATTTTAAGGTTCGATCCATGGACTGAAATGAACTATACAATAGACTAATGGTTGAAATAATCCTACACTATGATATATGTTTCAGTCAGAAGGTCCCAGTCACTGACTGTAGGCTTGTGGTTAACATGGTGAACATAAACAGGAAATGCACAGCAGCAACCAGGAAACACTTTGCTGTCTGATACGTTTTTAATTTGAACATCTTTAACAGGATTAAACAATCAACTACTGATTCAATTAATCTCCACTTAAATTCATCCCATTTTAAAGAAGCATAAAGAGAAGTGTCAATACTGGTATAGAACATCAGAGAGGAAACAGTGAGAATATGTCCCTTCATTGCAGAGTCTCCTCAGGAACTCCCAGTCTAAATTAACTGAATATTTGAACACAATATGTCATAAACTCCTCTTTGACGTGTTAAAGACAAGATGGAATAATGACTATGTTGCTTTAACACCTATCAGGTCCTTTCTGACTGTTAAACACTGAACAGAAAGGATAGAGGCCGTTTTATCATAGAATTACATATAGAATCACAATTATATTCTCTCCATTGTTTTCATTTAAAAAAAGTACAGCCTCTCTGTTAAAGCAGTAGCAGCAACAGCTGCACCAGACTATGGTCCCACCACAATATGACATAAAGACCTATATGACTGTTGAAGAGAGAGCTGTTAGCGGGAGGTTGATTGAGTTGTCGTTGAGTCTGACTGGTTCCTCTTGTAGATACAGCAGCAGAGTATAGTCCCTCCTATCAGGAGCATGGAGGAGGACCACCTATTGAATTCAGCTAAAATAACCAGGTCATTATGGGTAAACAGGACGAATGGGTTGAGCTGCAGGTGGACATCCGTTCTTAAGTAATGGTCAACCAAAAACACAGTGGTGAGCTGCAGGATACCAGCCAGGATGAAGAATATTCCAACGATGAACCTGGCCTTGACCCTGATCCTGTTACTCTTGATGCAGTTACAGCACCTGGTCCCAAAGATGGAGCCCATCACTCCTAGAGCTCCCAGGATGGAGGAGATGGAGGTTGTGATCAGAACCTTCCAAATGTTCCTATATTGGGGTACCGGATAATAACTGAATGGGAGCAATATAGAGAGAGCACAGGACACTCGGGAGACTATCCATCCAAAGATCCCCATCATCCACCCAAAGACTCCCACAGTGATGCACAGTATGACCCCTCCAATCAGGAGCAGGGCAGCCGCCACCCAGCCGAAGTACAATGAGGCCCCCAGCTCAGGCTTTCCTTCGATCCCCTTAGGTCGCAGGATGTATCAGATGCTCAACATGTTCTGCTCACACCTACTGTGATGGTCCAGGCCTATACCACACAAAAACAACACTATGGAACACAAAGCTTTTACTATCTCATCCTGGAATATACAAGGTCTGAGGTCATCTGCCTTTGGCCTAGAGGAACCAGGAACCAGGAACCCAGACCTCATCAAATAAATTGGAAATACAGACAAAAGAAACATGGTACAACATGGTAATACAGACAAAATAATCATTGTACAAAGGAGACAGACCCACTGGTTGCCCTCAAGGTTGCAGAAGGCTGGTAGTCCCATCCACTCTATTAACATTTGTTAAAACAGGAACTAAAGACTACCAGAACCCACTGGATTCTCCAAAAACACTGAATTAACAACAGGACAAATTCAAACCCTCAATCCCCAAAATGCCTGTGGTGTTTATGGTATCCTAAATGAAAGGATAAAATATACAGACCACAAATTATAATTGGCTATACTTAAACTCATTCACATCATCCTCAGCTCTGGCATCTTCCACAATATTTGTAACCAAGGGCTGATCACCCCAATCCACAAAAGTGGAGACAAATTTGACCCCAATAAGTATGCGCAATACCCTGCGCTGACAAAGTTTAAAAAAAAAGTTCTTCCCTTGAACAAGGCAATTGACCCCTGGTAGGCTGTCATTGTAAATAAGAGTTTGTTCTTAACTGGTCTAGATAAACGAAGTAGAAAAATGACAGCAGACATAACAGTACATTTCCTCAGTGAAAACAATGTACTGAGCAAATGACCATATGACAGAACATGTATAAACCATGCACACCCTAATTGACAAACCAAAGGCAAAGCCTTCTCAAGCTTAGTTGATTTCAAATTTTTTTGACTCAGTTTGGCATGAGGGTCTGCTATTCAAATGGATGGAAAGTGATGTTGGGTTAAAAACACAGGACATTATAAAATCCATGTACACAAACAACAAGTATGTGGTTAAAATGAACAAAAACACACACATTTCTTTCCACATGGCTGGAGGTTGAGACAGGGATATAGCTTAAGCCCCACCCTCTTCAACATATATATCAACAAATTGGCGAGGGCAGTATAGCAGTCTGCAGCAACTGGCCTCAACCTACTAGAATCTGAAGTCAAATGTCTACAGTTTGCTGATGATCTGGTGCTTCTGTCCACAGGAGGGCCTACAGCAGCACCTAGATATTCTGCACAGATTCTGTCAAACCTGGGCCCTGACAGTAAATCTCTGTGAGACAAAAAAAAGGTCTAGTTGCAGGACTACAAATATAAAATCCATCTAGACACCGTTGCCTTAGAGCACACAAAAACATTATACTTACCTCGGCCTAAATGTCAGCGCCACGTGTTACTTCCTGGTCTACTGACCTGGTCAGTAGATACAGGGACATGGAGAGAGTTCAGTAATGACTCAGTTCACAGCAGCATCCAGTAGACACAGGGCCATGGAGAGAGTTCAGTAATGACTCAGTTCACAGCAGCATCCAGTAGACACAGGGACAAGGAGAGTTCAGTAATGACTCAGTTCACAGCAGCATCCAGTAGATACAGGGACATGGAGAGAGTTCAGTAATGACTCAGTTCACAGCAGCATGCAGTAGATACAGGGACATGGAGAGAGTTCAGTAATGACTCAGTTCACAGCAGCATCCAGTAGACACAGGGCCATGGAGAGAGTTCAGTAATGACTCAGTTCACAGCAGCATCCAGTAGATACAGGGACATGGAGAGAGTTCAGTAATGACTCAGTTCACAGCAGCAGCCAGTAGACACAGGGACATGGAGTTCAGTAATGACTCAGTTCACAGCAGCAGCCAGTAGACACAGGGACATGGAGTTCAGTAATGACTCAGTTCACAGCAGCAGCCAGTAGACACAGGGACATGGAGTTCAGTAATGACTCAGTTCACATCAACATCCAGTAGACACAGGGACATGGAGAGTTCAGTAAAGACTCAGTTCACAGCAGCATCCAGTAGATACAGGGACATGGAGTTCAGTAATGACTCAGTTCACATCAACATCCAGTAGACACAGGGACATGGAGAGTTCAGTAAAGACTCAGTTCACAGCAGCATCCAGTAGACACAGGGACATGGAGAGAGTTCAGTAATGACTCAGTTCAAAGCAGCATCAAGCAGAAGAGTTCATATTCTTCTTGAAGGAATGGCTCTCAAATGTCATGCACACATTGTTTACATCCCTGTTAGTGAGCATGTCTCATTTGCCAAGACAATTCAAAACACCTAACAGGTGTGGCATATCAAGGAGCTAATTAAACAACATGATCCTTACAAAGACCACTCTAAAATGTGCAGTTGTCACACAACACAATGTCACAGATGTCTCAAGTTGAGGGAGGGTGCAATTAGCATGCTAACTGCAAGAATGTTCAGAGCTGTTTCCAGAGAACTGAATGGTCATTTCTCTACCTCTGCCCAGTCATGTGAAATCCATAGATTAGGACCTCATGAATGTATTTAAATTGACTGATATCCTTATATGAATTGTAATTCAGAAAAATATTTGAAATGGTTGCGTTTCTATCTGTTCAGTATATTTCATAAGATCCCTGGGTGACCCTACTGTAAAAAAGGTGCTCTAGAAAAATAAAACACTTCATGTCGTTCGTCCCTGACTGTTTCATTTCTACTGAAATTGGCTTTACTAACAAAAGCAGAGCAAAACTGTCCTTGTCATTCCTCACTACTCAGACACCAAATAGGAACTAGGTAGAAATGGGGAGCCTGGGGAGATCAACCCAACGTCAGAATTACCATCAAATATGAGGAAGAGGTCATAGGTATGTCTGCAAATGTGGAAAAAAAAAGTTTGTTTATTTAGATTTAAACCTGAGGTCAAGTTCTTTTGCCCTTTCACAGGAAACCAGCATTCTAAGTGAATGAAGCAGAAGTTGACATATGGTAAATCATTCAGGCTGGTGTCTGCGTTCGATAAGAGATGTAAGGTGTAAACTACGCCTAGGGAAGCATGACAGACACAAAGAGGAAACGAAGGGTGTGAAAACAACAAGTTTTTTTTGCACGCAGTTGTCAAGCAGTGTAACAGCTGTTAGAAGGAGAGGATCAAGGTGCAGCGTGTTCATGATATTTATTAACTGAACACTGAAATAACACAAATAACAAAGAGAATGAACGAAATCCGAAACAATTCTGTCAGGTGCAGAAAGACAAAAACAGAAAACAACTACCCACAAAACCCATGTGGGAAAAGCTACCTAAGCATGGGTTCACAATCAAAGACAGCCTCTGATTGAGAACCACACCCGGCCAAACAAAGAAATACAAAACATAGAAAATGAACATAGAATGCCCACCCTAGTCATACCCTGGCCTAACCGAAATAGAGAATAAAAGCCTCTATGGCTAGGGAGTGACAGTCTGGCAGCACCAGACAGGACGGCGACTCTGGCAGCGCCGGACAGGGCTCACCAGGCTGTGGAGGCCTACTGGAGGCCTGGTCCATGGAGGAGGCACAGGGCTCACCAGGCTGTGGAGACCTACTGGAGGCCTGGTCCATGGAGGAGGCACAGGGCTCACCAGGCTGTGGAGACCTACTGGAGGCCTGGTCCATGGAGGAGGCACAGGGCTCACCAGGCTGTGGAGACCTACTGGAGGCCTGGTCCATGGAGGAGGCACAGGACTCACCGGGCTGTGGAGGAGCACTGGAGATCTGGTGCGTATCTGGTGCGTAGCCTTGGCACCACTCTTCCAGGCTGAATGCCCACTCTAGCCCTGCACGTGCAGGGAGCTGGAACAGGCCGCACTGGGTCCTCCTGGCGAACTGGGGAAACCGTGCCTAGAGCCGGCACAGGACTCACCGGGCTGTGGAGGCGCACTGAAGGTCTGGAGCGCCAAGCTGGCACAAGACGTGCAGGGCTGGGGAGGCACACAGGAGGCCTGGTGCGTGGGGCTGGCACAGTCTTCACCAGATAGCTAGCATGCACCTCTGGACGAGTATGGAGAGCTGATTCAGGTGACATCAAATCGAGGACACGCTCCGTTGGGTAGATGTCGTGCCTCATGCACCAACACAGCAACTCTCATTACTCTCTCCTCCAATCTCCCCATCAACTCCTTCTCTCTTCCAATTTCACCCTGACTGGCTCTGGTTCCATCCTCGGCTCCTTACGGTAAGCACGGGAGTTTGCTCAGGTCTGAATCCTGACTCTGCCACACTCCCCGTGTGCCCCACCCGGGGGGCTGCCTTTCGTGTCTGCTTCGTTGCCGTGACTCCTGGTAGTGAAGTTGCTACTTCAGCCTGTTTCCATGGCAGGGTCTTGTCCCCTGCCATCACCTCCTCCCATGTCCACGATGTCCTCCATTCTGTCTTCTCCTGGGCCCAGGATCCCTGCTCCTCCTGGCCACGCTGCTTGGTCCTTTGGTGGTGGGTAGTTCTGTAACGGCTGTTTGAAGAAGAGGACCAAGGTGCAGCGTGGTACGTGTTCATGATTTTTTATAAAACTGAACACTAGAACAAAAAAATAACAACGCGGCACAAACGAAACAGTTCTGTCTGGTGCAGGCACACAAAACAGAAAATAACTACCCACAAAACACAGTTGGGAAAAGGCTACCTAAGTATGGTTCTCAATCAGAGACAACAATAGACAGCTGCCTCTGATTGAGAACCACACCCGGCCAAACACACAGAAATAGAAAACATAGAACACAAAACATAGAATGCCCACCCCAACTCATGCCCTGAACGAACCAACGTAGAGACATAAAAAGGATCTCTAAGCTCAGGGCGTGACAAGTGGCCCTTACCGACTGATTCCGACTGTTGTTTTAATCAAAATGTCTTATATTTATAGGGTGTTAACATTTCATAATTGCTTTAAATAAAATAAAATAAAACCGCACATGAGAGACATATTTCATATTATGGGCCGATGACTATTATAGCAGTTCATTTACAGGGGAAATGTCTGTTTTGGAGTGTAGGGAATACCCTCGAAGGTATTTTAAAATGGGCTCCCCAATTGCTAAATCCACCCCAGGATACATGGGTGATGATAGAATCTAACATTTGACCCAATAACATCTGGTTATAAACTCAGACAACCTGCGTACTACTTACACCATGATAAGACCGTGGCCCTGTCCAGAAACAACCCCGGGGTGGGAAGAAGAACGAGGTTCCACCAAATGAAGTCAGGACACAGCACAAGAGTTGCAATTTAATAAGATTTAATAATTTAATAATTATTTAATAATTTATTGTAAATAATAATGGAAAAGCAGTTTACCTATAAAAACATCCCACTTCATCCCCAGCCCTTAGACAGCATGCTTACATCTCTCTCTCAAGTGGGAGTCTATTCTGTGCATCACTGAGTCACCACATGGCAATACTTTTTGTATGGCCATTTTGAGTAAGTCTTACTGATTCAAAGAACAGCATCAGTCCTGAAAAGCACCAGTGTGGATGTAGGCTTTTATTCCAGCCAGGCAGTAACACACCTGATTCAACTGATTTCTAAGTGTAGCTATTATATATCATCATATTCCTTATGACTATACTGCATGTATTGCTTACAACCTATTGCTTACAGTGGTAGAATGGCTAAGATAAATTCAGGTTGTGTAAGACATGACTTAGGGAATCAGAGTCCGTTTTCAACTCAGGTTTTTGTTTCATGAAGCAGCAACAGCAGCAGAGTATAGTTCCTCCTATCAGAAGCAGTGAAGCAGCCCATCTGTTAAATTCAGCTGAGAACGTAAGGTTATTACTCCGCAGGAAGTTCTCAGGGTCCGAGTTTTGTGTCAAGTCAAGGACAACCAAGAAGATCAAGATCAGGTGGATGAGACCGGCCAGGATGAAGAATATTCCTCCAAAGATAATCACTTCAGCTATAGACGTATTCATATTCCTCTGGGTACAGTTGGTGCACTTTGTTCCTGAGATGGAGAATATCATCCCTAGCAACCCTAGAATAATGGAGAAGTAGGTGATGATCTGAACCAGACTGACCTCTCTGTACTGTGGAAAGTCCATCACTCCCGATGTAAACAAAGCACAGGGCACTATAGAGACAATCCATCCTATGACTCCCATAGTGATGCCCATGATCTCCATGCCCTTCATCATGCTGGCTCCCTGCGAGCGTCACTCTCTCCTATACCTGCACTTCCTGGAAGAACGAGGATGTGACTCAGCAAAGTGAATCCAGAACAGTGGAGATGTTATACTTCCAGAGAAGATCCTGGAATCTACAGGCCTACAGCTTTAGTCTTTGCAGGTGAAGTTCTAGAACAGCAGATTGTCAACATTATTTTCTCACAGACGATTGTTGCAGAGTTCTTCTGTGAGTCTAGAGAGGTCGGCCAATCAGAAGCCCTCTAAGTGGTGCTTGGCATAATCTGCTGCCATGGAAACACAACCTGTACAGATGTGGTGAAGTCTGTGGTTGTGAGTTTCTAGTCGAACTGTTTTATTGTTGCCCTGGCAGAACTATGCAATATGGCAATATTGCACAAGATCCCCTGAAATCTTTTGAAGACTATGAAGTTTAATTCAATTCTGTGCATTTATATTGAAAAACACTAGTCTATGGTAACACAATATCAAATAAGATACTAGTGATGGAATTTAAAGGAGTTGTTCATTTGGGAATGTCTCTCTTAAAGTAGCAGCAGCAGCTGCACCATACTATGGTCCCACCACAATGTGACATAACTCCTATATGACCTGTTGAAGACAGAGCTGTTAGCGGGAGGTTGATTGAGTTGTCGTTGAGTCTGGCTGGTTCCTCTTGAAGATACAGCAGCAGAGTATAGTCCCCCCTATCAGGAGCATGGAGGAGGACCACCTACTGAATTCAGCCAAGTAACCCAAAACACCCAAAATGATCCAGCAGGTATGGGATATTCTGTATCATGTAATGGTACACAAAGAAGAGAGTGATGAGCTGGAGGATACCAGCCAGGATGAAGAATGTTCCACTGATAAACTTGACTTTGATTCTGGTCCTTTTACTCTTGATGCAGTTACAGCACCTGGTCCCAAAGATGAACCTCATCACTCCTAGAGTTCCCAGGATGTAGGAGATGGAGGTGATTGTGATCAGAGCCCATATGACCCCACTGGTGGGTCCATAAGAAACTATTAAATAGACAACACAGGGCACTTGGGAGACCATCCATCCAAAGGCTCCCAGAAACATGGCTCAATCTCACTAGGTGGGCAGGAGCTGCACAGTACGACCCCCATAACCAGGAGCAGGGCCGCTGCCTCCCAGCCGATGTAGAGCGAGACCCCTAACTCCCCCAAATGGTGCTGGCCGTCCAGGAGACAGGAACGAGCACCAGGATTACAGCCAGGATGAAGATCATCCTGGAAATGATCATTGCTTTCGCCTTGGACTTTTTGTTATTTATGTCATTGGTGCACTTGGCCCTGACTATGGAGACTCCCAGAACCCAGACGATGATGGCGATGATGGTCATGGCTCGGTCAGCCTGCAGGTTCTGGGTTAAGGCCAGCATGGAGTTGTAGACCTTACACTGCATCAGGTCCCAGGTCAGGTCCCTGGTCCCAGGTCCCAGGTTACATGAGAGGTTACAATGTTGTAAGGTCTACCTACACCTGTTGAATTCAGCACATGTGACAAATGACATTTTAATTGATTTGAAGTTAGTCACTCTGCACACTGGCTCAATTAAATTCCATCACTAGTATATTTTATTATCTTATGTTAACATAGCCCAGTGTTTCTCAATATAAATGCACAGAACTGAATTAAGCTTCATAGTCTTTAAAAAGTCTTAGTGGATCTTGTGCAATATTGCCATATTGCTAACCTCTGCAAAGGAAACAACTTATTAGTTCAGATGTGGGTCAGTATGGGGTTGACACTTAACGGAGATGCTAGTGGCATTTAGTTAGATTTAACCTACATGCTGAAAAACCCTTGAGTGTGAAACAAATAATTTAAGGTTCGATCCATGGACTGAAATGAACTATACAATAGACTAAATTGACGAATGATAACAGTTTCATAAACATGGTTGAAATAATTACACACTATGATTTTGTTCAGAAGGTCCCTGTAACTGACTGTAGGATTGTGATTAACGTGGTTAACATGAACAGGAAATGCACAGCAGCAACCAGGATTTTTTTACTTCCGGCGCCGACAGAGATGGCCGCCTCGCTTCGCGTTCCTAGGAAACTATGCAGTTTTTTTTATTTATTTTCTACGTGTTATTTCTTACATTAGTACCCCAGGTCATCTTAGGTTTCATTACATACAGTCGAGAAGAACTACTGAATATAAGATCAGCGTCAACTCACCATCAGTACGACCAAGAATATGTTTTTCACGACGCGGATCCTGTGTTCTGCCTTTCAACCAGGACAACGGAATGGATCCCATGCAGCGACCCAAAAAAACGACTCCGAAAAAGAGGGAAACGAGGCGGTCTTCTGGTCAGACTCCGGAGACGGGCACACCGTGCACCACTCCCTAGCATTCTTCTTGCCAATGTCCAGTCTCTAGACAACAAGGTTGATGAAATCCGAGCAAGGGTAGCATTCCAGAGGGACATCAGAGACTGCTCACTGGAGAGACGCTATCCGAGGCAGTGCAGCCAACGGGTTTCTCCACGCATCGCGCCGACAGAAACAAACATCTTTCTGGTAAGAAGAGGGGCGGGGGCGTATGCCTTATGGCTAACGAGACATGGTGTGATGAAAGAAACATACAGGAACTCAAATCCTTCTGTTCACCTGATTTAGAATTCCTCACAATCAAATGTAGACCGCATTATCTACCAAGAGAATTCTCTTCGATTATAATCACAGCCGTATATATCCCCCCCAAGCAGACACATTAATGGCTCTGAACAAACTTTATTTAACTCTTTGCAAACTGGAAACCATTTATCCGGAGGCTGCATTCATTGTAGCTGGGGATTTTAACAAGGCTAATCTGAAAACAAGACTCCCTAAATTTCATCAGCATATCGATTGCGCAACCAGGTGTGGAAAAACCTTGGATCATTGTTACTCTAACTTCCGCGACGCATATAAGGCCGTGCCCCGCCCCCATTTCGGAAAAGCTGACCACGACTCCATTTTGTTGATCCCTGCCTACAGACAGGAACTAAAACAAGAGGCTCCCACGCTGAGGTCTGTCCAACGCTGGTCCGACCAAGCTGACTCCACACTCCAAGACTGCTTCCATCACGTGGACTGGGATATGTTTCGTATTGCGTCAGATAACAATATTGACGAATATGCTGATTCGGTGTGCGAGTTCATTAGAACGTGCGTTGAAGATGTCGTTCCCATAGCAACGATTAAAACATTCCCTAACCTGAAACCGTGGATTGATGGCAGCATTCGCGTGAAACTGAAAGCGCGAACCACTGCTTTTAATCAGGGCAAGGTGTCTGGTAACATGAACGAATACAAACAGTGCAGCTATTCCCTCCGCAAGGCTATCAAACAAGCTAAGCGTCAGTACAGAGACAAAGTAGAATCTCAATTCAACGGCTCAGATACAAGAGGCATGTGGCAGGGTCTACAGTCAATCACGGACTACAAGAAGAAATCCAGCCGAGTCACGGACCAGGATGTCTTGCTCCCAGGCAGACTAAATAATTTTTTTGCCCGCTTTGAGGACAATACAGTGCCATTGACACGGCCTGCAACGAAAACATGCGGTCTCTCCTTCACTGCAGCCGAGGTGAGTAAGACATTTAAACGTGTTAACCCTCGCAAGGCTGCAGGCCCAGACGGCATCCCCCAGCCGCGCCCTCAGAGCATGCGCAGACCAGCTGGCCGGTGTGTTTACGGACATATTCAATCAATCCCTATACCAGTCTGCTGTTCCCACATGCTTCAAGAGGGCCACCATTGTTCCTGTTCCCAAGAAAGCTAAGGTAACTGAGCTAAACGACTACCGCCCCGTAGCACTCACTTCCGTCATCATGAAGTGCTTTGAGAGACTAGTCAAGGACCATATCACCTCCACCCTACCTAACACCCTAGACCCACTCCAATTTGCTTACCGCCCAAATAGGTCCACAGACGATGCAATCTCAACCACACTGCACACTGCCCTAACCCATCTGGACAAGAGGAATACCTGTGAGAATGCTGTTCATCGACTACAGCTCGGCATTCAACACCATAGTATCCTCCAAGCTCGTCATCAAGCTCGAGACCCTGGGTCTCGACCCCGCCCTGTGCATCTGGGTACTGGACTTCCTGACGGGCCGCCCCCAGGTGGTGAGGGTAGGCAACAACATCTCCTCCCCGCTGATCCTCAACACTAGGGCCCCACAAGGGTGCGTTCTGAGCCCTCTCCTGTACTCCCTGTTCACTCACGACCGCGTGGCAACGCACGCCACCAACTCAATCATCAAGTTTGCGGACGACACAACAGTGGTAGGCTTGATTACCAACAACGACGAGACGGCCTACAGGGAGGAGGTGAGGGCCCTCGGAGTGTGGTGTCAGGAAAATGACCTCACACTCAACGTCAACAAAACTAAGGAGATGATTGTGGACTTCAGAAAACAGCAGAGGGAACACCCCCCTATTCACATCGATGGAACAGTAGTGGAGAGGGTAGTAAGTTTTAAGTTCCTCTGCATACACATCACAGACAAACTTAATTGGTCCACTCACACAGACAGCATCGTGAAGAAGGCGCAGCAGCGCCTCTTCAACCTCAGGAGGCTGAAGAAATTTCGCTTGTCACCAAAAGCACTCACAAACTTCTACAGATGCACAATCGAGAGCATCCTGGCGGGCTGTATCACCGCCTGGTACGGCAACTGCTCCGCCCTCAACCGTAAGGCTCTCCAGAGGGTAGTGAGGTCTGCACAACGCATCACCGGGGGCAAACTACCTGCCCTCCAGGACACCTACACCACCGATGTTACAGGAAGGCCATAAAGATCATCAAGGACATCAACCACCCGAGCCACTGCCTGTTCACTCCACTACCATCCAGAAGGCGAGGTCAGTACAGGTGCATCAAAGCTGGGACCGAGAGACTGAAAAACAGCTTCTATCTCAAGGCCATCAGACTGTTAAACAGCCACCACTAACATTGAGTGGCTGCTGCCAACACACTGACACTGACACTGACTCAACTCCAGCCACTTTAATAATGGGAATTGATGGGAATGATGTAAATATATCACTAGCCACTTTAAACAATGCTACCTTATATAATGTTACTTACCCTACATTATTCATCTCATATGCATACGTATATACTGTACTCTATATCATCAACTGCATCCTTATGTAATACATGTATCACTAGCCACTTTAACTATGCCACTTTGTTTACATACTCATCTCATATGTATATACTGTACTTGATACCATCTACTGTATCTTGCCTATGCTGCTCTGTACCATCACTCATTCGTAAGTCGCTTTGGAGAAAAGCGTCTGCTAAATGGCATATATATATATATATATATATATCCTTATGTACATATTCTTTATCCCCTTACACTGTGTATAAGACAGTAGTTTTGGAATTGTTAGTTAGATTACTTGTTGGTTATTACTGCATTGTCGGAACTAGAAGCACAAGCATTTCGCTACACTCGCATTAACATCTGCTATCCATGTGTATGTGACAAATACAATTTGATTTGATTTGATTTTAACACTTTGCTGTAGGCTTGTGGTTAACATGGTGAACATTAACAGGAAATGCACAGCAGCAACCAGGAAACACTTTGCTGTCTGATACGTTTTTAATTTGAACATCTTTAACAGGATTAAACAATCAACCTCTGATTCAATTCTTCATAAAATTCATCCCATTTTATAGAAACATAAAGAGAAGTATCAATACTGGTATAGAACATCAGAGAGGAAACAGTAAGAATATGTCCCTTCATTGCAGAGTCTCCTCAGGAACTTCTCCCAGTCTAAATTAACTGAATATTTGATCACAACATGTCATAAACTCCTCTTTGACCTGTTAAAGACAAGGTGGAACAATAACTATGTTGTTTTAACACCTGTCTGGTCCCTTACAATATTATAACATTGAACACAGTGGAGGCTCTTCAGATTAGGAAGGGGAGGACCATCCTCCTCAGTGAAATGTCATAAAAATGTAAATAGTGAAACATTAAGAAAGTTATCCTTTTTAGATACAACTGTTTAAATATATTTATATGTCACCAAATCATTTATTAAAATACACTGTTTTGCAATGAAGGTCTACAGTAACTTCAACTGCTCTGTCTGGGGTAGCACCATGGTGTAGCCGGAGGACAGCTAGCTTCCATCCTCCTCTGGCTACATTGACTTCAATACAAAACTTAGGAGGTTCGTAGGCCTCACACGGTTCCATAGACATAAATGGTCATTATGACCACTTCCGGAGGAATTCATCCATTCAATCAAAAACTTCTGCTGTGTGAATAGACATGTTTTCCATCCAATCATAGAATTAGTATCAGAGAATGAACCTCGTGAGTGGTATTGGGATTGTGCCACAGAGCATTATGGGGGTTCTGTGTTGAGAGTCTTGGTGACATTGTTGGATAGAGATTAAGAGGGAAAAGTGATATTATTCAATTCAAAAGATTTTTTTTCAATTTACAGGAGAGAGGAAGTATATTATAAAATACTTTTCTTGGTTTTATAACTTAATTTTTGTGTCCAGTTTGTGAAATGTATTAAAATTTGCTTGTTAACTTCAATAGCTAGCTAGCTACCAGCACGAGTGTGCAGTTTTCTCCACCAGAATGGTCAACTCTGGTCGAAAGGTGAGTACAGTGACCCGAGGAACATTGATCGTTCAGCAGGCAGCATGTAAATGCCCACATCAGGCTCAAACTTCTGAGAAAAACCTACATCGATCAAGACGAAGGTCTGTGTATCCAGACTGCGCGACGCATCGAGAAAGTAGGCAGTGTCACGTTCGTCGTATTGATGAGACCAAGGTGCAGTGTGATATGAAGACATACTTCCTTTAATAAAGAAAGACCACTAAATAACAACACGAATATAAACCGAGACAGGAAACTACACATAGACAATAACCCACAAAACCAACATGTAAAATGGCAACCTAAATAGGATCCCAAATCAGAGACAACGATAAACAGCTGCCTCTGATTGGGAACCAATTCAGGCCACCATAGACCTATATTTACCTAGACAAACCAAAACCCCATAGATGTACAAAAACCCTAGACAAAAACACACATACCACCCTTGTCATACCCTGACCAAACCAAAATAATAAAGAAAACAAAGATAACTACGGTGACAAGCAGCTTATCAACACCACTGCGTTTTTGGGCCTGAAAGATTTTTCTTTTAGAGGACACTACGAGAGGGAAAGTTCTGCTGACAAGGGAAACTACAATGAGCTTGCAGAGGTAATCACAGGTAACAACAATATTTCACTTGCTGAGCTTATCAAACTTTAGACTGTCTTTTCTGGGATGTAGAAATCAATTCTGATTGATTTGATATCTTCCATCGCAACATCCATGAAAAGATTAAAGAGAGAGGTTGACACAGTGCATTTTTTCACGTGTGCTCAAGTAGGCTTTTCACTTTACTCTGGTATTTATTTGGCAAAGATTAATACACATAATCACTCCGGACAGACAATCAAAAACTCATGATATAAATGTTGCAGCAGCCTAGGCTACACCTAAACATTAGAAATCTGCTGAATGGGATGAAAACTAGACCATTTTTCAGTCTGATCAACTGTAGGCTACTAATAAGAGCAGATGCATACAGCCTATGTGCGCTGTCCATTTGGTCAGGTTGTTGGTAACGTTATGTATTTATAGTCCATTTGTGTGCCAGGAGAACATGTGAATGTGATCAAATTTGGTTTATATTCAAAACTGGGCTGGCTTGGCTGCCAATACGTTTTCAATCCAAAACGTGTAAACTGGAATTAGTCAATCAACATAATAGTGATGACAGTTGTGAGAACATTTTTATAAGGCCTACAGTTGTATAGAACTGCATGAAGCAAACATTCATAAAGCTCAGCCCTGTGAGTTCTATTGTCTATCAGTTGTTGTCTCTGTGTCTGGGCAGAGGAAATCCCCTTCCTAATCTAGTCTAGATATAATTAATATGAACAAGTATAAGGTTTCTGCAGTTTGACAGGGTTTTCATCCCCCTTAGGGCCAGGAGTTTTTTTCTCTCAGTTTAAAAAAAAACCATGTGACCTGATTTAGGAAATACTGGTCCCATGATAGCCCTTGTAAAAACTTTTTCACGACTGATTAATCACTGTTATACCTTATAGGGTCCAGAGTTTTCCTGGTTAGGTTAAAACAGATAAGGGAAAACTCCGGGCCCAGAAGGTAAAAATTGCCCCCCTGCTCTTAGACCTATGGTGCCACCAGTCTGCTTGCAGTTGTCAGTTATCATCAGGTATGTGGAGTAGAGGTCTACCGATTAATCGGATGGGCCGATTAATTAGGGCCGATTCCAAGTTTTCATAACCATCAGTAATCAGCATTTTTGAACTTCGATTATGGCCGATTACATTGCACCCCACAAGGAGACTGCGTGGCAGGCTGACCACCTGTTACGCGAGTGCAGCAAGTAGCCAAGGTGAGTTGCTAGCAAGCATTACATTTATCTTATAAAAAACAATCAATCTTCACATAATCACTAGTTAACTACACATGGTTGATGATATTACTAGTTTAACTAGCTTGTCCTGCATTGCAAATAATCAATGCGATGCCTGTTAATTTATCATCGAATCACAGCCTACTTCGCCAAACTGGTGATGATTTAACAAGAGCATTCACGTTGCACCAATGTACCTAACCATAAACATCAATGCCTTTCTTAAAATCAATACACAAGTATATATTTTAAACCTGCATATTTAGTTAAAATAAATTAATGTTAGCAGTTATTGCACTTTTGTTAACATATTGCACTTTTACTTTCTTGTCGAACACTGTGTTTTTGCATCATTTAAACCAAATAGAAACATGTTTCATTATATATTTGAGACTAAATACTTTTTTATTTATGTATTATATTAAGTTAACATTAAAGTGTTCATTCAGTATTGCTGTAATTGTCATTATTACTAATATATATATACAAATTGGCAGATGAATCATTATCGTTTTTTTCTGGTCCTCGGTATCGGTATCAGAATTGAAAAATCATAATCGGTCAACGTCTAATGTGGATTATCAGGGCGTTATTCAGGAACGCTTCTTGGGGCTACTTTGATGTGTCAAATGGGTGTGATGCCAACTCTGTGTTTAACCCGTATGTGGGGCTTTATGTGGTTGCGACCCAAATGGGTGAAAAACTCTACTCCGCATCAACCTAATAAAACAACCTTGTCTATCAATATGGAATGTTGAGATCCAACCTAGAATATACCAATAATTACCAAAAATGTATTATAATATAATAACTATACAACAATGTTGTTTATACGTGATGAAAATGAAAGCTTCCCAATCTGAGTTTGGGATAAAGATGTAATAAAACCTGTTTTAGTCTTCCCTCAACCCAATACTTCCCGTAACCATTAGTGTCGAAAAATGCTAAACTGACTCATGATCAGCAACTATGGGCAACTTTACCCGACACCCCAAAGCCTGTTCTGAGGGGCAATGATAGAGGGACTGGGCCTCATAGTACATATCAATAGCTTGAAACTACATGCTGAAAAACCCTTGAGTGTGAAATAAATAATTGTAAGGTTGGATTTATGGACTGAAATTAACTAAATAGACGAATGACAATTTCATGGACTTGGTTTGAAATAATTCTACACTCTGATATACTGTAGGTTTCAGTTAGAATGTCCAGGTCACTGATTGTAGGCTTGTTGGTGATGTAGTGAACATTAACAGGAAATGCACAGCAGCAACCAGGAAACAATTATTTTATTTGAACATCTTTAACAGGGTTAAACAATCAACTACTGATTCAATTCTCTCGCTTCTTAAATGCATCCCATTTTAAAGAAGCATAAAGAGAAGTATCAATACTGGTATATAACATCAGAGAGGAAACAGTGAGAATATGTCCCTTCATTGCAGAGTCTCATCAGGAACTCCCAGTCTAAATTAACTGAATATTTGAACACAATGTTTCATAAACTCCTCTGTGACATGTTAAAGACAAAGTGGAACAATAACTATGTTGCTTTCACACCTATCAGGTCCTTTCTGACTTTTTAACACTGAACAGAAAGGATAGAGGCCGTTTTATCATAGAATTACATATAGAATCACAATTATATTCTCTCCATTGTTTTCATGAAAAGAAAGTACAGCCTCTCTGTTAAAGCAGTAGCAGCAGCAGCTGCACCAGACTACGATCCCAACACAATATGACATAAAGACCTATATGACTGTTGAAGACAGAGCTGTTAGAGGGAGGTTGATTGAGTCATTGTTGAGTCTGGCTGGTTCCTCTTGTAGATACAACAGCAGAGTATAGTCCCTCCTATCAGGAGCATGGAGGAGGACCACCTATTGAATTCAGCTAAAATAACCAGGTCATTATGGGTAAACAGGACGAATGGGTTGAGCTGCAGGTGGACATCCGTTCTTAAGTAATGGTCAACCAAAAATACAGTGGTGAGCTGCAGGATACCAGCCAGGATGAAGAATATTCCAACGATGAACCTGGCCTTGACCCTGTTACTCTTGATGCAGTTATAGCACCTGGTCCCAAAGATGGAGCCCATCACTCCTAGAGCTCCCAAGATGGTGAAAATGGAAGTGATTGTCATCAGAACCATCCATATGTCCCTATAGAGGGTCTCAGGAGAAAAACTGAATGGGAGCAATATAGAGAGAGCACAGGACACTCGGGAGACTATCCATCCAAAGATTCCCATCATCCATCCAAACACTCCCACAGTGATGCCCAGTATGACCCCTCCAATCAGGAGCAGGGCAGCCGCCACCCAGCCGAAGTACAGCGAGGCCCCCAGCTCAGGCTTTCCTTCGATCCACATGGGGAAGTCGATGATGATAAATATTGCTACCAAGGAAACAGTGATGAGGATAAGAATTCCGGCACCAATGAAAAGTATTCCAGCAATAATTATCAACTTGGCCTGAGATGTTTTGTCTTTGATGCAGTTGGTGCACTTGGCTCCGACCATGAAGAATATGGCCCCCAGAACCCCCAGGGTGATGGCACTGAGGATCATGGCTCTGGCAGGCTGCAGAAAGTGGTGCAAATACCTCATGGAGTTGAACACCTCACACTGTGTCTGTCCCGTGCCTTGGGCCACACAGCTCATCCACAGGCCATTCAAGACCACCACTGTGGTGGCAACATTCGCCTGTATGATGGTTGTCACTATCGCGGTAGGGAGAGCACAGACCACGATGGTCAGTATTAATCCTATGACTCCCAGGGCGATGCCCACGACCTCCACCACTTCTATGATATCCATGCCCATCAAAATGCTGTCTCCTTGACTTCGTCTCGCCCAGCAGATTTGTTCACTCTGAAGCTCGTTGCTGAGGTCTTATGTAAGATTGGAGAACTGAGCCATTCAGAAGACCTCTATAACGGCTCAATGTTGTGATGTCACTTAAATATGTTGTCATGGAAACATAAATCCTATTAACACAGATGTGGGGCAGGATGTGGTTTCGACCCAAATGCGTTAAAAACTCTGATAAGTTAAAACTCATCAAACAGCATTGTGTAACAATATGGAATGTTGAGATCCAACCTAGAATTAACCAATAATTGTCAAAAAGGGATAATTATAATATAATAACTATACAGCAATGTTGTAGAGAAGTGATGAAAATGTCAAATTCTCATTTTGAGTTGGGCTAAAGATATAATAAAACCTGTTTTAGTCTTCCCTCAACCCAATCCTAACCTTAACCATTGGTTGGGAAAATGCTAAACTGACCCAAGATCAGCACTCAAGACGTGCTCCTCCAAACTATTCAGTCCTTCTGTAATGCCATATCTACGGCAGATATTTTTGAGCATGTGTCTCACACATAGGCCACAATACAACTGACAGGTGGCTAGTATTTTGTACAGAAGTGTAAATGTTATGTGTAAAGACCTGTAGGCCCACGTGAGCACCAGTGCCATGGAACAAGAGATGACATTTATTAAATGTAGCTTCTGACCCCATCCTATTTAGAAATATTATTTTGGTTTTAAAAATCAGATTGCTTATTTTTAATTTCATTTGATTAAACACCAAGCATAGCCGCCACTCCCCTCAATGAAAGCTTTTTTGTCCTGCCCAATGCAGTCACATAATGTTATGCAGGTGAATGAGGACCCAAAAGCGACTTGGCGAAAACAGAGTTTTTAATCCAGTAAAGTTACTTTACAAACAAAAGGCATAATACTACTCGTAATGACGAGAACAGACTGGAGACTTGATCAAGAACTGCAGGTTGCCTCGGGAAGGCACTTGAACGTAGCAGACTCAGACACCTGCTCACCACGCAGCATCTGAGGGAAACACGACACGACAGGGCAATACATAGACACAGCACGGTGAATACTAGACAAGGATCCGACAGGGCAGGAACGGAAAACAAGGAGAGAAATAGGGACTCTAATCAGGGAAAAGGATCGGGAACAGGTGTGGGAAGACTAAATGATTGATTAGGGGAATAGGAACAGCTGGGAGCAGGAACGGAACGATAGAGAGAAGAGAGAGAGGAAGGGAGAGAGAAAAAGGGGAACGAACCTAAAAAGACCAGCAGGGGGAAAATGAACAGAAGGGAAAGCATAATGACAAGACAATCTAAGACAAAACATGACACATAATGTACCATTGTGTTAGATTTGTTAAAATAGAACTCTAGGATATGTGAAGTCCTTTGAGGTGAAGAGTAGTGCTTTACAAATGCAGATGTTTGTCTTACGATTACGATTAAAATCTCCTGCAAAGACAGATGAACAGAGAGCAGAAAGGGGTAGTTATAGACAGGGTAAAAGACAGGGGAGTAACAGACAGAGGAGTAACAGACAGAGGAATAACAGACAGGGTAGTAACAGACAGGGGAGTAACAGACAGGGGAGTTACAGTCAGGGTAGTAACATACAGAGGAGTAACAGACAGGGGAGTAATAGACAGAGGAATTACAGGCAGGGTAGTAACATACAGGGTAGTAACAGACAGGGTAGTAACAGACAGGGTAGTAACAGACAGAGGAGTAACAGACAGGGGAGTAACAGACAGAGGAATAATAGACAGGGTAGTAACATACAGGGTAGTAACAGACAGAGGAATAACAGACAGGGTAGTAACAGACAGGGGAGTAACAGACAGAGGAGTAACAGACAGGGTAGTAACAGACAGGGGAGTAACAGACAGGGGAGTAACAGACAGGGGAGTAACAGACAGGTAACAGAGAGTTTTACCATTAGACAGAGGAGTTAACAGACAGAAGAGTAACAGACAGGAGAGTAACAGACAGAGGAGTAACTGACAGAGGGGTAAAGGACAGGTGAGTAACAGACAGAGGAGTAACTGACAGAGGGGTAAAGGACAGGTGAGTAACAGACAGAGGAGTAATAGACAGAGGAGTAACAGACAGAAGAGTAACAGACAGAAGAGTAACAGGCAGAGGAGTAACTGACAGAGGGGTAAAGGACAGGTGAGTAACAGACAGGGTAGTAACAGACAGAGGAGTAACAGACAGAGGAGTAACAGACAGAGGAGTAACAGACAGGAGAGTAACAGACAGGAGAGTAACAGAGAGAGGAGTAACTGACAGGAGAGTAATAGACAGGGGAGTAACAGACAGAGGAATAATAGACAGGGGAGTAACAGACAGTGGAATTACAGGCAGGGGAATAACAGACAGGTGAGTAACAGACAGTGGAATTACAGGCAGGGGAATAACAGACAGGTGAGTTCTAGGTTTTACCATTTTACTGATGAACCAAACTGAACCCAAAGGCACACAGTGCGTATGTGATCACATGATCACCATGATACCTGCACATGGACTCAGTACTGGTACCCCGTGTAAATAGCCACGTTATCATTGTGTATGTGATCACATGATCACCATGATACCTGCACATGGACTCAGTACTGGTACCCCGTTTAAATAGCCACTTTATCATTGTGTATGTGGTCACATGATCACCATGATACCTGCACATGGACTCAGTACTGGTACCCCGTGTAAATAGCCACGTTATCATTGTGTATGTGGTCACATGATCACCATGATACCTGCACATGGACTCAGTACTGGTACCCGTGTATATAGCCACGTTATCATTGTGTATTTATTCCTTGTGTTATTATTTTTCGATTTTTCTACTAAACCATTTCTCTCCACATTGTTGTTTGTGAAGCATGTGACAAATACAATCTGATTTGATTGAGCTGGATGCCACACCCGGTATCTACATTCCACATGGCAATTAACCAACCTGATCAACCAAACTGATCAACCAAACTGATCAACCAAACTGATCAACCAAACTGATCAACCAAACTGATCAACCAAACTGATCAACCAAACTGATCGATCAACCAAACTGATCAACCAAACTGATCAACCAAACTGAGCATCGATTCGGTACTGGTTCACTGTGTTGATATCCAGGATACTCACTGTGTATTTCATCTTTTTGTCATTTTTTTTGGACTATTTTTCGCTCTGCATTTTTGGGAACGTTCCGTATCTATGCATTTCACTGTTGCTCTACACCTGTTGATTACAAAGCATGTGTCAAATAATATTGTATCTGATTTGACTGTGCTGGATGATACGCCCTGTATCTACATACCAAATGGCACCCTATTCCCTACATAGTGCACTCCATCCAGAGCCTTGGTCGAAAGTAGTGCACTATATAGGGAATAGGGTAGCATTTGGTACACAGCCACAGCATCTCTCTTCTCTTTACTATCTGTCTGCATTGTTATATGTTCTTAAACTACAAATATAAATGTTTTTAAAAACACTGAATTATGTTGCTGGTTCAATTCTAAACACTAAGTTAATTGAAGTACGAAGGCAGCAAATTTGAAAAAGAACAGCAATTCTATTGGAATATGGTTGAAATGTAATGGACTGTGGAGCGGTGCATGTCGCCAGGGAGGAAGAGGGAGGTACAGCACCTGTGTACACCTGAACCAGTCTCACCTGTTCCTTCATCTGCGTGGGTTTATATGTTCATTGACATTTCTAAACAGCCCAGATGAAAGGCTTCAAACAGCACCAATACTTACTTAGTCATTTACCACCTGACAACAGACGGATTGGTGAACGAAACCGCTGCAGGGATTGTTTTTTTAAATGTATTTCAGTTCTAACATTTAACCAGGTAGGCTAGCTGAGAACGAGTTCTCATTTACAACTGAGACCTGGCCAAGAGAAAGCGAAGCAGTGCGACACAAAACACAACACAGAGTTAATAGAAAAAATAATGTCTATATACAGTGTGTGCAAATGGTGTGAGGAGGTAAGGCAATAAATAGGCCATAGTAGGTTTAAAGATATTAGGCATTCTTCACCACACTGTGGGTGGACTTTTTCAGATTGTCAGTGATGTGTACGCCGTGGAACTTGAAGCTTTGCACCTTCTCCACTGCAGTCCCATCGATGCGGATGGGGGCGTGCTCCCTCTGCTGTTTCCTGAAGTCCACGATCGTTTTGTTGACGTTGAGTGAGAGGTTGTTTTCCTGACACCACACCTAGTTCCCTCACCTCCTCCCTGTAGGCTGTGTCGTCATTGTTGTCATTGCAGACTTTGTATGCAAAGTTGATGATTGAGTAGGAGGTGTGCATGGCTACACAGTCATGGGTGAACAGGAAGTACAGGAGAGGGCAAAGCATGCATCATTGTGGGTTGAGGATCAGCGAAGTGGAGGTGTTGTTTCCTTCCTTCACCACCTGGGGGCGCTCATCAGGAAGTCCAGGACCCAGTTGCACAGGGCGGGGTTCAGAACCAGGGCCCTGAGTTTAATGATGAGCTTTGATGGTACTATGGTGTTTTAGGCTGAGCTGTAGTCAATGAACAGCATTCTTACATAGGTATTCCTCTTGTCCAGATTGGGTAGGGCAGTGTGCAGTGCGATGGTGATTGCGTCGTCTGTGGATCTATTTGGAAAGGTATGCAAATTGAAGTGGGTCTATGCTGTCATGTAAGGTAGAGGTCATATGATCTTCATGATGACATAAGTGAGTGCTACGGGATGATGGTCATTTAGTTCAATTAGCTTTGCTTCCTTGGGTACAGGAACAATGGTGGAAATCATGAAGAAAGTGGGGACAGCAGAATGGGATAAGGAGAGATTGAATATGTCCGTAAACACTCCAGCTAGTTGGCCTGCGCATGCTCTGAGGACGCGGCCATGCGAGGGTTAACATACTTAAATGTCTTACTCAAGTTGGCCACGGACAATGAGATCCCACAGTCCTCGGGAGCAGGCTACGTTGGTGGCACTGTGTTATCTTCAAAGCTGGTGAAGAAGGATTAGCTTGTCCGAGAACAAGACGTCGGTGTCTGCGACATGGCTGGTCTTCCCTTTGTAATCCGTGATTGTCTGTAGTCCCTGCCACGTAAGTCTTGTGTCTGAGCTGTTGAATTGTGACACCACTTTGTCTCTGTACTGACATTTGCCTGTTTGATTGCCTTACAGACGAAATAAATGCAATGTTCGTATTTAACCATATTCCCAGTCACCTTGCCGTGGTTAAATGCAGTGATTTTGCTTTCAGTTTTCGCGAATGCTGCCATTTATCCATAGTTTTCTGTTTGGGTAGGTTTTCATAGTCACAGTGTGCACAACATCCACTATACACTTCCTGATGAACTCAGTCACTGTGTCCGTGTATATGTTAATGCTATTCACAGAGGCTGAACCAGACTGGCCTCTGTACTGTGGAAAGTCCATCACTCCCGATGTAAACAAAGCACAGGGCACTATAGAGACAATCCATCCATCTCCATGCCCATCAAGATGATGGCTCCTTGGGTGCATCTCTCTCTACTGCACCTGCATTTCCTGGAAGAACGAGGATGTGACTTAACAAAGAGATTCCAGAACAGTGGAGATGTTCTACTTCCAGAGAAAATCCTGGATTCTACAGGCCTACAGCTTCAGTCTTTGCAACTTTAGTTCAACAACAGCAGATTGTTCAACGTTCTTTTGTCACAGACGATTGTTGCAGAGTTCTTCTGTGAGACTAGAGAGGCCGGCCAGTCAGAAGCAAGCTAAGGGGTGCTTGACGTCATCTGCTGCCATGGAAACACAATCTGTACAGATGTGGTGAAATCTGTGGTTGTTAGTTTCTAGAGGACTAGTGAGTTTCTAGTCCAGCCTATTTCTACCCCAACTGTTTTGTTGCTGACCTGGCAGATGTAAGCATTATGGCAATGTTGCACATGCTGACCTATGACTTTTTTAAGACTATGAAGCTCATTTCAATTCTGTGCACTTATGTTGAGAAACACTGGGCTATGGCAACATGATATCGTAAAAAGATACTAGTGATGGAATTTAAGTGTGTTAAGTTGGGAATGTCTTTCTTAAAGCAGTAGCAGCAGCACCTGCACCATTCTATGGTCCCACCACGATGTAACATAACTCCTCTATGACCTGTTGAAGACAGAGCTGTTAGCGGGAGGTTGATTGAGTCGTCGTTGAGTCTGGCTGGTTCCTCTTGAAGATACAGCAGCAGAGTATAGTCCCTCCTATCAGGAGCATGGAGGAGGACCACCTATTGAATTCAGCCAAGTAACCCAAAACACCCAAAATGATCCAGCAGGAATGGGATATTCTGTATCATGTAATGGTACACAAAGAAGAGAGTGATGAGCTGGAGGATACCAGCCAGGATAAAGAATGTTCCACTGATAAACTTGACTTTGATCCTGGTCCTTTTACTCTTGATGCAGTTACAGCACCTGGTCCCAAAGATGAACCTTATCACTCCTAGAGTTGCCAGGATGTAGGAGATGGAAGTGATCATCATAGGAGCCCATTTGACCCCACTGGGGGGGGGGGGGTACATAAAAAACTACTATATAGGCACTAGGGAGACTATCTATCCAAACGCTCCCAGAAACCTGACTTCAATATCACTAGAGGGTAGGAGCTCCACAGTACGACCCCCATAACCAGGAGCAGGGCCGCTGCCTCCCAGCAGATGTAGAGCGCGACCCCCAACTCCCCCAAATGGTGCTGGCCGTCCAGGAGACAGGAACGAGCACCAGGATTACAGCCAGGATGAAGATCATTCTGGAGATGATCATTACTTTGGCCTTGGATTTTTTGTTCTCGTAACTGTTGGTGCACTTGGCACCGAATATGGATACTCCCAGTACCCAGAAGATGATGGCCATGGCTCTGGCGGCGGCTGATCCTGGGTTAAGGCCAGCATGTAGTCGTAGACCTGACACTGCAACAGGTCCCAGGTCAGGTCCCAGGTTACATGACAGGTGGCGATGTTGTAAATTTGTAAGGTCTACCTGTCCACCACATTCGGCACGTGACATATTATATTTGATTTGAAGGTAGCCAGACTGCACACTGGCTCAATTAAATTCCATCACTAGTATCTTATATGATCTTATGTTAACATAGCCCAGTGTTTCTCAATATAAATGCAGAGAACTGAATTAAGCTTCATAGTCTTCAAAAAGTCTTAGGGGATCTTGTGCAATATTGTTAACTTTTGCCAGTGAAGCAACCTATCCATTGAGATGTGGGTCAGTATGTGGTTGAGACAAACTTGAGGGAGACACTAGTGACATTCAGTGAGATTGAAACTACATGCTGAAAAACATTTAAGTTTGAAATAAGTAATTGTAAGGTTGGATTCATGGACTGAAAGTAACTATACAATAGACTATATTTACTAATGATAACAGTTTCTTGGACATGGCTTGATATAATCCTACACTATGATATATGCTTCAGTCAGAAGGTCCCAGTCACTGACAGTAGGCTTGTGGTTAACATGGTGAACATAAACAGGAAATGCACAGCAGCAACCAGGAAACACTTTGCTGTCAGATACGTTTTTAATTTGAACATCTTTAACAGGATTAAACAATCAACTACTGATTAAATTCATCTCCACTTAAATTCATCCCATTTTAAAGAAGCATAAAGAGAAGTATCAATACTGGTATATAACATCAGAGAGGAAACAGTGAGAATATGTCCCTTCATTGCAGAGTCTCATCAGGAACTACCAGTCTAAATTAACTGAATATTTGAACACAATATGTCATAAACTCCCCTTTGACGTGTTAAAGACAAGATGGAATAATGACTATGTTGCTTTCACACCTATCAGGTCCTTTCCAATATTATAACATTGAACAGAAAGGATTGAGACCATTTTTCATCATAGAATTAAATATAAATTCACAATTATTGGATCCCCATGATTTTTGTAACAAGAAAGTAGAGCTTCTGGCCCAGATGTTCGTGGGAGGTTAATATACAGTGGGGAGAACAAGTATTTGTTAACCTGCAAAATCGGCAGTGTTTCCTACTTACAAAGCATGTAGAGGCCTGTAATTTTTATCATAGGTACATTTCAACTGTGAGAGATGGAATCTAAAACAAAATTCCAGAAAATCATATTGTATGATTTATAAGTAATTAATTTGCATTTTATTGCATGCAATAAGTATTTGATCACCTACCAACCAGTAAGAATTCCGGCTCTCACAGACCTGTTAGTTTTTCTTTAAGAATCCCTGCTGTTCTCCACTCATTACCTGTATTAACTGCACGTGTTTGAACTCGTTACCTGTATAAAAGACACCTGTCCACACACTCAAACAGACTCCAACCTCTCCACAATGGACAAGACCAGACAGCTGTGTAAGGACATTAGGGATACAATTGTAGACCTGCACAATGCTGGGATGGGCTACAGGACAATCGGCAAGCAGCTTGGTGAGAAGGCAACAACTGTTGGCACAATTATTAGAAAATGGAAGAAGTTCAAGATGACGGTCAATCACCCTCAGTCTGAGGCTCCATGCAAGATCTCACCTCGTGGGGCATCAATGATCATGAGGAAGGTGAGGGATCAGCCCAGAACTACACGGCAGGACCTGGTCAATGACCAGATTTTCAGAATGGATGGAGGGTAAAGTTGCTCCTAGTTCTTGGGTCAGTTTAGCATTTTCCCCACTCACGCTTACAGTTAGGATTTGGTTGAGGGAAGACTCGACAATGTCTAAATCAACCTCCCGCTAACCTCTTTGTCAAGAAGCTGAACTTTCTTGTTATAAAAACCATTGGGATCCGGTAATTGTGATTCTATATTTAATTCTAGGATGAAAAATGGCCTCTATCCTTTCTGTTCAATGTTAGAATATTGGAAGGGACCAAATAGGTGTGAAACAACATAGTTATTGTTCCACCTTGTCTTTAAAACTTGGTTCCTGTGGGACGGTTGCGCTAACGTAGGCTAATGAGATTAGCATGAGGTTGTAAGTAACAAGAATATTTCCCAGGACATAGACATATCTGATATTGACAAAAAGCTTAAAATCTTGTTAATCTAACTGAACTGTCCAGCAGAATGACAACTGGTGGAAGAGGGAAAGTTACACGTTATGTTGGCTGACAATTTGTTAGCTACGCTGTCTTTACGAACCACATAGCATATTATTACAGCAGTATGTACCGGTATGTTAGCTAGCTACTTACCGTTAGTAGTTACAGCTGAAATTTACATACACTAGGTTGGAGTCATTAAAACTTGTATTTCAACCACTCCACAAATTTCTTTTTAACACACTATAGTTTTGGCAAGTCGGTTAGGACACCTACTTTGTGCATGACACAAGTCATTTTTCCAACAATTGTTTACAGACAGATTATTTCAAATCAAATCAAATATATGTATATAGCCCTTCTTATATCAGCTGATATCCCAGCCTAAAACCCCAAACAACAAGCAATGCAGATGTAGAAGCACGGTGGCTAGGAAAAACTCCCTACAAAGGCCAAAACCTAGGAAGAAAAGTAGAGAGGAACCAGGCTTTGAGGGGTGGCCAGTCCTCTTCTGGCTGTGCCGGGTGGAAATTATAACAAAACATGGCCAAGATGTTCAAATGTTCATAAATGACCAGCATTGTCAAATAGTAATAATCACAGTAGTTGTCGAGGGTGCAACAGGTCAGCACCTCAGGAGTAAATGTCAGTTTGCTTTTCATAGCCGATCATTGAGAGTATCTCTACCACTCCTGCTGTCTCTAGAGAGTTGAAAACAGCATGTCTGGGACAGGTAGCACGTGAACAGGATTCCATAGCCACAGGCAGAAAAGTTGAAACTGGAGCAGCAGCACAGCCAGTTGGCCTGGGGACAGCAAGGAGTTATCATGCCAGGTAGTCCTGAAGCATGGTCCTAGGGCTCTGGTCCTCCGAGAGAGAAAGAAAGAGAGAATTAGAGAGAGCACACTTAAATTCACACAGGACACCGGATAAGACAGGAGAAATACTCCAGATATAACAGACTGACCCAAGCCCCCCGACACAAACTACTGCAGCAGAAATACTGGAGGCTGAGACAGGAGAGGTCAGGAGACACTGTGGCCCCATTGTATTTCACTTATAATTCAGTGTATCACAAGTCCAGTGGGTCAGGAGTTTACATACATTATGTTGACTGTGCCTTTAAACAGCTTGTAATTCCAGAAAATTATGTCATGGCTTTAGAAGCTTCTGATAGGCTAATTGACATAATTTGAGTCAATTGGAGGTGTACCTGTGGATGAATTGAAGGCCTACCTTCAAACTCAATGCCTCTTTGCTTGTCATCATGGTAAAATCAAAAGAAATCAGCCAAGACCTCAGAAAAAAAATTGTTGACCTTCACAAGTCTGGTTCATCCTTGGGAGAAATTTCCAAACGCGTGAAGGTACCACGTTCACCTGTACAAACAATAGTACACAAGTATAAACATCATGGGACCAAGCAGCCGTCCTACCTGAACGTCCTACCTGTAACGATGTTCGTCTGTTGTTTGTAGAGAGTCAGACCGAAATGCAGCGTGTAGGTTACTCATGACTTTTAATAAAGATAAAGCGGTACATGAAATAACTGAAAATATGAAAACAACAAACGAGTGAAACTAATTACAGCCTATCTGGTGAATAACACAGAGACAGGTACAATCACCCACGAAAATACAACGCGCACTCAGGCTACCTAAATACGGTTGCCAATCCGAGACAACTAGAATCAGCTACTCCAATTAGGAATCGCCTCAGGCAGCCAAGCCTAACTAGACACACCCCTAATAAATACAAACCCCAATACGAAATACAACATATAAACCCATGTCACACCCTGGCCTACCCAAACATATAACAAAAACACAAGATACAATGACCAAGGCGTGACACTACCGCTCAGGAAGGAGATATGTTCTGTGTCCTAGAGATGAACGTACTTTGGTGCGAAAGTACAAATAAATCCCAGAACAACAGCAAAACCTCGTGAAGAACTTGTGAAGATGCTGGAGGAAACCTGCACAAAGTATCTATATCCACAGTAAAAATGAGTCCTATATCGACATAACCTGAAATTTTAGCAAGGAAGAAGCCACTTCTCCAAAACCACCATAAAAAGCCAGACAACGGTTTGCAACTGCACATCTGGAAAAAGATTGTACATTTTGGAGGAATGTACTCTGGTCTGATGAAACAAAAATATAACTGTTTTGCCATAATGACCATCGTTATGTTTGACGGAAAAAGGAGGATGCTTGCAAGCCGAAGACCACCATCCCAACCGTGAAGCATGGGGGTGGCAGCATCATGTTGTGGGGAGGGTTTGCTGCAGGAGGGACTGGTGCACTTCAAAAAATAGATTGCATTATGTGAAATTATGTGGATATATTGAAGCAACATCTCAAAACATCAGTCAGGAAGTTAAAGTTTGGTCGCAAATGGGTTCTTCCAAATGGACAATGATCCCAAGCATACTTCCAAAGTTGTGGCAAAATGGCTTAAGGACAACTAAGTCAAGGTATTGGAGTGCCCATTACAAAGCCCTGATCTCAATCCCATAGAACTACAAACCTGACTCAGTTACACCAGCTCTGTCAGGAGGAATGGGCCAAAATTCATCCAACTTAATGTGGGAAGCTTGTGGAAGGCTTTGACCCAAGTGAAACAATTTAAAGGCAATGCTACCAAATACTAATTGAGTGTATGTAAACTCCTGACCCACTGGGAATCTGATGAAAGAAACAGAAGCTGAATTAAATCATTCTCTCTACTATTCTGACATTTCACATTCTTAAAATAAGGTGGTGATCCTAACTGACCTAAGACAGGGAATTTTTACTAGGATTAAATGTCAGGAATTGTGAAAAACTGTGTTTAAATGTATTTGGCTAAGGTGTATGTAAACTTCCGACTTCAACTGTATACATCAAACTTGCCAGTATATTAACTATAGGCTATCTAACTACCCAACGTTTATTGACTTGATTATTGTCATCATTCTTCGCTTAGCTAAATGGTATAGTGGTTGTGCTTTCTCAATGGACATTCGGGTGCTTTCGTAAATTCACTCTGGCTATCTGTAGGCTGGACACAGAGCGAGTCAAAATTCACCAAAGGCTGAAAAATCTGCTTAACTTAAGAACGCTGGTTAACTGGAACACTGGGCGTGAGCCCAATGCAGATTAATGGAATCGAACGTTCAGAGCTTGTTTTGACTGGAGTGATGCTTAAAATCCCGTAAAAAAATGTATCCCTTTTTATTTTACCATTACAATCTGTTTATCGGACGAAACTGGAATAAAACAACTTGTGTAGAAAGTAAACATCCGCACCTCGATGGTGTCATCTGTGCTTATGTCTACTTAATGAAAAAAATTCTGGTCTAGCGATCGATGACAAACAAACTCACTGCCCAGACTTACATAATTACACAGACAACAGCCACCCTCGAAACATCTTTACCCATCTCTACACAAAAGCCACGGCCTTTGCAGAGCAAGTTGAACAACTACTTCAAGGTCTCAGAGCTAGTGACGTCACCTATTGAAATGCTATTACCATGCACCCGCTAACTAGCTAGCCATTTCACACCGGTTACACCCCACTAGCTAGCTAGCCATTTCACACAGGTTACACCCCACGAACTAGCTAGCCATTTCACACCGGTTACACCCCGCTAACTAGCTAGCCATTTCACACTGGTTACACCCCACTAACTAGCTAGCCATTTCACACCGGTTACACCCCGCTAACTAGCTATCCATTTCACACCGGTTACACCCCGCTAACTAGCTAGCCATTTCACACTGGTTACACCCCGCTAACTAGCTAGCCATTTCACACCGGTTACACCCCGCTAACTAGCTATCCATTTCACACCGGTTACACCCCGCTAACTAGCTATCCATTTCACACCGGTTACACCCCACGAACTAGCTATCCATTTCACACCGGTTACACCCCACGAACTAGCTAGCCATTTCACACCGGTTACACCCCGCTAACTAGCTATCCATTTCACACCGGTTACACCCCGCTAACTAGCTATCCATTTCACACCGGTTACACCCCACTAGCTAGCTAGCCATTTCACACAGGTTACACCCCACGAACTAGCTAGCCATTTCACACCGGTTACACCCCGCTAACTAGCTAGCCATTTCACACTGGTTACACCCCACTAACTAGCTAGCCATTTCACACCGGTTACACCCCGCTAACTAGCTATCCATTTCACACCGGTTACACCCCGCTAACTAGCTAGCCATTTCACACTGGTTACACCCCGCTAACTAGCTAGCCATTTCACACCGGTTACACCCCGCTAACTAGCTATCCATTTCACACCGGTTACACCCCGCTAACTAGCTATCCATTTCACACCGGTTACACCCCACGAACTAGCTAGCCATTTCACACCGGTTACACCCCGCTAACTAGCTAGCCATTTCACACCGGTTACACCCCGCTAACTAGCTAGCCATTTCACACCGGTTACACCCCGCTAACTAGCTAGCCATTTCACACCGGTTACACCCCGCTAACTAATTAGCCATTTCACATCGGTTACACCCCACTAGCTAGCTAGCCATTTCACACAGGTTACAACCTACGAACTATCTAGCCATTTCAGACTGGTTACACCCCACTAACTAATTAGCCATTTCACACCGGTTACACCCCGCTAACTAGCTATCCATTTCACACCGGTTACACCCCGCTAACTAGCTAGCCATTTCACACCGGTTGCACCCCGCTAACTAGCTAGCCATTTCACACCGGTTACACCCCGCTAACTAGCTAGCCATTTCACACCGGTTACACCCCGCTAACTAGCTATCCATTTCACACCGGTTACACCCCGCTAACTAGCTAGCCATTTCACAATATACACAAAAACAATATACACTGTATGATATTTGGCAAAATAGACAGCATGCCTCTCCATAGGAAAACAATGGGGGGGTTCTCAACGTTCCAAGGGCAAAAAGTATTTTGGGGCTAGCATTTGATGACAACTGAGCTAGCTGCACAGGCTTACATAACTAGACAGAGGAGATTCTCATGATTAAAATGGTATCCGACTTGAAAAATATCAAAATATACACATTGCAAGATATTTGATGAAATAGACAGACATGCCTATATTTCTTCCATAGGAAACAATGGGAAGACCGCAGAGTTCCAATATTATTTTTGTTGTTTACATTTTAACTATAAAACAATGTGAGCAGGTCTCATTTCCAACAATAGCGAGGCTGGCATTGTGACGTTGAACAATAAGCTGGGAATAGAATCTTTGGAAGGCAAGTATGTGCTCAATACAACTAATAGGAGCTGGCAGGGTGAAAAATGCACTAAAATAAGGCCTGTTCTTTTGCGATTACTTCAATAATAATAAGCTGGGAAATATGGGAAATGTGGTCATATTCTGAAACTGGGCTCCAAGGCGGATGCATTGAACTAGTTTCTATCAGAAAATAATGTTGTTAAAAATGTAATGTGCCTACTATCTACCCGCATTTCAGAGCACTCATCTGAGTGTACCAGAGCGGAGAGTGCTCAACACCCATTGAATATGGCCAGTGTCAATAAACTTTGGGAATAAAGCATAAATAAATTGTTTCCAGCAGCACATTTACAGTCAAATTACTATAGGAACAAATATGACTGATTTACAGAAATATTGGAACAAAGTTGTCTAATGAAGGCAAACAATTTAGAATCCTCCAATCCTGTAGCCTACTCCCGACAATCACCTAAGGGTTTTGTTTTATCTGAATGGAAACACCATAAATTGAATTAAGCCAAATTTCTTCAAATCAATCCCATATACTATGTCATTACAATAAAGTTTTATATTCTCTAGTAATGCCAATACAGAATACTAGCAAATCCTTCTCAAAGATGCCCTCTGGTGGTCAAACTAGCAATAACTTGCAGTAATAGAAGAAATGTCTGAGAATGAAATGACTTGCCACAGAATGCTGCAGCAGCACTCCGGGTGTGCAGTTAATTTAGACTGGGAGAAGTTCCTGAGGAAACTGCAATGAAGGGACATATTCTCACTGTTTCCTCTCTGATTTCTTATAACAGCATTGACACTTCTCTATATGTTTCTTTAAAATGGGATGAATTTAAGTAGAGAAAGAATTGAATCAGTTGATGATTGTTTAACCCTGTGATTTATGTTCAGATAAAATAATTGTATCTGACTGCAAAACGTTTCCTGGTTGCTGTTTATGTTCACTACATCACCAACAAGCCTACAGTCATGGCCAAAAGTTTTGAGAATGACACAAATAATATTTTCAAAGTTTGCTGCTTCAGTGTCTTTAGATATTTTTGTCAGATGTTACTATGGGATACTGAAGTATAATTACAAGCATTTCATAAGTGTCAAAGGCTTTTATTGACAATTACATGAAGTTGATGCAAAGAGTCAATATATGCAGTTTTTCAAGACCTCTGCAATCCGCCCTGGCATGCTGTCAATTAACTTCTGAGCCACATCCTGACTGATGGCAGCCCATTCTTGCATTATCAATGCTTGGAGCTTTTCAGAATTTGTGGGGTTTTGTTTATCCACCCATCTCTTGAGGATTGACCACAAGTTCTCAATGGGATTAAGGTTTGGGGAGTTTCCTGGCCATGGACCCAAAATATCCAGGAACAGTTTGGTGACAAACAATGCTTTTTCCAACGTGATGGAGCACCTTTCCATAAGGCAAAAATTATAACTAAGTGGCTCGGGGAACAAAATATCGATATTTTGGGTCCATGGTCCAAAACCCCACACATGAATTGTCTCAGAATGCTTTACTGTTGGCATGATACAGGACTGATGGTAGCGCTCACCTTGTCTTCTCCGGACAAGCTTTTTCCCAGATGCCCCAAACAATCAGAAAAGGGATCATCAGATAAAATTACTTTATCCCAGTCCTCAGCAGTCCAATCCCTGTACCTTTTGCAGAATATCAGTCTGTCCCTGATGTTTTTCCTGGAGAGAAGTGGCTTCTTTGCTGCACGTCTTGACACCAGGCCATCCTCCAAAAGTCTTTGCCTCACTGTGCATGCAGATGCACTCATACCTGCCTGCTGCCATTCCTGAGCAAGCTCTGTACTGGTGGTGCCCCGATCCCACAGCTGAATTAACTTTAGGAGACAGTCCTGGCGCTTGCTGGACTTTCTTGGAGCCCTGAAGCCTTCTTCACAACAATTGAACCGCTCTCCTTGAAGTTCTTGATGATCCGATAAACGGTTGATTTAGGTGCAATCTTACTGGCAGCAATATCCTTGCCTGTGAAGCCCTTTTTGTGCAAAGCAATGATGACGGCACGTGTTTCCTTGCAGGTAACAATGGATGACAGAGGAAGAACAATCCCCCTCTCTGATGGGCACGAGATGGTAAGGCGTTACGAAGAGTCAACTTAGTAAAACCTGGCTCCCTCAAATCTCGAAGGCTGATGACACAGGGGTTGCGGATAACGATTCTTAACCGTTAAGATCGAATCAGATTCCAAGCACCACTCTCCTTTCGAAGCTACCAGTCAGTTATTTGATCTCAATCAGCATGGCAGAGTGATCTCCAGCCTTGTCCTTGTCAACACTCACACCTATGTTAAAGAGAGAATCACTGACATGATGTCAGCTGGTCCTTTTGTGGCAGGGCTGAAATGCAGTGGAAATGTTTATGGGGGATTCAGCTCATTTGCATGGCAAATAAGGACTTTGCAAATAATTGCAATTCATCTGGTCACTCTTCATAACATTCTGGAGTATATGCAAATTGCCATCATACAAACTGAGGCAGCAGACTTTGTGAAAATGAATATTTGTGTCATTCTCAAAACTTTTGGCCACGACTGTAAAGTCAGTGACCGGGACCTTCTGACTGAAACATTCAGTACATCAGAGTGCAGAATTATTTCAAGCCTTGTCAATGAAACAGTAATCATTAGTCTATGTAATGTATTATATTGTTCATTTCAGACATCAAGAACAAACTTCGGAGTGACAGCATTTTGATGGGCATGGATATTGTGGAAATGGTGGAGGTCGTGGGTGTTGGGTGGTCCTTTGCAAGGGGTGATGTAAGTTTCCTTCAGATAGATGACACAGACACAGGACTCTTGGTATTAAAGTCGTTTGTAATAAAATGCAATTGCAGACAGATTCACATACAGAATACCTCAGTAGTCTATAGTATAGATCTGTGTGGCGAAACCGGAGACAACACTCCTTATACTAGTTGGTGTGGACAACCTACTGCCAATCATACCTTAACATTGATACATTGGATTAGGTACAAAGTATCTAAGATGAGAAAAACATGTATAGACTGTGGTTTCTCACTCTGCTATTAGCCATCAACCACACCTGTGTAGTCTCAGGCCCTTTGCTGCTTTCGGAACATCTTGGCCTTGAGGCTACGTGACTATCAATAGATGCAGGCAGTTCTCAGCCTGAGAAGTAAAGCAGTACATCTCCATTACCAAGTACTTTTCTATCATTGCACATTGCAAGCATACGAAGGTTACAACCTGATTACATTACAGTAATGTCTTTAGTATTTTTCTACATTGTCATTAACAGGTCACAGAGGAGTTTATGACAAATATTCAGTTCATTTAGACTGCGAGGAGAAATTCCTGAGGAGAATCTGCAATGAAGGGTTAAATTCTCAATGTTTCTTATGCCCATATTAAAACTTCTCTTTAAGTTTCTATCAAATGGGACAAAAAAATAGATGAATTTAAGTGGAGAAGATTTGAGTCAGTAGTTGATTTTTTTTTTAACCCTGTTAAATATGTTTAAATTAAATAATTGTATCTGACTGCAAAACATTTTCTGGTTGCTGTTGTGCATTTCCTGTTTATGTTCACTACATTACCAACAAGCCTACAGTCAGTGATCTGGACATTCTAACTGAAACATACAGTATATCATAGTGTAGAATTATTTCAAGCCTTATCAATGAAACAGTAATCATTTGTCTATTGTATAGTTCATTTCAGTACATCAACCCAACCTTAGAATGATTTATTTCAAAATCAAGGGTTTTTCAGCATAGAGTTTCAATCTATTTATGTGTACTCTTAGGCCCAGTCCCTTTATCATTGCCCCTCAGAACAGGCTTTGGCGTCTAGGGGGGATGTTGCCCCTAGTTACTGATGAACAACCTGTCACGAGATTTTCCACCCCAATGATGATAATGATGATAACTAAACAATAATTTAAGCTTTGACCAATTCTCGAGATTTGTAAGACTCTGGGTTTAATAATAATTATGCAAAGACTAAGATTCTGCAAAAGGTTAGTTGTAGTTTATCCAGAGAGCTCTGAAGTCAAACAATGCATACACAGTCATTTTATAACTCTTACCCCCACCGGCCTGGCAGTTTCTCGCTGTGTCTGTCCTCCCTAGATTAGAGGGGCCTTGGAAAGGCCCTCTGTCCTGTTATCAGTTGTCAGAGTTACAACCAGGTCATGTGTAGTTCAATTGTCCTTTGTTTTCTCAACCATCCATTTCTCACCCTTAACTTCTCACACATACATTATTGGATTATAGTCTTATAATTCTAATACATTTCACATCGTCTTGTAATTAGAATACATTTCACATCGTCTTATAATTAGAATATATTTCACATAGTCTTGTAATTAGAATACATTTCACATCGTCTTATACGTTTCAGGGGGGAATTCTTTAGTCATTACTTTAAACATATAAGTTACTTTATCACAAACTTCGGAGTGAACGAATCAGCTGAGCGAGACAGTCAGGGAGATAGCATTTCGATGGGCATGGATATCGTGTAAATGGGGGAGGTCAGGGCATCGCCAATGGGAGTCCCAGAATGAATACTGGCCGTCGTGATCTGTGCTCTCCCCACCTGAATAGAGACAACCTTCATAGTAACTAACTTTACAAACACAGGTGTGGTCTTGTACGGCCTGTGGATGAGCTGTGTGACCCAAGGCGTGGGAGATACACGGTGTGAGGTGTACAACTCCATTGGGTGGTATTTGCCCGATGTTCTGCAGGCCGCCAGAGCCATGATCCTCACAGCCATCACCCTGGGGGTTCTGGGGGTCGTGGTCTCCGTGGTCGGTGCCAGGTGAGCCAACTGCGTCAAAGACGAAAAGTCTCAGGACAAGTTTATAAATATTACTGAAATACAATTCATCCTGGCCGGAATTATCATCCTCATCCCTGTTTTCTTGGTAGCAATATCAATCATCGACCATTCCACGCAGATCGAAAGAAAGACACTATTGGGGGCCTCGCTGTACTTCGGCTGGGTGGCGGCCACCCTGCTCCTGATTGGAGGGTCATACTGTGCATCACTGTGGGAATCTTTGGATGTATAGTCTACCTAGTGGCCTGTTATATCTCTGTAGGGAATTATCCTGAATCCCAATATATGGACATATGGATGGTTCTGATGACGATCACCTCCATCTCCTCCTTCCTGGGAGATCTAGGAGTGATGGGGTCCATATTTGGGACCAGGTGCTGTAACTGCATCAAGAGTAACAGGACAAGGGTCAAGGCCAGATTTTTCATCCTGGCCGTTATACTGCAGCTCACCACTGAATTTGAGGTTTTCCATTACTTGATAATGGATGTCCACCTGCAGCTCACATATCTTGTCTGGTTTATCCGATACGACCTGATTATTTTAGCTGAGTTGAGGAGCTGGTCTGCCTCCATGCTCCTGATAGGAGGGACCAGACAGGGCTGCTGCATTTTCAAGTGGAACTAGCCAGACTACTAGCCTTTGGTCGCCTCTCCTTCCAGTTCTCTGCTGCCAATGACTGGAATGAACTGCAAAAATCACTGAAGCTGGAGACTCATATCTCCCTCACTAGCTTTAAGCACCAGCTGTCAGAGCAGCTCACAGATCACTGTACCTGTACATAGCCCATCTGTAAACAGCCCATCTATCTACCTCATCCCCATGCTGTGTTTATTTATCGAGAGAGAGAGAGAGAGAGAGAGAGAGAGAGAGAGAGAGAGAGAGAGAGAGAGAGAGAGAGAGAGAGAGAGAGAGACGGGGCTCGTCTTCTTTTTGTACTCCATGATTGACTGTAGACCCTGCCACATTCCTCTTGTGTCTGAGCCATTTAATTGCGACTCTACTTTTTCTCTATTGTAGTGTCTTTAGCTATGCCGGATTAAGTGATATGACATGCTATTCTGTAAAATAATTTATCTGTAATTAATATTCCCTGATTAAGCTAATCAATGTAATTAACTAGAAAGTCGGAGCACCACAAAATAATGTTTATAGATCTGTTATCTTCTGAATAAACTCTTAACCTCTCTGCGCACGGAACCCGCTAGCGGGCTGAAATTCCACCAGCATATGGTGATCGCTACATAAATAGTCATATTAAACATTAATGAAAATACAAGTGTCTCACATGTATCGAAAGCCTAGAATCTTGCTAATCCAACTGCGTTGTGAGATTTAAAAAATGATTTACTGCGAAAGAATACGATGTGATTATCTGAGCATAGAGCCCCATAAAAAACAACACTTTTAACCAGCACAATCACAAACTGCATTAAAATAAATTGTTTACCTTTGACGAGCTTCGTCTGTTTGCAATTCCAATGCTCATTGTTACACAATGAATGATCTTTGGTTTGATAAAATCCGTTTTTATAGCCTAACACGAAACATTTTGTGAACTGCTTGTGTCGTGAATTCCGTCTCATTCCATTTTCAACGACACATTCCAGGTAAATAACCCACACAGAACATGACTTTTCCAGTCATGTTTGGTTTGTAACACAATCGAACCTGATGGGCGATTTTGCGGGACATATTGACTGAAAGAAACCGATTTGAAGACAACAAGTCATGACATCATTGTGCACCAATGATTTGCCCGCTGTTTCGTTGATTGACTGTCTTTTAACCCAATGACCACTGATCATCTTGAAATCTAGCTGGGTAGATAGCCAATGAGCTGAGGTAAACGGCAATAGGCCATGTTTATGTGTTGCAAGACCAACCCATGTAGTAAGCTCCAGCGTAAAGTGAGTGATTCGCTATTGAAGTTTCATACCTGAAGGAGAAACACATATTACGCACTGCATTGTTTGGTAAACGCGCAGATTCAGCTGTTTATATATCAATCATTATGGCGACTAAGTCAGTGAAAGCTAAATCTAAGTCTAGATATACAGCTGTACACACAATTTCAGAATAAATTGATTGGGAAGGTGAGACAGAGATTGTTGTAGGACGATTCATTTAGCGATTGTGGAGGAATATTTTTTGAACGGGAGAGGACATCGTTTTGAACTGGTAAGTTCTTATCATGCTAATGCCCTTGTTTGAAATTAATAATATAAAATATTATTTGTGATTTTTATTTTATATTTTAGAAGCAATATATAAACATGTAATGTCATGAAATGTGAAATAGCCTATTTGAGGCTGTTGAGGGGAGGGCAGGCCCACAACAATGGCCAAAGTGAAATGGAGACAGTAGATACAGCTGGTCTGTTGTAATATAATAAAGACAGTAGATCAAGCTGGTCTGTCATAATATAAAAGAGACAGTAGATCTAGCAGGTCATAATAATATTTTCAACCTTATGTTCCCTGTACTCTCTCTCTCTATATATATATCTGTTTATTATACCTGTTGATACAGGGCTCATATATGAAACTATTCTAACTGAACATTTTCTTTCATAGTGACCCTGACTCCGAATGGGAGTCTTATCCGGTGTCCTGTGTGAATTTAATTCCCAGGTCTCTAAGCAGTCTGGTTGTAGATGTTGTCACAAAACCTCTGCAGCCCAGCTCCACTGGTCGGACTTCTGCGTTCCAGTCATGATGCCGTGCTTTGGCAGCTAGATCGGCATAGCGCAGATTTTTTCGTTCATAAGCCTCATCTACTGAGTCCTCCCAGGGTACTGTGAGCTCAATGATGAAGACCTTATTGAGCGAACGGGACCAGAGCACCATGTCAGGTCTTAGAGTGGTGGTTGCGATCTCCGGAGGAGACACAAGTTGCCGGCCAATGTCAGCTAGCATTTTCCAGTCGTGGGCCAAGAGCAGCTGGTCTCGCTCTAATGGTGTAGAGCCGCTCTTCGGTGGTTTAGCCCCTTCGCGGACAAAGATCTTCCGTAAGGGGTGTGGTGCTGCTGGGGATGGTAGAGAGTTGGTGGCAGCTCGCTTGTCTTTCAGGGCGGACACAAGGTTTTTAAGGACTTGGTTGTGACGCCAAGTGTAGCGTCCTTGGGTGAGGTTTGTTTTACACCCTGTGAGAATGTGCCTGAGGTTGGCTGGCATGGAACAGAGGGCACAGTCCAGATCTTCACCATACCATTGGTGAAGATTAACTGGTGTTGGACGGACGTCATATGTTGCTCTGATGGAAAAGCTCAACCGCCTCGCTTCCAAGGCTACAGGTCCTTCCAGCTGATCTTCCTCTTCTCCACACTGTCCCATCGAGTCCACTGTCCCTGTTTGGCAAGAGAGACTACCTTGGCTCACCTTGCACCCTCCTCCTGATGGAATACTTCCTGCACTACCATCTTCCGCTGCTCTGAAGGAGTGGCCTTACTTCAAGCAGCATGGCTAGTTAGCCCAAGGCCTCCTCTCCCTTGCTGAACATGACCCACAATGTCAGCATGTCTGAGGGCTGCTGTTGCCTCCAAGGTCGGCGCGTTGTTGCTCACCACTGGGTCTCGAGATTCATTCAGTGTACACTTGAATTCCTCTGTTAGACTGGTGAGGGGCAGCTTGAGGACACCATCTCCATAGAGGCCTATGGTGGTAAGGCATCATGGAACTCCGAGCCACTTCTTTAAGTAGCCTGTGACTCCTCTTTCCATCTTCTCCACTGTTGAGATTGGAACCTCATACACTGCTAGGGGCCACAACACCCGGGCTAAGAGACCAAACTGCAGACACCAGGCCTTTAACTTTCCAGGTAGCTGGGTGTTGTCGATCGACTGTAGGCTACTACTGATGTCTTTGCGTAGCTGTTGCACCTGGGCTTTGTCCTTCAGGCTTGCATCATACCACCTTCCAAGGCTTTTTACTGGCTGCTCAGACACTGTTGGGATTTGGTCATCTCCGATGAAGAATTTCCGGGCAGAGAGTACTCCCTTCACATTTGAGATGTTGCGTGACTTGGATGGTTTAATCTTCATACGGGCCCAGCTGATGTTCTCCTTGAGTTTTCTGAGCAGTCTCCTGGTGCATGGGACAGTGGTGGTCAATGTTGTAATGTCGTCCATGTTCTGAGTGGAGGGAGGCGGAAACCAGAGTCGACTCGCTGTCCACCAGCAACCCATTTTGAGGATCTGATGATAACCTCCATTGCCATTATGAATGCCAACGGAGAAATGGTACATCTCGCCATTATACCTACATTCAGGCACTGCCATGAGGTGGTGAACTCTGAGGTGGTGAAGCAGAACTGCAGATCCTGGAAGTACGACTTCACCAGGGTTGTGATGGTGTCCTTCTTCTCCACTGTGCCGCGAAGTTTCTCGAGGGTCAAGGTAAGGTCAGTATTCACTGTTTCCCACAACTTCTTGTCACTGGCGCCAGGCCACTTCACATACGGTCTGTGCCCTGGTAGTCTCCTCTCTCGACTGCAGGTCTGGGAGGCTGGGTGAGTTTCACTCCTGTTGCTGGTTCCACCTCAGTTGTTACTTCGGTGCTTGAGTTTACATCCTCCATGACAGTGGTACTGATGCACTGCAAACTATGGTTTGCGTCCAGTTGCTGTGCTTCATTCGACTGATTTGATCTGAAACATATATCATAATGTAGAATTATTTCAAGCCTTATCTATGAAACTGTTATCATTAGTCTTGTGGCCTACAGCAGATCATCCACCAGGGGGAGACTGGTCGAGGCCCGGTGATAGACGGAGTATACATCACGAGCCGATGGCTCCAGCTGCTGGACATGCCAGGTCTCAACGGTCTCTCCGCCCAGGACTAATTGGGGCTGATTGGGGAGTTGGTGAAGTAAGGTGGGGAAGTAAGGTGACTTCCGTGTAGTTGGAGAAGGTGCCCGAGCTAACACGAGGGAGTTTTAGTTTATGTGCCCGACAGGATACAGCAAGACCCGGAGCCCAGAAGACGTATCCCAGAGAGTGTCTCATGGGGAGACCTATCCTTTTCTTTGGATTTATTATTTAATAAAGACCATTGAAACTGAGCTAATAATACTCTGTCCATGTCTGATCTGTGTAAAAGTCTTGACCAAAACCCCTGGTCTGCCACAGTGTATTTAGTCTATTGTATAGTTCCTTTCAGTCCATAAATCCAAACTCACAATTGTTTACTTCACAGTCAAGCGTTTTTCAGCATGTAGTTTCAATCTATTAATGTGTACTGTTTAGGCCCAGTCCCTTTATCATTGCCCCTCAGAACAGGCTTTGGGGTGTCGGGTAAAGTTGCCCATAGTTGCTGATCATGGGTCAGTTTAGCATTTTCCCCACTAATGGTTAAGGTTAGGATTGGGTTGAGGGAAGACTAAAACAGGTTTTAATACCTCTTCAGCCCAAACTCAGATTGGGAAACTTTAATTTTCATCAAATCACAACAACATTGTTGTATAGTTATTATAATTATCCCTATTTGGTATTAATTGGTTAATTCTAGGTTGGTTCTCAACATTCCATACTGTTACACAATGCTGTTTGATGAGTTTCAACTGAGTAGAGTTTTTTTTACCTATTCGGGTCGCTGCCACATCCTGCCCCACATTTTTATTAATAGGATTTACGTTTCCGTGACAACATATCTAAGTGACATCACAGCATTGAACAGTGATAGAGGTCATCTGAGTGGAACAGCGCCGCATTCTTACAGGAGTCAGCAACGAACTTGAGTAAACACATTTGCTGAATGAGACGCAGTCAGGGAGACAGCATTTTGATGGGAATGGATTTCGTGTTTACCGTGGAGGTCGTGGGCATCGCCCTGGGAGTCATAGGATTAATACTGACCATCGTGGTCTGTGCACTCCCCACCTGGATAGAGATAACCATCATAGAGGCTAATGTTGCCAACACAGAGGTGGTAACGCACGGCCTGTGGATGAGATGTGTGACTCAAGGCAAGGGACAGACACAGTGTGAGGTGTACAACTCCATGTGGGATTTGCCAGATTGTATACAGCCTGTCAAAGCCATGATCCTCACTGCCATCATCCTGGGGGTTCTGGGGGTCACAATCTCCATGGTCGGAGCAAAGTGCACCTACTGCATCAAAGATGAAACGTCTCAGACTAAATTGATAATCATCGCTGGAATTATTTTCATCCTGGACGGAATTCTCATCCTCAGCACTTTATTCATGGTAAAAATAACCGTCCAAATCGACTGCTTCAGACAGTACAAAGGAAACTTTGAGTTGGGGAACTCGCTGTACTTCAGCTGGGTGGCGGCCGCCCTGCTCCTCATTGAAGGGTTCATACTGTGCATCAATGTGGGAGTGTTTGGATGGATGATGGGAATCTTTGGATGGATAATCTCCCTCATGCCCTGTTATATCTCTGTATTGTTTATATTGTACCCCTACACATGGACGTTTCTGATGATCACGACCTCCATCTCCTCCATCCTGGGAGCTCTAGGAGTGATGGGGTCCATCTTTGGGACCAGGTGCTGTAACTGCATCAAGAGTAACAGGATCAGGGTCAAGGCCAGGTTCATTGTTGGAATATTCTTCATCCTGGCTGGTATCCTGCAATTCACCAATGTCTTCTTGAGCTATTACTTGACACATAACCTTCCAGAATACAGGAGGGGGCTTTTGATATCTTTTGCTGAACACAGTAGATGGGCCGCCTCCATGCTCCTGATAGGAGGAACCATACTCTGCTGCAGCACCTTGAAGAAGAAGCCAGACTCGACAACGACTAAATCAATCTCCCACTAACATCTCTGTCCAGAAGCCGTACTTTCTTGTTTTAAAAACCATAGGGATCCATTCATTCTGATTATATTATGAAAACTCTTCTCTATCCCTTCTGTTCGGTGTTAGAATATTGGAAGGGATCAGATTAGGTGTTCCACCTTGTCTTTAACCAGTCAAAGAGGACTTTTGACATATTGTGTTCATATATTCAATTAATTTAGACTGAGAAGTTCCTGAGGAGACTGCAATGAAGGGACGTATTCTCACTGTTTCTTCTGATTTCCTATACTCATATTGATACTTCTCTTTCTGTTTCTTTAAAATGGGATGAATTTAAGTAGAATAAGATTTGAATAAAACGTTGATTGTTTAATGCTGTTAAAAATGTTCAAATAAAAATGTTCAAATAAAAAAAACTGACGACAAAGCATTTCCTGGTTGCTGCTGTGCATTTCCTGTTTATGCTCACCACGTAACCACAATCCTACAGTCAGTGACTGGGACCTTCTGACTGAAACGTATACAGTGGGGAGAACAAGTATTTGATACACTGCCGATTTTGCAGGTTTTCCTACTTTCAAAGAATGTAGAGGTCTGTAATTTTTATCATAGGTACACTTCAACTGTGATAGACGGAATCTAAAACAAAAATCCAGAAAATCACATTTATGATCTTTAATTCATTTGCATTTTATTGCATGACATAGGTATTTGATATATCAGAAAAGCAGACAGGTACAGAAACCTTTGTTAGCAATTACAAAGATCATACGTTTCCTGTAGTTCTTGACCAGGTTTGCACACACTGCAGCAGGGATTTTGGCCCACTCCTCCATACAGACCTTCTCCAGATCCTTCAGGTTTCGAGGCTGTCGCTGGGCAATACGCACTTTCAGCTCCCTCCAAAGATTTGCTAGTGGGTTCAGGTCTGGAGACTGGCTAGGCCACTCCAGGACCTTGAGATGCTTCTTACGGAGCCACTCCTTAGTTGCCCTGGCTGTGTGTTTCGGGTCGTTGTCATGCTGGAAGACCCAGTCACGACCCATCTTCAATGCTCTTACTGAGGGAAGGAGGTTGTTGGCCAAGATCTCACGATACATGGCCCCATCCATCCTCCCCTCAATACGGTGCAGTCATCCTGTCCCCTTTGCAGAAAAGCATCCCCAAAGAATGATGCATCCCACCTCCATGCTTCACGGTTGGGATGGTGTTCTTGGTGCTGTACTCATCCTTCTTCTTCCTCCAAACACGGTGAGTGGAGTTTAGACCAAAAAGCTCTATTTTTGTCTCATCAGACCACATGACCATCTCCCATTCCTCCTCTGGATCATCCAGATGGTCATTGGCAAACATCAGACGGGCCTGGAAATGCGCTGGCTTGAGCAGGGGGACCTTGCGTGCACTGCAGGATTTTAATCCATTACAGGGTAGTGTGACAGGGGCGCCAACCCAGACAGGATGATCATTGCACCAACAGTTGTTGCCTTCTCACCAAGCTGCTTGCCTATTGACCTGTAGCCCATCCCAGCCTTGTGCAGGTCTACAATTTTATCCCTGATGTCCTTACACAGCTCTCTGGTCTTGGCCATTGTGGAGAGGTTGGAGTCTGTTTGATTGAGTGTGTAGACAGGTGTCTTTTATACTGGTAACGAGTTCAAACAGGTGCAGTTAATACAGGTAATGAGTGGAGAACAGGAGGGCTTCTTAAAGAAAAACTGCAAAATCAGCAGTGTATCAAATACTTGTTTTCACCACTGTATCATAGTGTAGAATGATTTCAAGTCCATTAAATTGTTATCATTAGTCCATTTAGTCTTTTGTATAGTTCATTTCAGTCCATGAATCCAACCTTACAATTATTTATTTCAAACGTAAATGTTTTTCCACATGTCGTTTCAATCTAACTGAATGTCACTAGGATCTCCCTCAAGTGTGTCCCAAACACATACTGCCCCACATCTGAAAGAATATGTTGTTTCCCTGCCAGAAGATAGCAAAATGGCAATATTGCACAAGATCCCCTAAGACTTTTTGAAGACTATGAAGTGTCATGACATTTCCCTCTTTGGGTACAGCGATTACCATCCCCTCTCCTTGTCTCCTACAGTCAGGCTGCTGTGAACTCAGGTCGTAAATTCCTGGAGGAGATTATCTCCTCATGGCCACAGTATATAGAGAGAGTGAGTTTTCATAAAGAGAACAAAGGAATTTCTTCCACCTCAATTTCTTCCAGATCTTGAGGTCTGAACAACATATATGTTCTGGAGAAGGTATAAAAGATTGGTGAAGAATCCAGCTACGAACTGGTCCGTTTGGTCAAATTTTGTGAAACTCATGGGAGACAATACAGCCATATTACCATAACACTGTTTATACAATAGCCTCAGATATGAGGCTTACATCTAATTGTTGTATAAGATGAATGAGTGAGGATGATACTGTTTGTGAAATTGTGTAATGTGATTTTGGTCTGTTTAATGAAGGAAACTAAATCAGAGGACCGCCCATGAGCACAGTTATGGTCTGGCGTCCTGGGACAGGCACATTTTTGCTCTTCCGAATAAAACCCCCACCTTGAGAAAATCTCAACAGACCATGTTTCGCTCAATTACGAGAGGAATAAGGTTGAGACCAGCTTACCTCGATAACGAGAGGGCCAAAGTTTGAGAGGAGACCATAAACCTAAGGTTTGAGGAGATGGCTGAATCTTTTAACCATACCACGTGGTTAAACTCTTAGACTACCGACAGAATAAGAACAAGTCTTGGATATTAATTACTAGTCTGCAGCTAGGAATTCAGTATCATTGAATGCGAAGACCGACAACCGCCGAAACATCTATCCTATACTGACATGAATGAATGTCACTCTGAACTATCCATTCTAACCACGACAGAGAGAAGGAGGACAAACTCTCCAACAGAAACACACTATTCAACAGAGATCCCGACGACACACTGAGCGTAAATATTTGTATTGATTGCAATTATTCCCGATTGAGTGAGTGTTCATGTGCAAAGTATTAGCATTTCAATTGTTATAAATATCAACTTTGTCGTGTCTCATCTCAGTTGACCCCCACATCCCTTTGTGTCCACCAAGCCGCGATACCGGTTTATCCCACTCACTAGAGAAACACTGTTATAATTTCTTTGTAACTATCTAGTGTTTGGTTATGCATTTCTGTGAATTACTTAGTTAGTAAATAAGTGATTTAAGACAATTGATGTATGGATGACTCATAGTGAAGACTGGGTTCGTGCAGATAACCAACAATTTACGACGTTTGGAATGAGACTAACATGAGGTAAATAATACGTCATTAATCAGAAGACTAAGTGATCAGATATTAACCCTTTCATGCGTGAGTTCCAAATATCTCTAACGGTCGCCCCAGCGTGAGTTTTTTCTGCACGTGATGTTAGAATGTTCTCTCCATTCCAGAATGTGATTGATACGTAACAGTACATTTGATCCGCGCTGCCCTCAAACTAAAGCACGCAGCCTGTTTACATTTATAGGTTGTTTTAACTTCAATTTCAAATGATTTTCAAACAAGTTTTTATTTTCTAAAAACAGTTTGAATTTAGGTGTGTTCCGCCTCCTCATTCATTCACATAAAAATAGTCATTTTTACTTTTGCGGATAATTACATTTTTGGGACATTTCTGAAACGGACAAAATTCCCCAAGCACTTCCCAATTGTTTGTGCAGTTCACGTCTGCAGACATTTGCTCATCTCCCGTCAGAACAGGATCTGCACACGTGTTCACATTTTCTATTCCACATTTCTATTGTAGCGTACTGTATGTATGGAGCATAATATATTTGTGTATATTCTTTATCAACGCGGACACGTGAGGTAACGTTACTCATTTTATAACCTTTATGGTGTTATAGTCAATCGTGCTTATGTAGCCACATTCTTCTATTATCTCTGTAAACAATGCTAAATGCGTCAGAGAAGTATTATCTTGTTGCATTTTGAAGCTACCGTGGCCTTATGACTCTCAAGTGGTGCAGCGGTCAAAGGCACAGCACATCAGTGCTAGAGGCGTCACTACAGACTCCCTGGTTCAAATCCAGGCTGCGTTTCCATCAAAGAAAGTGCCTCATTACGTTATAATAGTTATAATAATAGTTTCCGTATGCCGTTTCTGCTGTAGCTGTAGATCATAATATATTCCTTATAACTGCGGACACGTGAGGTAACGTTACACATGTTATAACCTTTATGGTGTTATTGTCAATCATGCTTACCTAGCTACATTATTCTATTAGCTCTGTAAAACGATGCTAGTTGCGTCAGAAAACTATTAGCATGTGTTGTATTTTGAAGCTACCCTGGCCTTATGACTTCCAAGTGGCGCAGCGGTCTATGGCACTACAGACACCCTGGTTCAAATCCAGGCTGTATCACAACTGGCTGTGATTGGGAGTCCCATAGTGCAGCGCACAATTGGCCCAGCGTTGTCCGAGTTTGGCCGGTGTAGGCCATCATTGTAAATAATATTTTGTTCTTAAATTACTTGCCTAGTTAAATAAATAAAAAATATGACCATGGTTTGTTTATTTGGTCTATTCAGCATAGCTCTGTTCTGCCCTGCCTTGCCCCCTTCTGGAGCTCAAAAGTTAGTTCAAATCTGTGGTTTTGTCAATGCAATAAACTCTTTTTTTTATAGCAGTGTTTATTATGTTACTTCTTTGTAGTATTGTTTTATTGCTATATCCTTATATTGTATTCTAATGAATAATTCCTCTTTATTCTGTACTTTCAGAAACCAGAAACATTATTTGCCAATATCATAACTGAGCTGGACATCTTTGGAGCTGAAGAATGAGGCCAGCTTTTGTATGCTAACGTACACTCCTTAACAGTTGTACTGGATGAAAACACAGCAAGAAAACACATATGCCCATATGTAATATTAATCTATTTTATTGCAGTACTCGTAGTTGGTTCAACAACTTGTTTTACTAGAGGACAAAAAACTGAATATGCATAACCCATATTTAATATCCATCCAGTGACTGAACAACAACTGCATTTCCACCCCCATCTCTAAGGCATAGTATCATGGCTGCAACAACACTGAATGGCGCAGAGTGGGAGGTTACGTGGTTGACTGCCGGCACGCGCTACTTGTATCAATAAATCACTATCAGAAAATGTTTTGTGTGGTAATTATTTGTGCATTTACGATTTTATTCACATGTTTTCAATTCTAGGTGACAAATCATGCATTCCGATTCTTGCACAGATTGTAATGGGCACATATTATGCGTGTAAAATACCTTTTTGAAGGTTGTACTGATTATGATGAGCTAAACTAATCCCAGCTGTGAAGCCATGTTTGTTGACATACAATGCATTCTGGGATTCACGTCTGTTTGACCAAAGATGTTATAACAAAATGAGGTGAGTAAGAGTTCACAAATTTTTTTGAGGACTTCCGGAAATGAATGGTGGGATGTGAACGACGGTAGATGACACACACCTTCAACATGCATACTACAAACAGACCAAACTCATCTCGTTTTCTCTTATTATCTTCGGTTTCTGTGAGGAAAAAATGCATGTCTGCACGCTATTTCTATAAAGTGTTTTACCTAGTTATTTCGATCAATGGTGAGCTCACTCACCCGTGATGTGATTAATTATATACAGTAATTGCTATTAGCTAATTCATATTGTAGTTTACATCAGCCGAGAGTTAGAAAATATGACTGCTTGTGTTGGGTCAATCTTTCCTCAGCACTAGGACAAATGTCGCCTACATTTTTCCGGTTAGGATGATTGTGTTATGCTATATCTTCTTCTGTGAATATCTGAACAATGCATCCAAAAATAAACTGCTGACACTCTGGACATAACTTTGTAAGGACTGTGTTTGTGTAAATAGTTTCTGAAAAAAGTGTGGCCAGCTCAAACACTGATTGTTGCGTCATTTGAAACTGCCGTTCTAAACGAGCATTCTAAATGAGTGTTCTAAACACAGGGGTGTGATCATACGCTTCAGGGACCACTGTAGAACGATCACACCCGTGTGATGGTACGTGTGAAAGGGTTAACATATCTGAAAGTAATATTAGGAAAATTATAACTTTGTAAACTGAATATTTTCCTTGGTGCCCCGACTTCCTAGTTAATTACAGTTACGTGATTAAGTAGTTTAATCACATAATAATAATTAGAGAATTTTTAATAGAGTTTAATCTTCAGTTTAATGATGCCAAAGACATGACTGAAGCTTAATTCAGTTCTGGGTATTTACTATATTGAGAAACACTGGGATATGGTAACATACGATCATATATGAAATGATGATATATGAAATTGAAGTAAGCCATTGGGCAGAGTGGCTACCTTCATCGGAGGCAACATCGTCACCTTGCATGTAACCTGGGAAGGGTTATAGAGAACACAGGCCTGATCCAGTGTAAGGTCTACAAGTCCATGCTGGCCTTAACCCAGGACCTGCAGGCTGTCAGAGCCATGAACATCATCGCCATTTTCTTCTGGTTTCTGGGAGTCTCCATCGTCAGGGCCAAGTGCACTAACTTCATCAATAACAAAAAGTCCAAGGCCAAATTGATGATCATTGCCAGAATGTTCTTCATCCTGGCTGTAATCCTGGTGCTCGTTCCTGTCTCCTGGGCGACCAGCATCATTTGGGGGAGTTGGGGGCCTTGCTATACATGCTGGGAGGCAGCGGCCCGGCTCCTGGTTATGGGGGTCATACTGTGCAGCTCACTATGGGGTAGTGAGATTGAAGTCATGTTTCTGGGAACCTTAGGAAGGATAGTCTCCCTAGCCCCCTGTGTTGTCTATATAGTAGTTTCTTATGGACCCACCAGTGCTGTAACTTCATAAAGAGTAACAGGACCAGGGTAAAGGCCAGGTTCATGCATGCAACATAATTCATCCTACTTTCCAAAGCACAGAGAGGTCAGTCTGAGTCAGCTCATCACCTACTTCTCCATTATTCTAGTGTTGCTAGGGATGATATTCTCCATCTCAGGAACAAAGTGCACCAACTGTACCCAGAGGACTATGAATACTATAGCTGAGGGAGGGAGGTTGTCCAAAGAACCTTACCTCTACGTGTAATGATTCCATGATTAACTTTTTAGGGATAGGGGGTGTCATTTTCACTTTGGATGAATTTCGTGTTCATAGTGAACTGCCTCCTACTCTGTCCCAGATGCTAATATATGCATAGTATTACTATTGGATAGAAAACACTCTGATGTTTCTAAAACTGTTTGAATTATGTATGTGAGTATAACAGAACTCATAGGGCAGGCAAATTTTCAAACAGGAAGTGGAAATTCTGGGGCTGGTTGATATTCAACTCATCGCCTATTCACATCCCAGTAAGATATGGATCTGTTCGCACTTCCTACGCCTTCCACTAGATGTCAACAGTCAGTAGAACATGTAATGAAGTCTCTAGTGTGATGTGGGGCTGGATGGCAGCTATTTGAGTCAGTGGTCTGTCAGAATGCCAGTTCCTGGTCAGGCCATTTCTCATGATATCGCCATGCGTTCCATTACTCCGGTTGGAACGCTATTGGATATATATGATAACATCCGACTAGATGTCGGCGTCACTTCTAAAATAAAGAGAAAGTGTACACTCACCACGCTCACCTTGGTCCATTCCTTTCAACAAACTTTGGTCCTTTCAAATAGTCTACTGTTCAGCTAATAGCCCATCCTGCTACGCTTGTGAAAAACTAATAACAATACTTCTTCCCCCTTTCCACATGTTAAAGATTCCAATTGATAAAGTGTTTTTAGCCACAATCGGCCCCAACCCCAATTAATACATTTGGGCACAGTCGATAGCGTGCTGGACTTCGGGATAGAATGTTGAGGGTTCAAAACCTGCTCCCTGCTTGCTATAATGAATGGGTTTGAGACACCTGGTTTTGGATATGGCTGAAAAAAAACTTGCTAAATAGAGATTTTCGTAAATTAATTTAATGACAAAAAAAATATGCACAATTGTTTGTCTCTACATTAACTAACATATTCCTCTCAATTGTACATTTATTGCTTGACTCATTATGACGTTATAACGACATACATTTGCTTCCCCGTAATGTTTTGTCAGCCATTGTTGCTGAAGTCACCAGGGACCCGTGTCAAATTCGTCATTGGGAACCACTCCATATGATTGGTCATATAAAAACATTGGGACCCAAATGCATATTGAGTGCTCTAACTCCCCCTTGTGGTGGTCTGGAGCAATGAAGCTGTGATGCTGGGTACATCTAAGTCCCGCGGTGTAAGCTCGCAACCTTTCATGGAGGAACCACTGTATGTAGGGTATTTGGTGCTATTTGGGATACAGAAAATGTCTTTATTCTCAACGGTCTTGTGAGATGTATAAAGACACAAATACAGTGATGAAAAAGCCAATCCAACGCTGAACGATGTCACTCTTCTGGAACCTTAAACTATCAAAATAAAGAACGTGGCACACTCCATGTATCTCCCAGCTATTCAATGGGTATTTACCAACTTTTTGGCATCACTGTGCCTTCCTCGGGGGAATGTCATGAATACTTGAACCAGGTTATGAGGACACACAGTGCAATTAGTGTAACCAATGACAGTGGTAAGGGGTGTGTCATAATGATTACATAAATTTAAATTAATTAGTGAAACTGTTAAAAAAAAATTCTGTATATCGTATATTAAATATATTATGCTATTGTTATCATATAGAAACATAATGGAATATTTTACATCATATTAGCGTCAACATACATTATTGTTTCATTCAATTTCACATAATTTCATATATTTCATTCTTGTTACATGTAATATTGGTTCAACCTTAATATATAATGATCATCATCAACAGGGGGAACATATTAGGTGTACGCTAATAAGCTGTAGAAATCATTTAAAAACATGTAAGACTATTCATAAAGGAAAAAGTATTCATAAGATCAAAGTCAATATTCAGACCACTAGGGGTCAATGTTTTTAGATAGGATATCCAGTAAGCCTCCCTTTGTAGTGGTAGGATCTCATTGTTACCTCCTCCTTGGTAGAGCAACATGCTCAATGCCTTTGTATTTGTAGGGAGGA
>NC_060192.1:32991666-32997177 GCF_021184085.1 Oncorhynchus gorbuscha | reverse complement strand
CGTGTGTGTCCCTGTCAGTATGGTGTGTGTGTGTCCCTGTCAGTATGGTGTGTGTGTGTCCCTGTCAGTATGGCGTGTGTGTCCCTGTCAGTATGGTGTGTGTGTCCCTGTCAGTATGGTGTGTGTGTGTCCCTGTCAGTATGGTGTGTGTGTCCCTGTCAGTATGGCGTGTGTGTCCCTGTCAGTATGGTGTGTGTGTCCCTGTCAGTATGGCGTGTGTGTCCCTGTCAGTATGGCGTGTGTGTCCCTGTCAGTATGGTGTGTGTGTGTCCCTGTCAGTATGGTGTGTGTGTGTCCCTGTCAGTATGGTGTGTGTGTCCCTGTCAGTATGGTGTGTGTGTCCCTGTCAGTATGGTGTGTGTGTGTCTGTCAGTATGGTGTGTGTGTGTCTGTCAGTATGGTGTGTGTGTTGTGTGTCCCTGTCAGTATGGTGTGTGTGTCCCTGTCAGTATGGTGTCTATGTGTGAGAGCCATTGTTACCCGTCTCCATCCAGGTGTATCAGTGAGTCGCTCCATAGAGGGAGAACCAGCCCCACCGAGCACGAGCTGGAAGACCAACACAATAAGCCAGTGTTACTACACCACATTGCTCTGTGATAGTCCAAAACGATCTCTGAGTCCACACACACACCTGTCTGCAGGACTGAAGTCCATACCCAGCACCAAGCTCTCCTCGGTGTCCTGACGGCCGTTAGTGGAGACCACCACCATATAACGAGTCCCCTGGTACACGGTACTCTCCAACCGGACAGCCTAGAGAGAGAGGAGGATGTACAGAGAGAGAGCGAAGGAGGGAAGTAGAGAGAGAGAGGAGGAAGTACAGAGAGAGGAGGAGCGAAGTAGAGAGAGAGAGAGAGGAGGAAGTACAGTGAGAGGAGGGAGTAGAGAGAGAGAGAGAGAGAGAGAGAGAGAGGGAAGTAGAGAGAGAGGAGGAAGGTACAGAGAGAGGAGGAGGAAGTTACAGAGAGAAGGAGGAGGAAGTTACAGAGAGAGGAGGAGGAGGGAAGTACAGAGAGAGAGAGGAGGAGGGAAGTACAGAGAGAGAGAGGAGGAGGGAAGTACAGAGAGAGGAGGAGGGAAGGAAGCGTGAAAACCAGATCTTGACTATTGCGTTGAGGAGAACTATGTTTGTGGTTTGATCATGCAGGTGTGTGTGTTTACTCACCAGTTTGATGTTGTCCTCTGGTCGGAGGAGAGTGAACATGGTCTGCAGGTGCTGCTGGAGGTCACCTGGAGAGACGCACGCACACACACACACACACACATACACACACACACACACACACTTAACACTGCACTCTGTGTTCCCATGATAACCACCACGCTGTACCATTCCACTTTATAGCATCCTTATTGCATTTACAGACTTTGCATATCTGCTCATTAGTAAATGCTAATCTCTTCTCTTTGTCACATTAATGCTTTATCACGGGCATCTTTTCATTACTCTCTCCTCTAATTGAAACACCAATTAGGGAATTTCTCATGGCCACGGTGCTTTGCTTGCTCTTTGCGGTCTAGGCCAGATAACTGGTTTCACAACTGCTGACGTCAAAAGGGGCTTTATAAAATACATTTCAATGATTGATCTGGACATGAAACTACCGTGCTCGGTTTCCCATAATGTGTCTGCTCCGTACTGTACCTGCATGTTTGCTGCGGAGCTGAGCGAAGCGGGAAGCAGAGGTAGGGGAGGAGCCATTTCCCCGGGGAAGGAAGAGGGCGGCACCTTTCACCGTCAGGAAGCTCTCACTGATACTGGGAGAGAGAGTGAGGGACAAGAGGGAGAGAGCGGGCGGAGGGAAGAGTGTTAAAATGCTTTCACAACAACCAATACAATCCTTTTGATTATGGTGGAACCGCCCAGTCTGCTGCCCCTGAGGCAGGGCAGTGTAGCTGAGGAATAACAGGGGGAAGAGGAGGTCGCTTGGAGACAGAGCGGAACAAAAGCAGACCGTCCCGCCCCCGACTCGCCTCCAGGTTCCAGCACACCACTATATATGGGTTCTCTGTAACGCTACAGGCTAAGGGGCGATGTTCTCTGCTCACGCTACAGGCTAAGGGGCGATGTTCTCTGCCACGCTACAGGCCAAGGAAGATGTTCTCTGCCTCTGTAACGCTACAGGCCAAGGGGCGATGTTCTCTGTAACGCTACAGGCTAAGGGCGATGTTCTCTGTAACGCTACAGGCTAAGGGCGATGTTCTCTGTACAGGCCAAGGGCAGCCACGCTACAGGCTAAGGGCGATGTTCTCTGTAACGCTACAGGCTAAGGGGCGATGTTCTCTGTAACGCTACAGGCTAAGGGCGATGTTCTCTGTAACGCTACAGGCTAAGGGGCGATGTTCTCTGTAGCGCTACAGGCTAAGGGCGATGTTCTCTGTAACGCTACAGGCTAAGGGGCGATGTTCTCTGTAACGCTACAGGCTAAGGGGCGATGTTCTCTGTAACGCTAAAGGCTAAGGGGTGTGTGAACCAGGAAGGAACAATGACTTTGCCAGTCCCCACAAGGAAAATACTTTTAGGCTTACAATTAGGGTTAGGAGTTAAGTTAAGGAAATAGGATTTTGAATAGGGATCAAATTGTTTTGTCCCTACAATGAGAGTAAAAAACAAACGTGTACGTGTGCGTGTGTGTGTGTGTGTGCACTCATGCAATGGACCTCCTTGGTGTCAAACTAACCTACTAGCAAAACAGCAAAGCCAGGTGGAGCTCCTGACCCACCCATCCCGTCTAAAATGACAATTCCACACAAACACCATGAGCACTTGAGCCTGACAAATGAGCCTGGCTGACATCTCAATTTAAAGCTGCAATATTAAACTTTTTTGGGGTGGTGACCAGAAATATGAGTTATAGATCTGTCATTCTCATTGAAAACAAGTCTAAGTGGTAGATCTGTTCTATGTGCACCATTTATATGATTCCTGTTCTTAAGTTTAGTTTTTTTGCACACCAGCTTCAACAGCTGAAAATACTATATTTTTTGTTATGGAACATAGATTTTACAGTGGTTTAGATGGTACAAACTGAAACTAGGCGAACTATTAGCATTTTTGCAACCAGGAAATGGTAGAGCGATTTCTGCATAGTGCAACTTTAACATGGTTGTAAATGTATCTCATCTGCATCACTGAATTTGCACAACGACTCATCCCGAATTGAATTCACTGCTCTACAGATCGCTCCAGGGAAGAAACGCTAGTGGGTGTGGTATTTGGCCGGACGATGTGGTAAGTCAGGCCATCACTGAATACCTACAGTAATCAGAAAGACGACTTAACGGTACAGAGGACTACGCCTACCTCACTGACTGTGTCCCAATGGTAACCTATTTCCTGTATAGTGCACTACTTTTGACCGGGGCCCATAGGGCTTTGGACAAAAGTAGTGCATCATATAGGGAATAGGGTGCCATTTGGGACAAGGCTCCTACTGTACAGTAATCTACTGTACTCCCAACTGTCTACTTGCAGTGGGCTTCCATGTTTTATCCTGCAGGCTGAAACTGACCTCAGTTCTAAAGGCATTCATGTACTGGTCTGCAGTAGAATACAGTACTGAAGGTAGAGTACTGGTCTGCAGTAGAATACAGTACTGGTCTGCAGTAGAATACAGTACTGAAGGTAGAGCACTGGTCTGCAGTAGAATACAGTACTGAAGGTAGAGCACTGGTCTGCAGTAGAATACAGTACTGAAGGTAGAGTACTGGTCTGCAGCAGAATACAGTACTGAAGGTAAGAAGTACTGGTCTGCAGTAGAATACAGTACTGAAGGTAGAGTACTAGTCTGCAGTAGAATACAGTACTGAAGGTAGAGTACTAGTCTGCAGTAGAATACAGTACTGAAGGTAGAGTACTGGTCTGCAGTAGAATACAGTACTGGTCTGCAGTAGAATACAGTACTGAAGGTAGAGTACTGGTCTGCAGTAGAATACAGTACTGAAGGTAGAGTACTGGTCTGCAGTAGAATACAGTACTGGTCTGCAGTAGAATACAGTACTGAAGGTAGAGTACTGGTCTGCAGTAGAATACAGTACTGAAGGTAGAGTACTGGTCTGCAGTAGAATACAGTACTGACGGTAGAGTACTGGTCTGCAGTAGAATACAGTACTGGTCTGCAGTAGAATACAGTACTGAAGGTAGAGTACTGGTCTGCAGTAGAATACAGTACTGAAGGTAGAGTACTGGTCTGCAGTAGAATACAGTACTGAAGGTAGAGTACTGGTCTGCAGTAGAATACAGTACTGAAGGTAGAAAGTACTGGTCTGCAGTAGAATACAGTACTGAAGGTAGAGTAGGGAAACTGAGCTACAGTATGGGTCTGAAGCAGTGCAAACTGTGCTTTCAGACCAAAACACTGAACAGACTTAATACCTCCGCCATGTTCTCTACCACCACGTTACAAAACACTGAACACACCTGCCACTTAATACCTCCGCCATGTTCTCTACCACACGTTACACAAAACACTGAACAGACTTAATACCTCCCGCCATGTTCTCTACCACACGTTACACAAAACACTGAACACACCTGCCACTTAATACCTCCGCCATGTTCTCTACCACACGTTACACAAAACACTGAACACACCTGCCATAATACCTCCGCCATGTTCTCTACCACACGTTACACAAAACACTGAACAGACTTAATACCTCCGCCATGTTCTCTACCACACGTTACACAAAACACTGAACACACCTGCCACTTAATACCTCCGCCATGTTCTCTACCACACGTTACACAAAACACTGAACACACCTGCCACTTAATACCTCCGCCATGTTCTCACCACACGTTACACAAAACACTGAACAGACTTAATACCTCCGCCATGTTCTCTACCACACGTTACACAAAACACTGAACACACCTGCCACCCATGCCTCCCGCCATGTTCTCTACCACACGTTACACAAAACACTGAACACACCTGCCACTTAATACCTCCGCCATGTTCTCTACCACACGTTACACAAAACACTGAACAGACTTAATACCTCCGCCATGTTCTCTACCACACGTTACACAAAACACTGAACACACCTGCCACTTAATACCTCCGCCATGTTCTCTACCACACGTTACACAAAACACTGAACACACCTGCCACTTAATACCTCCGCCATGTTCTCTACCACACGTTACACAAAACACTGAACACACCTGCCACTTAATACCTCCGCCATGTTCTCTACCACACGTTACACAAAACACTGAACAGACTTAATACCTCCGCCATGTTCTCTACCACACGTTACACAAAACACTGAACAGACTTAATACCTCCGCCATGTGCTCTACCACATACACAAAACACTGAACACACCTGCCATAATACCTCCGCCATGTTCTCTACCACACGTTACACAAAACACTGAACACACCTGCCACTTTAATACCTCCGCCATGTTCTCTACCACACGTTACACAAAACACTGAACACACCTGCCACTTAATACCTCCGCCATGTTCTCTCGTTACACAAAACACTGAACAGACTTAAT
>NC_060192.1:32956627-32984066 GCF_021184085.1 Oncorhynchus gorbuscha | reverse complement strand
GAGGCTATACATGTATACAGTGGGTACCAGTACAGAGTCAATGTGGAGGTTATATACAGTGGGTACCAGTACAGAGTCAATGTGGAGGCTATACATGTATACAGTGGGTACCAGTACAGAGTCAATGTGGAGGCTATACATGTATACAGTGGGTACCAGTACAGAGTCAATGTGGAGGCTATACATGTATACAGTGGGTACCAGTACAGAGTCAATGTGGAGGCTATACATGTATACAGGGGGTACCAGTACAGAGTCAATGTGGAGGCTATACATGTATACAGGGGGTACCAGTACAGAGTCAATGTGGAGGCTATACATGTATACAGGGGGTACCAGTACAGAGTCAATGTGGAGGCTATACATGTATACAGGGGGTACCAGTACAGAGTCAATGTGGAGGTTATATACAGTGGGTACCAGTACAGAGTCAATGTGGAGGCTATACATGTATACAGTAGGTACCAGTACAGAGTCAATGTGGAGGCTATACATGTATACAGGGGGTACCAGTACAGAGTCAATGTGGAGGCTATACATGTATACAGGGGGTACCAGTACAGAGTCAATGTGGAGGCTATACATGTATACAGGGGGTACCAGTACAGAGTCAATGTGGAGGTTATATACAGTGGGTACCAGTACAGAGTCAATGTGGAGGTTATATACAGTGGGTACCAGTACAGAGTCAATGTGGAGGCTATACATGTATACAGTGGGTACCAGTACAGAGTCAATGTGGAGGCTATACATGTATACAGTGGGTACCAGTACAGAGTCAATGTGGAGGCTATACATGTATACAGGGGGTACCAGTACAGAGTCAATGTGGAGGCTATACATGTATACAGGGGTACCAGTACAGAGTCAATGTGGAGGCTATACATGTATACAGGGGTACCAGTACAGAGTCAATGTGGAGGCTATACATGTATACAGGGGTACCAGTACAGAGTCAATGTGGAGGTTATATACAGTGGGTACCAGTACAGAGTCAATGTGGAGGCTATACATGTATACAGGGGGTACCAGTACAGAGTCAATGTGGAGGCTATACATGTATACAGGGGGTACCAGTACAGAGTCAATGTGGAGGTTATATACAGTGGGTACCAGTACAGAGTCAATGTGGAGGCTATACATGTATACAGTGGGTACCAGTACAGAGTCAATGTGGAGGTTATATACAGTGGGTACCAGTACAGAGTCAATGTGGAGGCTATACATGTATACAGGGGGTACCAGTACAGAGTCAATGTGGAGGCTATACATGTATACAGGGGGTACCAGTACAGATTCAATGTGGAGGCTATACATGTATACAGTGGGTACCAGTACAGAGTCAATGTGGAGGTTATATACAGTGGGTACCAGTACAGAGTCAATGTGGAGGCTATACATGTATACAGGGGGTACCAGTACAGAGTCAATGTGGAGGTTATATACAGGGGTACCAGTACAGAGTCAATGTGGAGGCTATACATGTATACAGGGGTACCAGTACAGAGTCAATGTGGAGGCTATACATGTATACAGGGGTACCAGTACAGAGTCAATGTGGAGGCTATACATGTATACAGGGGGTACCAGTACAGAGTCAATGTGGAGGCTATACATGTATACAGGGGGTACCAGTACAGAGTCAATGTGGAGGTTATATACAGTGGGTACCAGTACAGAGTCAATGTGGAGGCTATACATGTATACAGTGGGTACCAGTACAGAGTCAATGTGGAGGCTATACATGTATACAGTGGGTACCAGTACAGAGTCAATGTGGAGGCTATACATGTATACAGGGGGTACCAGTACAGAGTCAATGTGGAGGCTATACATGTATACAGGGGGTACCAGTACAGAGTCAATGTGGAGGCTATACATGTATACAGGGGGTACCAGTACAGAGTCAATGTGGAGGTTATATACAGTGGGTACCAGTACAGAGTCAATGTGGAGGTTATATACAGTGGGTACCAGTACAGAGTCAATGTGGAGGCTATACATGTATACAGTGGGTACCAGTACAGAGTCAATGTGGAGGCTATACATGTATACAGTGGGTACCAGTACAGAGTCAATGTGGAGGCTATACATGTATACAGTGGGTACCAGTACAGAGTCAATGTGGAGGCTATACATGTATACAGGGGGTACCAGTACAGAGTCAATGTGGAGGCTATACATGTATACAGGGGGTACCAGTACAGAGTCAATGTGGAGGCTATACATGTATACAGGGGGTACCAGTACAGAGTCAATGTGGAGGTTATATACAGTGGGTACCAGTACAGAGTCAATGTGGAGGCTATACATGTATACAGTGGGTACCAGTACAGAGTCAATGTGGAGGTTATATACAGTGGGTACCAGTACAGAGTCAATGTGGAGGCTATACATGTATACAGGGGGTACCAGTACAGAGTCAATGTGGAGGCTATACATGTATACAGGGGGTACCAGTACAGAGTCAATGTGGAGGTTATATACAGTGGGTACCAGTACAGAGTCAATGTGGAGGCTATACATGTATACAGGGGGTACCAGTACAGAGTCAATGTGGAGGTTATATACAGGGGGTACCAGTACAGAGTCAATGTGGAGGCTATACATGTATACAGGGGGTACCAGTACAGAGTCAATGCAGGGGTACAGGTTAGTAGTGAGGCTATACATGTATACAGGGGGTACCAGTACAGAGTCAATGCAGGGGTACAGGTTAGTAGTGAGGCTATACATGTATACAGTGGGTACCAGTACAGAGTCAATGCAGGGGTACAGGTTAGTAGTGAGGCTATACATGTATACAGGGGTACCAGTACAGAGTCAATGCAGGGGTACAGGTTAGTAGTGAGGCTATACATGTATACAGGGGGTACCAGTACAGAGTCAATGCAGGGGTACAGGTTAGTAGTGAGGCTATACATGTATACAGTGGGTACCAGTACAGAGTCAATGCAGGGGTACAGGTTAGTAGTGAGGCTATACATGTATACAGTGGGTACCAGTACAGAGTCAATGCAGGGGTACAGGTTAGTAGTGAGGCTATACATGTATACAGTGGGTACCAGTACAGAGTCAATGTGGAGGCTATATACAGGGGTACCAGTACAGAGTCAATGTGGAGGTTATATACAGGGGGTACCAGTACAGAGTCAATGTGGAGGCTATATACAGTGGGTACCAGTACAGAGTCAATGCAGGGGTACAGGTTAGTAGTGAGGCTATACATGTATACAGGGGGTACCAGTACAGAGTCAATGCAGGGGTACAGGTTAGTAGTGAGGCTATACATGTATACAGGGGGTACCAGTACAGAGTCAATGCAGGGGTACAGGTTAGTAGTGAGGCTATACATGTATACAGTGGGTACCAGTACAGAGTCAATGCAGGGGTACAGGTTAGTAGTGAGGCTATACATGTATACAGTGGGTACCAGTACAGAGTCAATGCAGGGGTACAGGTTAGTAGTGAGGCTATACATGTATACAGTGGGTACCAGTACAGAGTCAATGCAGGGGTACAGGTTAGTAGTGAGGCTATACATGTATACAGTGGGTACCAGTACAGAGTCAATGCAGGGGTACAGGTTAGTAGTGAGGCTATACATGTATACAGTGGGTACCAGTACAGAGTCAATGCAGGGGTACAGGTTAGTAGTGAGGCTATACATGTATACAGTGGGTACCAGTACAGAGTCAATGCAGGGGTACAGGTTAGTAGTGAGGCTATACATGTATACAGTGGGTACCAGTACAGAGTCAATGCAGGGGTACAGGTTAGTAGTGAGGCTATACATGTATACAGTGGGTACCAGTACAGAGTCAATGCAGGGGTACAGGTTAGTAGTGAGGCTATACATGTATACAGTGGGTACCAGTACAGAGTCAATGTGGAGGCTATATACAGGGGTACCAGTACAGAGTCAATGTGGAGGTTATATACAGGGGGTACCAGTACAGAGTCAATGTGGAGGCTATATACAGTGGGTACCAGTACAGAGTCAATGCAGGGGTACAGGTTAGTAGTGAGGCTATACATGTATACAGGGGGTACCAGTACAGAGTCAATGCAGGGGTACAGGTTAGTAGTGAGGCTATACATGTATACAGGGGGTACCAGTACAGAGTCAATGCAGGGGTACAGGTTAGTAGTGAGGCTATACATGTATACAGGGGGTACCAGTACAGAGTCAATGCAGGGGTACAGGTTAGTAGTGAGGCTATACATGTATACAGGGGGTACCAGTACAGAGTCAATGCAGGGGTACAGGTTAGTAGTGAGGCTATACATGTATACAGTGGGTACCAGTACAGAGTCAATGCAGGGGTACAGGTTAGTAGTGAGGCTATACATGTATACAGTGGGTACCAGTACAGAGTCAATGCAGGGGTACAGGTTAGTAGTGAGGCTATACATGTATACAGGGGTACCAGTACAGAGTCAATGCAGGGGTACAGGTTAGTAGTGAGGCTATACATGTATACAGTGGGTACCAGTACAGAGTCAATGCAGGGGTACAGGTTAGTAGTGAGGCTATACATGTATACAGTGGGTACCAGTACAGAGTCAATGCAGGGGTACAGGTTAGTAGTGAGGCTATACATGTATACAGTGGGTACCAGTACAGAGTCAATGTGGAGGCTATATACAGGGGGTACCAGTACAGAGTCAATGTGGAGGTTATATACAGGGGTACCAGTACAGAGTCAATGTGGAGGCTATATACAGTGGGTACCAGTACAGAGTCAATGCAGGGGTACAGGTTAGTAGTGAGGCTATACATGTATACAGGGGTACCAGTACAGAGTCAATGCAGGGGTACAGGTTAGTAGTGAGGCTATACATGTATACAGGGGGTACCAGTACAGAGTCAATGTGGAGGTTATATACAGTGGGTACCAGTACAGAGTCAATGCAGGGGTACAGGTTAGTAGTGAGGCTATACATGTATACAGGGGGTACCAGTACAGAGTCAATGCAGGGGTACAGGTTAGTAGTGAGGCTATACATGTATACAGTGGGTACCAGTACAGAGTCAATGCAGGGGTACAGGTTAGTAGTGAGGCTATACATGTATACAGTGGGTACCAGTACAGAGTCAATGCAGGGGTACAGGTTAGTAGTGAGGCTATACATGTATACAGTGGGTACCAGTACAGAGTCAATGCAGGGGTACAGGTTAGTAGTGAGGCTATACATGTATACAGTGGGTACCAGTACAGAGTCAATGCAGGGGTACAGGTTAGTAGTGAGGCTATACATGTATACAGTGGGTACCAGTACAGAGTCAATGCAGGGGTACAGGTTAGTAGTGAGGCTATACATGTATACAGTGGGTACCAGTACAGAGTCAATGCAGGGGTACAGGTTAGTAGTGAGGCTATACATGTATACAGGGGGTACCAGTACAGAGTCAATGTGGAGGTTATATACAGTGGGTACCAGTACAGAGTCAATGCAGGGGTACAGGTTAGTAGTGAGGCTATACATGTATACAGGGGGTACCAGTACAGAGTCAATGCAGGGGTACAGGTTAGTAGTGAGGCTATACATGTATACAGGGGGTACCAGTACAGAGTCAATGCAGGGGTACAGGTTAGTAGTGAGGCTATACATGTATACAGGGGGTACCAGTACAGAGTCAATGCAGGGGTACAGGTTAGTAGTGAGGCTATACATGTATACAGGGGGTACCAGTACAGAGTCAATGCAGGGGTACAGGTTAGTAGTGAGGCTATACATGTATACAGTGGGTACCAGTACAGAGTCAATGCAGGGGTACAGGTTAGTAGTGAGGCTATACATGTATACAGGGGGTACCAGTACAGAGTCAATGCAGGGGTACAGGTTAGTAGTGAGGCTATACATGTATACAGTGGGTACCAGTACAGAGTCAATGTGGAGGTTATATACAGTGGGTACCAGTACAGAGTCAATGTGGAGGTTATATGCAGTGGGTACCAGTACAGAGTCAATGTGGAGGCTATACATGTATACAGTGGGTACCAGTACAGAGTCAATGCAGGGGTACAGGTTAGTAGTGAGGCTATACATGTATACAGGGGGTACCAGTACAGAGTCAATGTGGAGGCTATACATGTATACAGGGGGTACCAGTACAGAGTCAATGTGGAGGCTATACATGTATACAGGGGGTACCAGTACAGAGTCAATGTGGAGGCTATACATGTATACAGGGGGTACCAGTACAGAGTCAATGTGGAGGTTATATACAGTGGGTACCAGTACAGAGTCAATGTGGAGGCTATACATGTATACAGTAGGTACCAGTACAGAGTCAATGTGGAGGCTATACATGTATACAGGGGTACCAGTACAGAGTCAATGTGGAGGCTATACATGTATACAGGGGTACCAGTACAGAGTCAATGTGGAGGCTATACATGTATACAGGGGTACCAGTACAGAGTCAATGTGGAGGTTATATACAGTGGGTACCAGTACAGAGTCAATGTGGAGGTTATATACAGTGGGTACCAGTACAGAGTCAATGTGGAGGCTATACATGTATACAGTGGGTACCAGTACAGAGTCAATGTGGAGGCTATACATGTATACAGTGGGTACCAGTACAGAGTCAATGTGGAGGCTATACATGTATACAGGGGGTACCAGTACAGAGTCAATGTGGAGGCTATACATGTATACAGGGGGTACCAGTACAGAGTCAATGTGGAGGCTATACATGTATACAGGGGGTACCAGTACAGAGTCAATGTGGAGGCTATACATGTATACAGGGGGTACCAGTACAGAGTCAATGTGGAGGTTATATACAGTGGGTACCAGTACAGAGTCAATGTGGAGGCTATACATGTATACAGGGGGTACCAGTACAGAGTCAATGTGGAGGCTATACATGTATACAGGGGTACCAGTACAGAGTCAATGTGGAGGTTATATACAGTGGGTACCAGTACAGAGTCAATGTGGAGGCTATACATGTATACAGTGGGTACCAGTACAGAGTCAATGTGGAGGTTATATACAGTGGGTACCAGTACAGAGTCAATGTGGAGGCTATACATGTATACAGGGGGTACCAGTACAGAGTCAATGTGGAGGCTATACATGTATACAGGGGGTACCAGTACAGATTCAATGTGGAGGCTATACATGTATACAGTGGGTACCAGTACAGAGTCAATGTGGAGGTTATATACAGTGGGTACCAGTACAGAGTCAATGTGGAGGCTATACATGTATACAGGGGGTACCAGTACAGAGTCAATGTGGAGGTTATATACAGGGGGTACCAGTACAGAGTCAATGTGGAGGCTATACATGTATACAGGGGGTACCAGTACAGAGTCAATGTGGAGGCTATACATGTATACAGGGGGTACCAGTACAGAGTCAATGTGGAGGCTATACATGTATACAGGGGGTACCAGTACAGAGTCAATGTGGAGGCTATACATGTATACAGGGGGTACCAGTACAGAGTCAATGTGGAGGTTATATACAGTGGGTACCAGTACAGAGTCAATGTGGAGGCTATACATGTATACAGTGGGTACCAGTACAGAGTCAATGTGGAGGCTATACATGTATACAGTGGGTACCAGTACAGAGTCAATGTGGAGGCTATACATGTATACAGGGGGTACCAGTACAGAGTCAATGTGGAGGCTATACATGTATACAGGGGGTACCAGTACAGAGTCAATGTGGAGGCTATACATGTATACAGGGGGTACCAGTACAGAGTCAATGTGGAGGTTATATACAGTGGGTACCAGTACAGAGTCAATGTGGAGGTTATATACAGTGGGTACCAGTACAGAGTCAATGTGGAGGCTATACATGTATACAGTGGGTACCAGTACAGAGTCAATGTGGAGGCTATACATGTATACAGTGGGTACCAGTACAGAGTCAATGTGGAGGCTATACATGTATACAGTGGGTACCAGTACAGAGTCAATGTGGAGGCTATACATGTATACAGGGGGTACCAGTACAGAGTCAATGTGGAGGCTATACATGTATACAGGGGGTACCAGTACAGAGTCAATGTGGAGGCTATACATGTATACAGGGGGTACCAGTACAGAGTCAATGTGGAGGTTATATACAGTGGGTACCAGTACAGAGTCAATGTGGAGGCTATACATGTATACAGTGGGTACCAGTACAGAGTCAATGTGGAGGTTATATACAGTGGGTACCAGTACAGAGTCAATGTGGAGGCTATACATGTATACAGGGGTACCAGTACAGAGTCAATGTGGAGGCTATACATGTATACAGGGGTACCAGTACAGAGTCAATGTGGAGGTTATATACAGTGGGTACCAGTACAGAGTCAATGTGGAGGCTATACATGTATACAGGGGGTACCAGTACAGAGTCAATGTGGAGGTTATATACAGGGGGTACCAGTACAGAGTCAATGTGGAGGCTATACATGTATACAGGGGGTACCAGTACAGAGTCAATGCAGGGGTACAGGTTAGTAGTGAGGCTATACATGTATACAGGGGGTACCAGTACAGAGTCAATGCAGGGGTACAGGTTAGTAGTGAGGCTATACATGTATACAGTGGGTACCAGTACAGAGTCAATGCAGGGGTACAGGTTAGTAGTGAGGCTATACATGTATACAGGGGGTACCAGTACAGAGTCAATGCAGGGGTACAGGTTAGTAGTGAGGCTATACATGTATACAGGGGGTACCAGTACAGAGTCAATGCAGGGGTACAGGTTAGTAGTGAGGCTATACATGTATACAGTGGGTACCAGTACAGAGTCAATGCAGGGGTACAGGTTAGTAGTGAGGCTATACATGTATACAGTGGGTACCAGTACAGAGTCAATGCAGGGGTACAGGTTAGTAGTGAGGCTATACATGTATACAGTGGGTACCAGTACAGAGTCAATGTGGAGGCTATATACAGGGGGTACCAGTACAGAGTCAATGTGGAGGTTATATACAGGGGGTACCAGTACAGAGTCAATGTGGAGGCTATATACAGTGGGTACCAGTACAGAGTCAATGCAGGGGTACAGGTTAGTAGTGAGGCTATACATGTATACAGGGGTACCAGTACAGAGTCAATGCAGGGGTACAGGTTAGTAGTGAGGCTATACATGTATACAGGGGGTACCAGTACAGAGTCAATGCAGGGGTACAGGTTAGTAGTGAGGCTATACATGTATACAGTGGGTACCAGTACAGAGTCAATGCAGGGGTACAGGTTAGTAGTGAGGCTATACATGTATACAGTGGGTACCAGTACAGAGTCAATGCAGGGGTACAGGTTAGTAGTGAGGCTATACATGTATACAGTGGGTACCAGTACAGAGTCAATGCAGGGGTACAGGTTAGTAGTGAGGCTATACATGTATACAGTGGGTACCAGTACAGAGTCAATGCAGGGGTACAGGTTAGTAGTGAGGCTATACATGTATACAGTGGGTACCAGTACAGAGTCAATGCAGGGGTACAGGTTAGTAGTGAGGCTATACATGTATACAGTGGGTACCAGTACAGAGTCAATGCAGGGGTACAGGTTAGTAGTGAGGCTATACATGTATACAGTGGGTACCAGTACAGAGTCAATGCAGGGGTACAGGTTAGTAGTGAGGCTATACATGTATACAGTGGGTACCAGTACAGAGTCAATGCAGGGGTACAGGTTAGTAGTGAGGCTATACATGTATACAGTGGGTACCAGTACAGAGTCAATGTGGAGGCTATATACAGGGGGTACCAGTACAGAGTCAATGTGGAGGTTATATACAGGGGTACCAGTACAGAGTCAATGTGGAGGCTATATACAGTGGGTACCAGTACAGAGTCAATGCAGGGGTACAGGTTAGTAGTGAGGCTATACATGTATACAGGGGGTACCAGTACAGAGTCAATGCAGGGGTACAGGTTAGTAGTGAGGCTATACATGTATACAGGGGGTACCAGTACAGAGTCAATGCAGGGGTACAGGTTAGTAGTGAGGCTATACATGTATACAGGGGTACCAGTACAGAGTCAATGCAGGGGTACAGGTTAGTAGTGAGGCTATACATGTATACAGGGGGTACCAGTACAGAGTCAATGCAGGGGTACAGGTTAGTAGTGAGGCTATACATGTATACAGTGGGTACCAGTACAGAGTCAATGCAGGGGTACAGGTTAGTAGTGAGGCTATACATGTATACAGTGGGTACCAGTACAGAGTCAATGCAGGGGTACAGGTTAGTAGTGAGGCTATACATGTATACAGGGGGTACCAGTACAGAGTCAATGCAGGGGTACAGGTTAGTAGTGAGGCTATACATGTATACAGTGGGTACCAGTACAGAGTCAATGCAGGGGTACAGGTTAGTAGTGAGGCTATACATGTATACAGTGGGTACCAGTACAGAGTCAATGCAGGGGTACAGGTTAGTAGTGAGGCTATACATGTATACAGTGGGTACCAGTACAGAGTCAATGCAGGGGTACAGGTTAGTAGTGAGGCTATACATGTATACAGTGGGTACCAGTACAGAGTCAATGCAGGGGTACAGGTTAGTAGTGAGGCTATACATGTATACAGTGGGTACCAGTACAGAGTCAATGTGGAGGCTATATACAGGGGGTACCAGTACAGAGTCAATGTGGAGGTTATATACAGGGGGTACCAGTACAGAGTCAATGTGGAGGCTATATACAGTGGGTACCAGTACAGAGTCAATGCAGGGGTACAGGTTAGTAGTGAGGCTATACATGTATACAGGGGGTACCAGTACAGAGTCAATGCAGGGGTACAGGTTAGTAGTGAGGCTATACATGTATACAGGGGGTACCAGTACAGAGTCAATGTGGAGGTTATATACAGTGGGTACCAGTACAGAGTCAATGCAGGGGTACAGGTTAGTAGTGAGGCTATACATGTATACAGGGGGTACCAGTACAGAGTCAATGCAGGGGTACAGGTTAGTAGTGAGGCTATACATGTATACAGTGGGTACCAGTACAGAGTCAATGCAGGGGTACAGGTTAGTAGTGAGGCTATACATGTATACAGTGGGTACCAGTACAGAGTCAATGCAGGGGTACAGGTTAGTAGTGAGGCTATACATGTATACAGTGGGTACCAGTACAGAGTCAATGCAGGGGTACAGGTTAGTAGTGAGGCTATACATGTATACAGGGGGTACCAGTACAGAGTCAATGTGGAGGTTATATACAGTGGGTACCAGTACAGAGTCAATGCAGGGGTACAGGTTAGTAGTGAGGCTATACATGTATACAGGGGGTACCAGTACAGAGTCAATGCAGGGGTACAGGTTAGTAGTGAGGCTATACATGTATACAGGGGGTACCAGTACAGAGTCAATGCAGGGGTACAGGTTAGTAGTGAGGCTATACATGTATACAGGGGGTACCAGTACAGAGTCAATGCAGGGGTACAGGTTAGTAGTGAGGCTATACATGTATACAGGGGGTACCAGTACAGAGTCAATGCAGGGGTACAGGTTAGTAGTGAGGCTATACATGTATACAGTGGGTACCAGTACAGAGTCAATGCAGGGGTACAGGTTAGTAGTGAGGCTATACATGTATACAGGGGTACCAGTACAGAGTCAATGCAGGGGTACAGGTTAGTAGTGAGGCTATACATGTATACAGTGGGTACCAGTACAGAGTCAATGTGGAGGTTATATACAGTGGGTACCAGTACAGAGTCAATGTGGAGGTTATATGCAGTGGGTACCAGTACAGAGTCAATGTGGAGGCTATACATGTATACAGTGGGTACCAGTACAGAGTCAATGCAGGGGTACAGGTTAGTAGTGAGGCTATACATGTATACAGTGGGTACCAGTACAGAGTCAATGTGGAGGTTATATACAGTGGGTACCAGTACAGAGTCAATGTGGAGGTTATATACAGTGGGTACCAGTACAGAGTCAATGTGGAGGCTATACATGTATACAGTGGGTACCAGTACAGAGTCAATGTGGAGGCTATACATGTATACAGTGGGTACCAGTACAGAGTCAATGTGGAGGCTATACATGTATACAGTGGGTACCAGTACAGAGTCAATGTGGAGGCTATATACAGTGGGTACCAGTACAGAGTCAATGTGGAGGTTATATACAGTGGGTACCAGTACAGAGTCAATGTGGAGGTTATATACAGTGGGTACCAGTACAGAGTCAATGTGGAGGTTATATACAGTGGGTACCAGTACAGAGTCAATGTGGAGGTTATATACAGTGGGTACCAGTATAGAGTCAATGTGGAGGTTATATACAGTGGGTACCAGTACAGAGTCAATGTGGAGGTTATATACAGTGGGTACCAGTACAGAGTCAATGTGGAGGCTATATACAGGGGGTACCAGTACAGAGTCAATGTGTGGGGCTACAGTTTAGTCCAGGTAATTATAAAGTGACTATACATAGATAATACACAGAGAGTAGCAGCAGCGTTATGTGACATATTGAGAAAATGTGAGCACAATATAATCATTTCCTGGCATTTTTGTTACTTATGACTTATTCATGTCTGTCAGACAAAAACAATAGATGACTCACCAGGGAATAAAATAGCGAGCAAATGTCACGCCTTGGTCATTGTATCTTATGTTGTATTTCGTATTGGGGTTTGTATTAATTGGGAGTGTGTATTATTAGGGGTGTGTCTAGTTAGGCTTGGCTGCCTGAGGCGATTCCTAATTGGAGTCAACTGATTCTAGTTGTCTCGGATTGGGAACCGTATTTAGGTAGCTTGAGTGCGCGTTGTATTTCGTGGGTGATTGTACCTGTCTCTGTGTTAGTCACCAGATAGGCTGTCTTAGTTTCACTCGTTTGTTGTTTTCGTATTTTCAGTTATTTCATGTACCGCTATTTTCTTCATTAAAAGTCATGAGTAACCTACACGCTGCATTTCGGTCTGACTCTCTACAAACAACACGAAGTTCATTACAGAATCACCCACCACCATTCACAGACCGAGCAGCGTGTGAACTGGCAGGATCTAAAGGAGGACGCTATGGACGGCAGAAGCAGGGATTATACGACGTGGGAAGAAATCGACAGGTGGGCGGCCGACCCAGAGCGAGTGCAGGACCCGCCTGGGATTCCCTACAGCAATGCGAAGAGGGCTATACACGTATGGAATCGAGAAGGAAAGCATTGCTATACAGAGCGAAAACTGAAGGTAACAGGGGAAAGCGCAGAGAGAGAGTGGCTGAGTCAGGAAACAGACCTGAGCCTACTCTCCCTGTTAATCGTGAAGAGCAGTTGCAATGAGAGAGAATGCATCATTTGGAGATTTGGACATGGGAGGAGGAATTAGACGGTCAAGGACCCTGGGAGCAGCCGGGAGAATATCGCCGTCCCAAGGAGGAAATAGAGGCAGCTAAAGCGGAGAGGCGCATGTATGAGGAGGCAGCACGGCGACGCGGTTGGAAACCGGAAAGTCACCCCAAAAAAAAATATTGGGGGGGCTAAAAGGGAGAATAGTTATGCCAGGTAGGAAACCTGCGCATACTCCCTGTGCTCACCGTTGGGTTAGAGAGACCGGGCAGGCACCGTGTTATGCTATGGAGTGCACGGTGTTTCCAGTGCGGGTGCAGAGCCAGCTGCGACACATACCAGCCCTTCCTATTGGCCGGGCTAGAGTGGGCATCGAGCCAGGTAAGCTTGGGCAGGCTCGGTGCTCAAGAGCTCCAGTGCGCCTGCACGGTCCGGTCTATCCAGAGCCACCTCTACACACCAGTCCTCCGGTAGCAGCTCCCCGCACCAGGCTTCCTGTGCGTGTCCTCGCGCCAGTACCACCAGTTCCAGCACCACGCACCAGGCCTCCAGTGCGCCTCGCCTGTTCAGCGCAGCCAGTGCTTTTCTCCCTCCTGCGCTGCCGGAGTCTCCCGCTTGTTTAGCGCAACCAGAGCTGTTCTCCTCTCCTGCACTGTTGGAGTCTCCCGCCTGTTCAGCTCAGCCAGAGCCTTTCTCCTCTCCTGCGCTGCCGGAGTCTCCTGTCTGCCCAGCGCCGCCAGTCGGTCCAGCGTCACCAGTCTGCCAGGATCCGCCAGAAGTGCCAGTCTGCCAAGATCTTCTAGATCGGCCAGACAACCTGAATCATCCAGGTCCACCAGCCAGCCAGGATTTACCGGAGCCTACTACCTGCCTGAGCTTCCTCTCAGTACTGAGCTTCCTTTCAGTACTAGGCTTCCTCTCTGTACTGGGCTCCCTCTCAGTACCGGGCTTCCCCTCAGTACTGAGCTGCTTCTGTCCCGGGCTGCCCCTCTGTCCCGGGCTGCCCCTCTGTCCTGAGATGCCCCTCTGTCCTGAGCTGCCCCTCTATCCTGAGCTGCCCCTCTGTCCTGAGCTGTTCCTCTGTCCCGAGCTGCCCCTCTGTCCCGAGCTGCCCCTCTGTCCCGAGCTGCCCCTCCGGCGCCGACTGAGATGGCCGCCTCGCTTCGCGTTCCTAGGAAACTATGCAGTTTTTTGTTTTTTTACGTGTTATTTCTTACATTAGTACCCCAGGTCATCTTAGGTTTCATTACATACAGTCGAGAAGAACTACTGAATATAAGATCAGCGTCAACTCACCATCAGTACGACCAAGAATATGTTTTCCGCGACGCGGATCCTGTGTTCTGCCTTACAAACAGGACAACGGAATGGATCGCATGCAGCGACCCAAGGAAACGACTCCGAAAAAGAGGGAAACGCGCGGTGTTCTGGTCAGACTCCGGAAAAGGGCACATCGCGCACCACTTCCCAGTATTCTTCTTGCCAATGTCCAGTCTCTCGACAACAAGGTTGATGAAATCCGAGCAAGGGTGGCATTCCAGAGGACATCAGAGACTGCAACGTTCTCTGCTTTACGGAGACATGGCTTACTGGGAAGACGCTATCCAGGGCGGTGCAGCCAACGGGTTTCTCCACGCATCGCGCCGACAGAAACAAACATCTCTCTGGTAAGAAGAGTGGAGGGGGCGTATGCCTCATGACTAACGGGACATGGTGTGATGAAGAAAACATACAGGAACTCAAATCCTTCTGTTCACCTGATTTAGAATTCCTCACAATCAAATGTAGACCGCATTATCTTCCAAGAGAATTCTCTTCGATTATAATCACAGCCGTATATATCCCCCCCCCAAGCAGACACATCGATGGCTCTGAACGAACTTTATTTAACTCTTTGCAAACTGGAAAACATTTATCCGGAGGCTGCATTCATTGTAGCTGGGGATTTTAACAAAGCCAATCTGAAAACAAGACTCCCTAAATTTTATCAGCATATCGATTGCGCAACCAGGGGTGGTAAAACCTTGGATCATTGTTACTCTAACTTCCGCGACGCATATAAGGCCCTGCCCCGCCCCCCTTTCGGAAAAGCTGACCACGACTCCATTTTGCTGATCCCTGCCTACAGACAGAAATTAAAACAAGAGGCTCCCACGCTGAGGTCTGTCCAACGCTGGTCAGAACAAGCTGACTCTACACTCCAAGACTGCTTCCATCACGTGGACTGGGACATGTTTCGTATTGCGTCAGATGGAAATATTGACGAATACGCTGATTCGGTGTGCGAGTTCATTAGAACGTGCGTCGAAGATGTCGTTCCCATAGCAACGATAAAAACATTCCCTAACCAGAAACCGTGGATTGATGGCAGCATTCGCGTGAAACTGACAGCGAACCACTGCTTTTAATCAGGGCAAGGTGTCTGGCAACATGACTGAATACAAACAGTGCAGCTATTCCCTCCGTAAGGCTATTAAACAAGCTAAGCGTCAGTACAGAGACAAAGTGGAATCTCAATTCAATGGCTCAGACACAAGAGGCATGTGGCAGGGTCTACAGTCAATCACGGACTACAAGATGAAATCCAGCCCAGTCACGGACCAGGATGTCTTGCTCCCAGGCAGACTAAATAACTTTTTTGCCCGCTTTGAGGACAATACAGTGCCACTGACACGGCCTGCAACGGAAACATGCGGTCTCTCCTTCACTGCAGCCGAGGTGAGTAAGACATTTAAACGTGTTAACCCTCGCAAGGCTGCAGGCCCAGACGGCATCCCCAGCCGCGCCCTCCGAGCATGCGCAGACCAGCTGGCCGGTGTGTTTACGGACATATTCAATCAATCCCTATACCAGTCTGCTGTTCCCACATGCTTCAAGAGGGCCACCATTGTTCCTGTTCCCAAGAAAGCTAAGGTAACTGAGCTAAACGACTACCGCCCCGTAGCACTCACTTCCGTCATCATGAAGTGCTTTGAGAGACTAGTCAAGGACCATATCACCTCCACCCTACCTGACACCCTAGACCCACTCCAATTTGCTTACCGCCCAAATAGGTCCACAGACGATGCAATCTCAACCACACTGCACACTGCCCTAACCCACCTGGACAAGAGGAATACCTATGTGAGAATGCTGTTCATCGACTACAGCTCGGCATTCAACACCATAGTACCCTCCAAGCTCGTCATCAAGCTCGAGACCCTGGGTCTCGACCCCGCCCTGTGCAACTGGGTACTGGACTTCCTGACGGGCCGCCCCAGGTGGTGAGGGTAGGCAACAACATCTCCTCCCCGCTGATCCTCAACACGGGGGCCCCACAAGGGTGCGTTCTGAGCCCTCTCCTGTACTCCCTGTTCACCCACGACTGCGTGGCCACGCACGCCTCCAACTCAATCATCAAGTTTGCGGACGACACAACAGTGGTAGGCTTGATTACCAACAACGACGAGACGGCCTACAGGGAGGAGGTGAGGGCCCTTGGAGTGTGGTGTCAGGAAAATAACCTCACACTCAACGTCAACAAAACTAAGGAGATGATTGTGGACTTCAGGAAACAGCAGAGGGAACACCCCCCTATCCACATCGATGGAACAGTAGTGGAGAGGGTAGCTAGTTTTAAGTTCCTCGGCATACACATCACAGACAATCTGAATTGGTCCACTCACACTGACAGCGTCGTGAAGAAGGCGCAGCAGCGCCTATTCAACCTCAGGAGGCTGAAAAAATTCGGCTTGTCACCAAAAGCACTCACAAACTTCTACAGATGCACAATCGAGAGCATCCTGGCGGGCTGTATCACCGCCTGGTACGGCAACTGCTCCGCCCTCAACCGTAAGGCTCTCCAGAGGGTAGTGAGGACTGCACAACGCATCACCGGGGGCAAACTACCTGCCCTCCAGGACACCTACACCACCCGTTGTTACAGAAAGGCCATAAAGATCATCAAGGACATCAACCACCCGAACCACTGCCTGTTCACCCCGCTATCATCCAGAAGGCGAGGTCAGTACAGGTGCATCAAAGCTGGGACCGAGAGACTGAAAAACAGCTTCTATCTCAAGGCCATCAGACTGTTAAATAGCCACCACTAACATTGAGTGGCTGCTGCCAACACACTGTCATTGACACTGACCCAACTCCAGCCATTTTAATAATGGGAATTGATGGAAATGATGTAAATATATATATATATATATATATATATATATATATATATATATATATATATATATATATATATCTATATATCTATATATCACTAGCCACTTTAAACAATGCTACCTTATATAATGTTACTTACCCTACATTATTCATCTCATATGCATATGTATATACTGTACTCTACAACATCGACTGCATCCTTATGTAACACATGTATCACTAGCCACTTTAACTATGCCACTTTGTTTACTTTGTCTACACACTCATCTCATATGTATATACTGTACTCGATACCATCTACTGTATGCTGCTCTGTACCATCACTCATTCATATATCCTTATGTACATGTTCCTTATCCCCTTACACTGTGTATAAGACAGTAGTTTTTTTTTGGAATTGTTAGTTAGATTACTTGTTGGTTATCACTGCATTGTCGGAACTAGAAGCACAAGCATTTCGCTACACTCGCATTAACATCTGCTAACCATGTGTATGTGACAAATAAAATTTGATTTGATTTGATTTGATTTTGATTTGTCCCGAGCTGCCCCTCTGTCCCGAGCTGCCCCTCTGTCCCGAGCTGCCCCTCTGTCCCGAGCTGCCCCTCGGTCCCGAGCTGCCCCTCAGTTATGTGGGGATCAGGGTGAGGACTATTAGGCCATGATCGGCGGAGAAGGTGGATTATCCTAGGACGCGAAGGGGAGGAACTAGGACATTTATGGAGTGGGGTCCACGTCCCGAGCCAGAACCGCCACCATGGACAGACGCCCACCCGGACCCTCCCTATGCTCTTGAGGTGCGTCCCGGAGTCCGCACCTTAGGGGGGGTTCTGTCACGCCTTGGTCATTGTATCTTGTGTTTTGTTAATTGTTTGGGTAGGCCAGGGTGTGACATGGGTTTATATGTTGTATTTCGTATTGGGGTTTGTATTAATTGGGAGTGTGTATTATTAGGGGTGTGTCTAGTTAGGCTTAGCTGCCTGAGGCGATTCCTAATTGGAGTCAGCTGATTCTAGTTGTCTCGGATTGGGAACCGTATTTAGGTAGCTTGAGTGCGCGTTGTATTTCGTGGGTGATTGTACCTGTCTCTGTGTTAGTCACCAGATAGGCTGTCTTAGTTTCACTCGTTTGTTGTTTTCGTATTTTCAGTTATTTCATGTACCGCTATTTTCTTCATTAAAAGTCATGAGTAACCTACACGCTGCATTTCGGTCTGACTCTCTACAAACAACAGACGAAGTTCATTACAGCAAAGTCTCTTTCTATTTAAACTATTTCTGTGACATGTATTTAGTTGAGTAGTAAGATGATATTATATGCGTGATGTTTGACTCACATCTAAGTAGGATATGTCTCATGAGGTCTGCCTGGCTGAACATGGACAGACGGTTGCCTAGACACACTTTCTTAGTGCCATGAACTCTGCTTTATAATTGCATGTTTTAATTGTAAATGTTTATATGCTTTGGTTTTTAAATGTCCGTAAAATAGGACACAAGACCTCTCACCTGTTTCTGTCACGTTCTAATAATCCTGAGTAGATTTAATCTACATCTTCATCATGATTTTAACGGAGTCCCTGCACACCTGCCACTGTTAGGTAGGAGGCAGAGAGGGGAGAGTTATCCACCACTAGGTTCTGTCTCACTGTTAGGTAGGAGGCAGAGAGGGGAGAGTTATCCACCGCAGGATTCTGTCTCACTGTTAGGTAGGAGGCAGAGAGGGGAGAGTTATCCACCGCAGGATTCTGTCTCACTGTTAGGTAGGAGGTAGAGAGGGGAGAGTTATCCACCGCAGGATACTGTCTCACTGTTAGGTAGGAGGCAGAGAGGGGAGAGTTATCCACCGCAGGATTCTGTCTCACTGTTAGGTTGGAGGCAGAGAGGGGAGAGTTATCCACCGCAGGATACTGTCTCACTGTTAGGTAGGAGGCAGAGAGGGGAGAGTTATCCACCGCAGGATACTGTCTCACTGTTAGGTAGGGGGCAGAGAGGGGAGAGTTATCCACCGCAGGATACTGTCTCACTGTTAGGTAGGAGGCAGAGAGGGGAGAGTTATCCACCACTAGGTTCTGTCTCACTGTTAGGTAGGAGGCAGAGAGGGGAGAGTTATCCACCACTAGGTTCTGTCTCACTGTTAGGTAGGAGGCAGAGAGGGGAGAGTTATCCACCGCAGGATACTGTCTCACTGTTAGGTAGGAGGCAGAGAGGGAGAGTTATCCACCACTAGGTTCTGTCTCACTGTTAGGTAGGAGGCAGAGAGGGAGAGTTATCCACCGCAGGATACTGTCTCACTGTTAGGTAGGAGGCAGAGAGGGGAGAGTTATCCACCACTAGGTTCTGTCTCACTGTTAGGTAGGAGGTAGAGAGGGGAGAGTTATCCACCGCAGGATACTGTCTCACTGTTAGGTAGGAGGCAGAGAGGGGAGAGTTATCCACCACTAGGTTCTGTCTCACTGTTAGGTAGGAGGCAGAGAGGGGAGAGTTATCCACCACTAGGTTCTGTCTCACTGTTAGGTAGGAGGCAGAGAGGGGAGAGTTATCCACCGCAGGATTCTGTCTCACTGTTAGGTAGGAGGTAGAGAGGGGAGAGTTATCCACCGCAGGATTCTGTCTCACTGTTAGGTAGGAGGCAGAGAGGGGAGAGTTATCCACCGCAGGATACTGTCTCACTGTTAGGTAGGAGGCAGAGAGGGGAGAGTTATCCACCGCAGGATTCTGTCTCACTGTTAGGTAGGAGGCAGAGAGGGGAGAGTTATCCACCGCAGGATACTGTCTCACTGTTAGGTAGGAGGCAGAGAGGGGAGAGTTATCCACCGCAGGATACTGTCTCACTGTTAGGTAGGAGGCAGAGAGGGGAGAGTTATCCACCGCAGGATACTGTCTCACTGTTAGGTAGGAGGCAGAGAGGGGAGAGTTATCCACCGCTGGATACTGTCTCACTGTTAGGTAGGAGGCAGAGAGGGGAGAGTTATCCACCGCAGGATACTGTCTCACTGTTAGGTAGGAGGCAGAGAGGGAGAGTTATCCACCACTAGGTTCTGTCTCACTGTTAGGTAGGAGGCAGAGAGGGAGAGTTATCCACCGCAGGATACTGTCTCACTGTTAGGTAGGAGGCAGAGAGGGGAGAGTTATCCACCGCAGGATACTGTCTCACTGTTAGGTAGGAGGCAGAGAGGGGAGAGTTATCCACCACTAGGTTCTGTCTCACTGTTAGGTAGGAGGCAGAGAGGGGAGAGTTATCCACCGCAGGATACTGTCTCACTGTTAGGTAGGAGGCAGAGAGGGGAGAGTTATCCACCGCAGGATACTGTCTCACTGTTAGGTAGGAGGCAGAGAGGGAGAGTTATCCACCGCTAGGTTCTGTCTCACTGTTAGGTAGGAGGCAGAGAGGGGAGAGTTATCCACCACTAGGTTCTGTCTCACTGTTAGGTAGGAGGCAGAGAGGGGAGAGTTATCCACCACTAGGTTCTGTCTCACTGTTAGGTAGGAGGTAGAGAGGGGAGAGTTATCCACCACTAGGTTCTGTCTCACTGTTAGGTAGGAGGCAGAGAGGGGAGAGTTATCCACCGCAGGATTCTGTCTCACTGTTAGGTAGGAGGCAGAGAGGGGAGAGTTATCCACCGCAGGATTCTGTCTCACTGTTAGGTAGGAGGCAGAGAGGGGAGAGTTATCCACCGCAGGATACTGTCTCACTGTTAGGTAGGAGGCAGAGAGGGGAGAGTTATCCACCGCAGGATACTGTCTCACTGTTAGGTAGGAGGCAGAGAGGGGAGAGTTATCCACCACTAGGTTCTGTCTCACTGTTAGGTAGGAGGCAGAGAGGGGAGAGTTATCCACCACAGGATTCTGTCTCACTGTTAGGTAGGAGGCAGAGAGGGGAGAGTTATCCACCACTAGGTTCTGTCTCACTGTTAGGTAGGAGGCAGAGAGGGGAGAGTTATCCACCACTAGGTTCTGTCTCACTGTTAGGTAGGAGGCAGAGAGGGGAGAGTTATCCACCTCTAGGTTCTGTCTCACTGTTAGGTAGGAGGCAGAGAGGGGAGAGTTATCCACCACTAGGTTCTGTCTCACTGTTAGGTAGGAGGCAGAGAGGGGAGAGTTATCCACCACTAGGTTCTGTCTCACTGTTAGGTAGGAGGCAGAGAGGGGAGAGTTATCCACCACTAGGTTCTGTCTCACTGTTAGGTAGGAGGCAGAGAGGGGAGAGTTATCCACCGCAGGATTCTGTCTCACTGTTAGGTAGGAGGCAGAGAGGGGAGAGTTATCCACCCCTAGGTTCTGTCTCACTGTTAGGTAGGAGGCAGAGAGGGGAGAGTTATCCACCACTAGGTTCTGTCTCACTGTTAGGTAGGAGGCAGAGAGGGGAGAGTTATCCACCGCAGGATACTGTCTCACTGTTAGGTAGGAGGCAGAGAGGGGAGAGTTATCCACCACTAGGTTCTGTCTCACTGTTAGGTAGGAGGCAGAGAGGGGAGAGTTATCCACCGCAGGATACTGTCTCACTGTTAGGTAGGAGGCAGAGAGGGGAGAGTTATCCACCGCAGGATACTGTCTCACTGTTAGGTAGGAGGCAGAGAGGGGAGAGTTATCCACCGCAGGATACTGTCTCACTGTTAGGTAGGAGGCAGAGAGGGGAGAGTTATCCACCGCAGGATTCTGTCTCACTGTTAGGTAGGAGGCAGAGAGGGGAGAGTTATCCACCGCAGGATACTGTCTCACTGTTAGGTAGGAGGCAGAGAGGGGAGAGTTATCCACCGCAGGATACTGTCTCACTGTTAGGTAGGAGGCAGAGAGGGGAGAGTTATCCACCACTAGGTTCTGTCTCACTGTTAGGTAGGAGGCAGAGAGGGGAGAGTTATCCAACTCAGGATTCTGTCTCACTGTTAGGTAGGAGGCAGAGAGGGGAGAGTTATCCACCACTAGGTTCTGTCTCACTGTTAGGTAGGAGGCAGAGAGGGGAGAGTTATCCACCGCAGGATACTGTCTCACTGTTAGGTAGGAGGCAGAGAGGGGAGAGTTATCCACCACTAGGTTCTGTCTCACTGTTAGGTAGGAGGCAGAGAGGGGAGAGTTATCCACCGCAGGATACTGTCTCACTGTTAGGTAGGAGGCAGAGAGGGGAGAGTTATCCACCGCAGGATACTGTCTCACTGTTAGGTAGGAGGCAGAGAGGGGAGAGTTATCCACCGCAGGATACTGTCTCACTGTTAGGTAGGAGGCAGAGAGGGGAGAGTTATCCACCGCAGGATTCTGTCTCACTGTTAGGTAGGAGGCAGAGAGGGAGAGTTATCCACCGCAGGATACTGTCTCACTGTTAGGTAGGAGGCAGAGAGGGGAGAGTTATCCACCGCAGGATACTGTCTCACTGTTAGGTAGGAGGCAGAGAGGGGAGAGTTATCCACCACTAGGTTCTGTCTCACTGTTAGGTAGGAGGCAGAGAGGGGAGAGTTATCCAACTCAGGATTCTGTCTCACTGTTAGGTAGGAGGCAGAGAGGGGAGAGTTATCCACCGCAGGATACTGTCTCACTGTTAGGTAGGAGGCAGAGAGGGGAGAGTTATCCACCACTAGGTTCTGTCTCACTGTTAAGTAGGAGGCAGAGAGGGGAGAGTTATCCACCGCAGGATACTGTCTCACTGTTAGGTAGGAGGCAGAGAGGGGAGAGTTATCCACCACTAGGTTCTGTCTCACTGTTAGGTAGGAGGCAGAGAGGGGAGAGTTATCCACCGCAGGATACTGTCTCACTGTTAGGTAGGACGCAGAGAGGGGAGAGTTATCCACCGCAGGATACTGTCTCACTGTTAGGTAGGAGGCAGAGAGGGGAGAGTTATCCACCACTAGGTTCTGTCTCACTGTTAGGTAGGAGGCAGAGAGGGGAGAGTTATCCACCACTAGGTTCTGTCTCACTGTTAGGTAGGAGGCAGAGAGGGGAGAGTTATCCACCACTAGGTTCTGTCTCACTGTTAGGTAGGAGGTAGAGAGGGGAGAGTTAACCACCGCAGGATTCTGTCTCACTGTTAGGTAGGAGGCAGAGAGGGGAGAGTTATCCACCACTAGGTTCTGTCTCACTGTTAGGTAGGAGGCAGAGAGGGGAGAGTTATCCACCGCAGGATTCTGTCTCACTGTTAGGTAGGAGGCAGAGAGGGGAGAGTTATCCACCGCAGGATACTGTCTCACTGTTAGGTAGGAGGCAGAGAGGGGAGAGTTATCCACCACTAGGTTCTGTCTCACTGTTAGGTAGGAGGCAGAGAGGGGACAGTTATCCACCGCAGGATTCTGTCTCACTGTTAGGTAGGAGGCAGAGAGGGGAGAGTTATCCACCGCAGGATTCTGTCTCACTGTTAGGTAGGAGGCAGAGAGGGGAGAGTTATCCACCGCAGGATACTGTCTCACTGTTAGGTAGGAGGCAGAGAGGGGATAGTTATCCACCACTAGGTTCTGTCTCACTGTTAGGTAGCAGGTAGAGAGGGGAGAGTTATCCACCGCAGGATACTGTCTCACTGTTAGGTAGGAGGCAGAGAGGGGAGAGTTATCCACCGCAGGATACTGTCTCACTGTTAGGTAGGAGGCAGAGAGGGGAGAGTTATCCACCGCAGGATACTGTCTCACTGTTAGGTAGGAGGCAGAGAGGGGAGAGTTATCCACCGCAGGATACTGTCTCACTGTTAGGTAGGAGGCAGAGAGGGGAGAGTTATCCACCACTAGGTTCTGTCTCACTGTTAGGTAGGAGGCAGAGAGGGGAGAGTTATCCAACTCAGGATTCTGTCTCACTGTTAGGTAGGAGGCAGAGAGGGAGAGTTATCCACCGCAGGATACTGTCTCACTGTTAGGTAGGAGGCAGAGAGGGGAGAGTTATCCACCACTAGGTTCTGTCTCACTGTTAAGTAGGAGGCAGAGAGGGGAGAGTTATCCACCGCAGGATACTGTCTCACTGTTAGGTAGGAGGCAGAGAGGGGAGAGTTATCCACCACTAGGTTCTGTCTCACTGTTAGGTAGGAGGCAGAGAGGGGAGAGTTATCCACCGCAGGATACTGTCTCACTGTTAGGTAGGACGCAGAGAGGGGAGAGTTATCCACCGCAGGATACTGTCTCACTGTTAGGTAGGAGGCAGAGAGGGGAGAGTTATCCACCACTAGGTTCTGTCTCACTGTTAGGTAGGAGGCAGAGAGGGGAGAGTTATCCACCACTAGGTTCTGTCTCACTGTTAGGTAGGAGGCAGAGAGGGAGAGTTATCCACCACTAGGTTCTGTCTCACTGTTAGGTAGGAGGTAGAGAGGGGAGAGTTATCCACCGCAGGATTCTGTCTCACTGTTAGGTAGGAGGCAGAGAGGGAGAGTTATCCACCGCAGGATACTGTCTCACTGTTAGGTAGGAGGCAGAGAGGGAGAGTTATCCACCACTAGGTTCTGTCTCACTGTTAGGTAGGAGGCAGAGAGGGGACAGTTATCCACCGCAGGATTCTGTCTCACTGTTAGGTAGGAGGCAGAGAGGGGAGAGTTATCCACCGCAGGATTCTGTCTCACTGTTAGGTAGGAGGCAGAGAGGGGAGAGTTATCCACCGCAGGATACTGTCTCACTGTTAGGTAGGAGGCAGAGAGGGGAGAGTTATCCACCACTAGGTTCTGTCTCACTGTTAGGTAGCAGGTAGAGAGGGGAGAGTTATCCACCGCAGGATACTGTCTCACTGTTAGGTAGGAGGCAGAGAGGGGAGAGTTATCCACCGCAGGATACTGTCTCACTGTTAGGTAGGAGGCAGAGAGGGGAGAGTTATCCACCACTAGGTTCTGTCTCACTGTTAGGTAGGAGGCAGAGAGGGGAGAGTTATCCACCACTAGGATCTGTCTCACTGTTAGGTAGGAGGCAGAGAGGGGAGAGTTATCCACCACTAGGTTCTGTCTCACTGTTAGGTAGGAGGCAGAGAGGGGAGAGTTATCCACCGCAGGATACTGTCTCACTGTTAGGTAGGAGGCAGAGAGGGGAGAGTTATCCACCGCAGGATACTGTCTCACTGTTAGGTAGGAGGCAGAGAGGGGAGAGTTATCCACCACTAGGTTCTGTCTCACTGTTAGGTAGGAGGCAGAGAGGGGACAGTTATCCACCGCAGGATTCTGTCTCACTGTTAGGTAGGAGGCAGAGAGGGGAGAGTTATCCACCGCAGGATTCTGTCTCACTGTTAGGTAGGAGGCAGAGAGGGGAGAGTTATCCACCGGGATACTGTCTCACTGTTAGGTAGGAGGCAGAGAGGGGAGAGTTATCCACCACTCTGTCTCACTGTTAGGTAGGAGGTAGAGAGGGGAGAGTTATCCACCGCAGGATACTGTCTCACTGTTAGGTAGGAGGCAGAGAGGGGAGAGTTATCCACCGCAGGATACTGTCTCACTGTTAGGTAGGAGGCAGAGAGGGGAGAGTTATCCACCACTAGGTTCTGTCTCACTGTTAGGTAGGAGGCAGAGAGGGGAGATTTATCCACCACTAGGATCTGTCTCACTGTTAGGTAGGAGGCAGAGAGGGGAGAGTTATCCACCACTAGGTTCTGTCTCACTGTTAGGTAGGAGGCAGAGAGGGGAGAGTTATCCACCGCAGGATACTGTCTCACTGTTAGGTAGGAGGCAGAGAGGGGAGAGTTATCCACCACTAGGTTCTGTCTCACTGTTAGGTAGGAGGCAGAGAGGGGAGAGTTATCCACCGCTGGATACTGTCTCACTGTTAGGTAGGAGGCAGAGAGGGGAGAGTTATCCACCACTAGGTTCTGTCTCACTGTTAGGTAGGAGGCAGAGAGGGGAGAGTTATCCACCACTAGGTTCTGTCTCACTGTTAGGTAGGAGGCAGAGAGGGGAGAGTTATCCACCACTAGGTTCTGTCTCACTGTTAGGTAGGAGGCAGAGAGGGGAGAGTTATCCACCACTAGGTTCTGTCTCACTGTTAGGTAGGAGGTAGAGAGGGGAGAGTTATCCACCGCAGGATACTGTCTCACTGTTAGGTAGGAGGCAGAGAGGGGAGAGTTATCCACCGCAGGATACTGTCTCACTGTTAGGTAGGAGGCAGAGAGGGGAGAGTTATCCACCGCTGGATACTGTCTCACTGTTAGGTAGGAGGCAGAGAGGGGAGAGTTATCCACCACTAGGATCTGTCTCACTGTTAGGTAGGAGGCAGAGAGGGGAGAGTTATCCACCGCAGGATACTGTCTCACTGTTAGGTAGGAGGCAGAGAGGGGAGAGTTATCCACCGCAGGATACTGTCTCACTGTTAGGTAGGAGGCAGAGAGGGGAGAGTTATCCACCACTAGGTTCTGTCTCACTGTTAGGTAGGAGGCAGAGAGGGGAGAGTTATCCACCGCTGGATACTGTCTCACTGTTAGGTAGGAGGCAGAGAGGGGAGAGTTATCCACCACTAGGTTCTGTCTCACTGTTAGGTAGGAGGCAGAGAGGGGAGAGTTATCCACCACTAGGTTCTGTCTCACTGTTAGGTAGGAGGCAGAGAGGGGAGAGTTATCCACCACTAGGATCTGTCTCACTGTTAGGTAGGAGGCAGAGAGGGGAGAGTTATCCACCACTAGGTTCTGTCTCACTGTTAGGTAGGAGGCAGAGAGGGGAGAGTTATCCACCACTAGGATCTGTCTCACTGTTAGGTAGGAGGCAGAGAGGGGAGAGTTATCCACCACTAGGTTCTGTCTCACTGTTAGGTAGGAGGTAGAGAGGGGAGAGTTATCCACCGCAGGATACTGTCTCACTGTTAGGTAGGAGGCAGAGAGGGGAGAGTTATCCACCGCAGGATACTGTCTCACTGTTAGGTAGGAGGCAGAGAGGGGAGAGTTATCCACCGCTGGATACTGTCTCACTGTTAGGTAGGAGGCAGAGAGGGGAGAGTTATCCACCACTAGGATCTGTCTCACTGTTAGGTAGGAGGCAGAGAGGGGAGAGTTATCCACCACTAGGTTCTGTCTCACTGTTAGGTAGGAGGTAGAGAGGGAGAGTTATCCACCGCAGGATACTGTCTCACTGT
>NC_060192.1:32941826-32956527 GCF_021184085.1 Oncorhynchus gorbuscha | reverse complement strand
TCTGAAGTCTCATTGCTGTGGCATTTGAGTTGGTTCGGAGTCAAAGACACAAATATGTTGTAAAGTAAACATACCTCTGAAGTCTCATTGCTGTGGCATTTGAGTTGGTTCGAGTCAAAGACACAAATATAAGTTGTAAAGAAAGGTAAACATACTTCGAAGTCTCATTGCTGTGGCATTTGAGTTGGTTCGGAGTCAAAGACACAAATATGTTGTAAAGAAAGGTAAACATACCTCTGAAGTCTCATTGCTGTGGCATTTGAGTTGGTTCGAGTCAAAGACACAAATATGTTGTAAAGAAAGGTAAACATACCTCTGAAGTCTCATTGCTGTGGCATTTGAGTTGGTTCGAGTCAAAGACACAAATATGTTGCAAAGAAAGGTAAACATACCTTCTGAAGTCTCATTGATGTGGCATTTGAGTTGGTTCGGAGTCAAAGACACAAATATGTTGTAAAGAAAGGTAAACATACCTCTGAAGTCTCATTGCTGTGGCATTTGAGTTGGTTCGAAAGGTCAAAGATTGCTGTGGCATTTGAGTTGGTTCAAATATGTTGTAAAGAAAGGTAAACATACCTCTGAAGTCTCATTGATGTGGCATTTGAGTTGGTTCGGAGTCAAAGACACAAATATGTTGTAAAGAAAGGTAAACATACCTCTGAAGTCTCATTGATGTGGCATTTGAGTTGGTTCGGAGTCAAAGAGACACAAATATGTTGTAAAGAAAAAGAAAGGTAAACATACCTCTGAAGTCTCATTGCTGTGGCATTTGAGTTGGTTCGGAGTCAAAGACACAAATATGTTGTAAAGAAAGGTAAACATACCTCTGAAGTCTCATTGCTGTGGCATTTGAGTTGGTTCGGAGTCAAAGACACAAATATGTCAGTAGAAAGGATGAAACTGTCATCATGGCTTCAATTATGGCTCAGGCTTTGTGTTTGATTCTGATGACTGGTTTTATTTAACAGACACACACATCCTCATGTTTAGTTTGATGGAAAGCTCTATATGCAGTGGTGAATGATGAAGTCTGTCATCTCTCACTTGGGGCGGGGGGGACAGTTGTTGGTTCTGGATATTGTTGTCTCTTAGTCTGTAAACCATCACCATCTAAATGTGCTCTGCTAATATATTACTGTAGCTTCTTGTGATCTTTTTAGTGTGTTCGGCATCATTTCAATATAACATCCCAGGTGAGGACATGTTGAATGATAATTACTGTATAAATGAACAATGTATTCATGCATCTCAACATGTGTCAAATATGTCAGTTTAAAACATTGTTTTTGTTTGTAACCAATTGCACAAACATTTTTAAGTAAGATGCTCTAATGATAATGATAATATAGTTGAATGAAGATGAGACAATTTGAGACAAACAGATCATTTTAAATGTACTGATTTTTTCCCAAGGTTTTCTCAAGTTTGGGATTTTTAAAATAATAATTAGTTGAAACAACTACATTTGTGGGTGTTGTTCTTGTTGTCTGTGCCCAGTACTAAACTTGTTTACGGCTTGGTTGTTTTCTGAGCGTGTCCGTTTCCAGTCTGAATAATAGTCTCTTCTCTGTTGTCTGTGCTTTGCCAAGTAGAAAGCTCCTGCTGTGTTCATGTCTACTTTGTCATTTGTTTTCTAACCTTTCTATCTGACAATGCCAAAGAACACACTCTAGCCATCACTTTGGCAGTCGTGAGAACACACTCTAGCCATCACTTTGGCAGTCGTGAGAAAACACTCTAGCCATCACTTTGGCAGTCGTGAGAAAACACTCTAGCCATCACTTTGGCAGTCGTGAGAACACACTCTAGCCATCACTTTGGCAGTCGTGAGAAAACACTCTAGCCATCACTTTGGCAGTCGTGAGAAAACACTCTAGCCATCACTTTGGCAGTCGTGAGAAAACACTCTAGCCATCACTTTGGCAGTCGTGAGAATACACTCTAGCCATCACTTTGGCAGTCGTGAGAACACACTCTAGCCATCACTTTGGCAGTCGTGAGAACACACTCTAGCCATCACTTTGGCAGTCGTGAGAATACACTCTAGCCATCACTTTGGCAGTCGTGAGAAAACACTCTAGCCATCACTTTGGCAGTCGTGAGAAAACACTCTAGCCATCACTTTGGCAGTCGTGAGAACACACTCTAGCCATCACTTTGGCAGTCGTGAGAAAACACTCTAGCCATCACTTTGGCAGTCGTGAGAAAACACTCTAGCCATCACTTTGGCAGTCGTGAGAAAACACTCTAGCCATCACTTTGGCAGTCGTGAGAATACACTCTAGCCATCACTTTGGCAGTCGTGAGAACACACTCTAGCCATCACTTTGGCAGTCGTGAGAAAACACTCTAGCCATCACTTTGGCAGTCGTGAGAAAACACTCTAGCCATCACTTTGGCAGTCGTGAGAAAACACTCTAGCCATCACTTTGGCAGTCGTGAGAATACACTCTAGCCATCACTTTGGCAGTCGTGAGAATACACTCTAGCCATCACTTTGGCAGTCGTGAGAACACACTCTAGCCATCACTTTGGCAGTCGTGAGAACACACTCTAGCCATCACTTTGGCAGTCGTGAGAAAACACTCTAGCCATCACTTTGGCAGTCGTGAGAACACACTCTAGCCATCACTTTGGCAGTCGTGAGAAAACACTCTAGCCATCACTTTGGCAGTCGTGAGAAAACACTCTAGCCATCACTTTGGCAGTCGTGAGAATACACTCTAGCCATCACTTTGGCAGTCGTGAGAAAACACTCTAGCCATCACTTTGGCAGTCGTGAGAAAACACTCTAGCCATCACTTTGGCAGTCGTGAGAAAACACTCTAGCCATCGCTTAGGTAGTCATGGAGCCAACGAGCTGAGTGAATATATATTAGACCACCCTTGTAGGTGGGTAGGAGGGCTTTAAACCTTAAACTCCACCCCTTTTCTACCTCATTTTCATAATCTCCAGCACAATACCAGTGTCAACATATGTGTCAAAAATATATAAAGTAAAAAAGTTCTACCCAACGACATCATCGAAAGTTAAAGCATTTTAAAACCATGAGGTTCGCAGTGACGTGGGGAGCAAGAAAATACCCTCCTTTAGGCTACAAACGTTTTGAAAATCACCTTTAAAAACAATAATCCTGAGAAGCATTGTGACGAATCCTATTCACAGAGAAGCATTGTGACTAATCCTATTCACAGAGAAGCATTGTGACTAATCCTATTCACAGAGAAGCATTGTGTCTAATCCTATTCACAGAGAAGCATTGTGTCTAATCCTATTCACAGAGAAGCATTGTGTCTAATCCTATTCACAGAGAAGCATTGTGACTAATCCTATTCACAGAGAAGCATTGTGACTAATCCTATTCACAGAGAAGCATTGTGTCTAATCCTATTCACAGAGAAGCATTGTGACTAATCCTATTCACAGAGAAGCATTGTGTCTAATCCTATTCACAGAGAAGCATTGTGACGAATCCTATTCACAGAGAAGCATTGAGACTAATCCTATTCACAGAGAAGCATTGTGTCTAATCCTATTCACAGAGAAGCATTGAGACTAATCCTATTCACAGAGAAGCATTGTGACTAATCCTATTCACAGAGAAGCATTGAGACTAATCCTATTCACAGAGAAGCATTGTGACTAATCCTATTCACAGAGAAGCATTGAGACTAATCCTATTCACAGAGAAGCATTGTGACTAATCCTATTCACAGAGAAGCATTGTGACTAATCTTATTCACAGAGAAGCATTGTGTCTAATCCTATTCACAGAGAAGCATTGTGACGAATCCTATTCACAGAGAAGCATTGTGTCTAATCCTATTCACAGAGAAGCATTGTGACGAATCCTATTCACAGAGAAGCATTGAGCATTGAGAGACTAATCCTATTCACAGAGAAGCTATTGTGTCTAATCCTATTCACAGAGAAGCATTGTGACTAATCCTATTCACAGAGAAGCATTGTGACGAATCCTATTCACAGAGAAGCATTGAGACTAATCCTATTCACATAGAAGCATTGTGTCTAATCCTATTCACAGAGAAGCATTGAGACTAATCCTATTCACAGAGAAGCATTGTGACTAATCCTATTCACAGAGAAGCATTGTGACTAATCCTATTCACAGAGAAGCTTTGTGACTAATCCTATTCACAGAGAAGCATTGAGACTAATCCTATTCACAGAGAAGCATTGAGACTAATCCTATTCACAGAGAAGCATTGTGTCTAATCCTATTCACAGAGAAGCATTGAGACTAATCCTATTCACAGAGAAGCATTGTGACTAATCCTATTCACAGAGAAGCATTGTGACTAATCCTATTCACAGAGAAGCATTGAGACTAATCCTATTCACAGAGAAGCATTGTGACTAATCCTATTCACAGAGAAGCATTGTGACTAATCCTATTCACAGAGAAGCATTGTGACTAATCCTATTCACAGAGAAGCATTGTGACTAATACTATTCACAGAGAACCATTTTTTAGGACCTTTCTTCTTATCTTTTTTAACCACAGATCATAGAAATATGTTATACACTGAGTGTACAAAACATTAGGAACACTTAGCTAAAATTGATTTGCACCCCCTTTTGCCCTCAGAACCGCCAATATTTATCGGGGAATGGACTCTACAATGTGTCAAAAGGGTTCCACAGGCCCATGACCATGTTGGCTCATGTTGAATCATGTTGACTCCAATGCTTCCCATAGTTGTGTAAAGTTGGCTTGATGTCCTTTGGGTGGTGGACCATTCTTGATACACACGGGAAACTGTTGAGCGTGAAAAACCCAGTAGCGTTGCAGTTTTTGACACTCAAACCGGTGCTCCTGGCACCTACTACCATACCCTGTTCAAAGGCATTTAAATATTTTGTCTTGACCATTCACACTGATTGTCTCAAGGCTTAGAGATCATTCTTTAACCCGTCTCCTCCCCTTCATCTACACTGATTGTCTCAAGGCTTAGAGATCCTTATTTAACCCGTCTCCTCCCCTTCATCTACACTGATTGTCTCAAGGCTTAGAGATCCTTCTTTAACCTGTCTCCTCCCCTTCATCTACACTGATTGAATTGGATTTAACAAGTGATGTCAATAAGTGATCATATCTTTCACCTTGGTTCACCTGGTAAGTCTATATATTGGAAAGAGCAGGTGTTCCTAATGTTTTGTACACTCAGTGTATGTAGAAACTAGTTTGGTAAGTGCTTGAAAAGTGCCAGAATTGCCCTTTAAAACTTAAAGTTGTTGATGAGGGGTGAAAAAACACAGTCCTTTTTCATTAGTGCGAGAAGTAGTGTGGACTTACATCGGGGCTCAAAAGGCTTACGGGCCTGTGAAACTAACAGGAAAATGTTACTGATTAAAAAGCCACAGATCAAATATGAAAGGAAATCTATTCGGGCATTATAACTTTTGCCCCTAATTCAATCCACATTTTAGAGGGGAGGTTGAGGAGGGTGAGGAGGGTGTGGAGGAGATTGAGAGGGAGGTCTGAGGCGGATGAGGAGGGTGTGGGGGAGGTTGAGAGGGAGGGTTGAGAGGCTGTTGAGGCGGTTGAGTGGAGATTGACGCGGTTGAATAGGTTGATGGCCCATTTTGAGGGGGAGTTGAGGAAGGTTTGAATGGTGTGGGGGTTGGGGGGGTTAAGTGGGAGGTTGGGAGAGAAGGTTGAGGGGAGGTTGAAGAGAGTGTGGGGGTCCTTTTTCGTATAGTGCAGAGCAGGTTTTAAAGCCCAAATTACTGTCTGTTTAGCCAAGTTCTGAAACCCATTAGGTGATGGCCACGTCAATGTTAGTTCCTGTATCAGATAGAAGCAGTTTATAAAATGCTTACGTCAGATGTCCTTGTCCTGTTGTCCAGTAATCTGGGTAAAACAAATCCCCACCCCACCCCTCGAACCCACGCACACTGAAGAGATGTTTTGGATACGTTTGGAAGAGATGTTTTGGATACGTTTGGAAGAGATGTTTTGGATATGTTTGGAAGAGATGTTTTGGATACGTTTGGAAGAGATGTTTTGGATACGTTTGGAAGAGATGTTTTGGATACGTTTGGAAGAGATGTTTTGGATACGTTTGGAAGAGATGTTTTGGATACGTTTGGAAGAGATGTTTTGGATACGTTTGGAAGAGATGTTTTGGATACGTTTGGAAGAGATGTTTTGGATACGTTTGGAAGAGATGTTTTGGATACGTTTGGAAGAGATGTTTTGGATATGTTTGGATGAGATGTTTTGGATACGTTTGGAAGAGATGTTTTGGATACGTTTGGAAGAGATGTTTTGGATACGTTTGGAAGAGATGTTTTGGATACGTTTGGAAGAGATGTTTTGGATACGTTTGGAAGAGATGTTCAGCTTAAATAATGGTCATATTACAGTCTGGACTGAAAGCTTGCAGACTGCCCCAGACACCTCTTCAATAACCCTGCTATATACAGGTAGGCCTACGTGTCATGATGTTTTGCAGTTGTAACTTCCCCTCTGCTTTAACTTGTGCTCCTCTACAGCCACAACAAAGGATCAGGTTTCCTCAAAGTGGAAAGGGGGTTTCAAGGCATATTGGCAAACTCCAATTTTGACTTGTGGATTCTTAAGGATAGTACATTTTAGTGCTAATGTCTTAGTAGTTCACACAATGTTGACAATGGAAGTGTATTGATATATCCATGCTTCATTAAATAATTTTACATAATTCAAATGGAAACCATGGGAAATCAAAGACGTATGTCGTCTCTGGTTTGACATATTGATGATATGGCCCTTCGTTGTAGCAGGATGGGCTTGCGCAAATTATTCGATTAGACCATATTAAAAGTCATTTCGAGATTTTCTCTGTGGCAAATACAATACATAGCATTGCCTTTATTACAATATCATTAACTAGGAGAGAGAGAGAGAGAGAGAGAGAGAGTATAGACACAACATGGCCTTACAGACCACATCTCCTGTCTTTATTTGATAGCATGTTACCTTGACTTTTCCACTATTTTGTTACATTATCTACACACAATACCCCATAATGACAAAGTGAAAACAGGTTTTTAGAAATTTTAGCAAAATTATTTAAAAAAATATAAAACAGAAATACCTTATATACATAAGTATTCAGACCCTTTGCTATGAGACTTGAAATTGAGTTCAGGTGCATCTGGTTTCCGTTGATCATCCTTGAGATGTTTCTACAACATGATTGGAGTCCACCTGTGGTACATTCAATTTAATGGACATGATTTGGAAAGGCACACACCTGTCGATATAAAGTACCACAGTTGACAGTGCATGTCAGAGCAAAAATCAAACCATGAGGTCGAAGGAATTGTCAGTAGAGCGCCGACACAGGATTGTACGGAGGCACAGATCCGGGGAAGGGAACCCAAACATTTCTGCAGCATTGAAGGTCCCCAAAAACACAGTGACCTCTATCATTCTTAAATGGGAGAAATTTGGAACCACCAAGATTCTTTCTACAGCTGGCCGCCTGGCCAAACTGAGCAATCGGGGGAGAAGTACCTTGGTCAGGGAAGTGACCAAGAACCCAATGGTCACTCTGACAGAGCTCTAGTGTTCCTAGGTGGAGATGGGAGAACGTTCCAGAAGGACAACCATCTCTGCAGCACTCCACCAATCAGGTCTTTATGGTAGAGTGGCCAGACGGAAGTCACTCCTTAGTAAAAGGCACGTGACATCCCACTTGGAGTTTTCCAAAAGGCACCTAAAGACTCTCAGACCATGAGAAACAAGATTCTCTGGTTGGATGAAACCAGTCTTTGTCTTGAATGCCAAGTGTCACGTCTGGAGGAAACCTGGCACCATCACTACCATGGTCGTGGCAGAGTCATGCTGTTGGGATATTTTTCAGCGGCAGGGACTGGGAGACTAGTCAGGATCGAGGCAGGGACTGGGAGACTAGTCAGGATCGAGGCAGGGACTGGGAGACTAGTCAGGATCGAGGCAGGGACTGGGAGACTAGTCAGGATCGAGGCAGGGACTGGGAGACTAGTCAGGATCGAGGCAGGGACTGGGAGACTAGTCAGGATCGAGGCAGGGACTGGGAGACTAGTCAGGATCGAGGCAGGGACTGGGAGACTAGTCAGGATCGAGGCAGGGACTGGGAGACTAGTCAGGATCGAGGCAGGGACTGGGAGACTAGTCAGGATCGAGGCAGGGACTGGGAGACTAGTCAGGATCGAGGCAGGGACTGGGAGACTAGTCAGGATGAAAACCTGCTCCGGAACGCTCAGGACCTCAAACTGGGACAAAAGTCCACCTTCCAACACGACAACGACCCTAAGCACACAGCAAAGACAATGCAGTCGTGGCTTCGGGACAAGTCTCTGAATGTCCTTGATTGGCCCAGCCAGAGTCTGGACTTAAACCCGATCGAACATCTCTGGAGACACCTGAAAATACCTGTGCAGCAACTCTCCCCATCCAACCTGACAGAACTTGAGAGGATCTGTAGAGAAGAACGGGAGAAACTTCCCAAATACAGGTGTGCTGAGGTTGTAGCATCATACCCAAGAAAACTCGAGGCTGTTATCACTGCAAAAGGTGCTTCAACAAAGTACTGAGTACAGGGTCTGAATACTTATGTAAATGTAATATTTCCATTTTTTATATTCAATATATTAGCAAAGATTTCTAAAAACCTGTTTTAGCTTTGTCATTATGGGGTATCGTGTGTAGATTGATGAGGGGTAAAACTATTTAATACATTTTAGAATGAGGCTATAGCGTAACAACATGTGGAGAGGTAAAGGGATCTGAATACTTTCCCGAAGGCACTGTACATTATACAATTGTTTGGAATCCAAAAATATGTGCTGTATATCATATTTCATGGATAAACCCTAACCCCAGTCTTTTCACTGTGAATGATTTGATATTGTACCTCTCATCAGTGTTAAGCAAAGGCTTGGTTAAGGATAGACTGTTGTTCAAGGGATAGGCTGGTGTTCAAGGGATAGGCTGGTGTTCAAGGGATAGGCTGTTGTTCAAGGGAGAGGCTGGTGTTCAAGGGATAGGCTGGTGTTCAAGGGATAGGCTGGTGTTCAAGGGATAGGCTGTTGTTCAAGGGAGAGGCTGGTGTTCAAGGGATAGGCTGGTGTTCAAGGGATAGGCTAATAATGTTGATAATGTTGTGTGGTTCACATTAATGTTATAAACTGTATTTCACATTAATGTTATAAACTGTAGTTCACATTAATGTTATAAACTGTAGTTCACATTAATGTTATAAACTGTAGTTCACATTAATGTTATAAACTGTAGTTCACATTAATGTTATAAACTGTGGTTCACATTAATGTTGTAAACTGTGGTGTGCATTAATGTTATAAACTGTGGTGTGCATTAATGTTATAAACTGTAGTTCACATTAATGTTATAAACTGTGGTTCACATTAATGTTGTAAACTGTGGTGTGCATTAATGTTGTAAACTGTGGTTCACATTAATGTTATAAACTGTAGTTCACATTAATGTTGTAAACTGTGGTTCACATTAATGTTATAAACTGTAGTTCACATTAATGTTATAAACTGTAGTTCACATTAATGTTATAAACTGTATTTCACATTAATGTTATAAACTGTAGTTCACATTAATGTTATAAACTGTGGTTCACATTAATGTTATAAACTGTTGTGTACATTAATGTTATAAACTGTGGTGTGCATTAATGTTATAAACTGTAGTTCACATTAATGTTATAAACTGTAGTTCACATTAATGTTATAAACTGTGGTTCACATTAATGCTGTAAACTGTGGTGTGCATTAATGTTATAAACTGTGGTGTGCATTAATGTTATAAACTGTAGTTCACATTAATGTTATAAACTGTAGTTCACATTAATGTTATAAACTGTTGTGTACATTAATGTTATAAACTGTGGTGTGCATTAATGTTATAAACTGTAGTTCACATTAATGTTATAAACTGTAGTTCACATTAATGTTGTAAACTGTGGTTCACATTAATGTTATAAACTGTGGTGTGCATTAATGTTATAAACTGTGGTGTGCATTAATGTTATAAACTGTGGTGTGCATTAATGTTATAAACTGTGGTGTGCATTAATGTTATGAAGTTATCGTTCTATTTATTGTTATTATTGTTGTCATTGCGATGACAGACTGTTTGTCCATATAGCCCATGTCTAATTACGGGCTCATCCTCATCAGACCTATGTCACTAGATGAATCACGTCTGTTCTAGGATCTGTTCCTTCCACAATATGCTACCGGGAGAGTTCTGCTTTGAAGTGTCGTGTGCTATTAGTCCTGCTACTGGTAGAGCTGCCTGTTGTCTACACTTCAAATTCCATCGCATTGTAGAAGAAAAGTTTTGTAGCTTTAATGCAGAGGATGTGCGTAGAACACTTAGGTGAAAATTGACCGAACTTATAACACTGCTGTCTTCGTATGAGCTGTTTCTGAGCTTTAGGGCTGGCAGAGAGCGTGGCCATTATATATGGCTGGTGACATCACCTAAAGGTGCTAACCACAACATGGATTTCTCATTGAAACCAGATCTGCACCATAAGAAACTGTTCAGTTGTTGCTTATTACCAATACCAACACTCTTCTTCTGTATTAGGGATGAAGGAAAGGTGACACAGAGGAAGTAGATCGTTTCTATCCACCATTCACCCCAAAAGGAAGATTGTAACGAGCATAAAATGAAAGGTTTTGTCTCAATTTCACTTTTTAAAGAGGAAATCTGTAGTTTAAACAACAAAGCAGACACCCTTCCACTGTTTTTGATAACAGCTGAGAGATGGGGTTGGTGAAATATAACCCCTCTCATATATGTATCAGAGAGTTATAAATGCAAAGACTGACCATCCATGAAATCAAAGTATAGTTTTAACCATGTTTTGAGGCTATATAGTGTTTGTTTACATGTACACTGTTTGTATTAGTATTTATTAAGGATCCCATTAATTCTTGCCAAGGCAGGAGCTACTCTTCCTAGGGTTTATTATGGATCCCCATTAGTTCCTGCCAAGTTGGGAGCCAGGCCCAGTCACTGGGGAGCCAGGCCCAGTCAATCAAAAATGTATTTCCCCACAAAAGGGCATTATTACAGACAGAAATAATCAGTACATTTAAATCAAACCTTTCCTGTCTGTCATCTTCAAACCTTCTTACAACAGTTCCGTCTGTCATCTTCAAACCTTCTAACAACAATTTCCAGTATGTCATCTTCAAACTTGGATTATCGTTGTGTTTTTTTAAAATGTGCAGTTCCTACTGACACTACTAGTACCATGGAAACATAGCTGGAAACGTGTGCTCCCTCGTTGTCTCTACAGACCCAAGAGAATATCAAAGATAAAAAATATTCCTTAATATATAACTCACAATAACTCTAGTATATATAACTCACAATAACTCTATTCTCCCTAGATAATATTGCACTATTACTCAGTTTGTGTATCAGACATGCTCCCTAAATATGTAAGTCTCAAAGTAGTTTAAATGTTTTGTATCAGACAAGTTCCTAATATTTTAACTTCAGGGCTATTTAGTGATCTAAAATTAAGCTTCAAAGATAATATTTAGTTTGAATGTTCTGCCAGGTTGATTGATCTGCCAAAGTTAATAAGCGTGTATTTTTAATCTAAGAGGGCTACTGGATTTAGACAGTTCCATAAAACACACACAATCTCCACCCAGAAAAAAAAAGCTCCTTCCTGTGTTGGTCATTTCTGCTTTAAGTTTCCTTTGGCTCCATCCTGCCGCGACACTGTGGTATCTTATGATGTGGATAAGCACCACTAATCTACGTCTGGTCTGAATTGGATCCCAAGTGGGTGGAGGGGCGTCGACCCCACTTATTGCACTTTCCTCCTCCTTTTCACACCCTCAGCACACTATAGGTTCTTTTGTGGTGTTACAAATTAAACAAGCTAACACGTACCACCTGTTAAATTACTGACCATGGAATTCATTATGAATTCCCTCCATTCATGTGCATTTTCCAGCACCTCTAAGGCTCTTAATCCAACACTGGTGGAGGTGTGGGTTTCTGGAACACCTATATGGTACCTTGAAGATCCCTATTAACATAGTGTCTGGGTAGTAAATACATATTGAAGATCCCTATTAACATAGTGTCTGGGTAGTAAATACATATTGAAGATCCCAATTAACATAGTGTCTGGGTGCCAGGTAGTAAATACATATTGAAGATCCCTATTAACATAGTGTCTGGGTAGTAAATACATATTGAAGATCCCTATTAACATAGTGTCTGGGTGCCAGGTAGTAAATACATATTGAAGATCCCAATTAACATAGTGTCTGGGTGCCAGGTAGTAAATACATATTGAAGATCCCTATTAACATAGTGTCTGGGTAGTAAATACATATTGAAGATCCCTATTAACATAGTGTCTGGGTGCCAGGTAGTAAATACATATTGAAGATCCCTATTAACATAGTGTCTGGGTAGTAAATACATATTGAAGATCCCAATTAACATAGTGTCTAGGTACCAGGTAGTAAATACATATTGAAGATCCCTATTAACATAGTGTCTGGGTAGTAAATACATATTGAAGATCCCAATTAACATAGTGTCTAGGTACCAGGTAGTAAATACATATTGAAGATCCTATTAACATAGTGTCTGGTACCAGGTAGTAAATACATATTGAAGATCCCAATTAACATAGTGTCTGGGTAGTAAATACATATTGAAGATCCCAATTAACATAGTGTCTGGGTAGTAAATACATATTGAAGATCCCAATTAACATAGTGTCTGGGTAGTAAATACATATTGAAGATCCCTATTAACATAGTGTCTAGGTACCAGGTAGTAAATACATATTGAAGATCCCTATTAACATAGTGTCTGGGTGCCAGGTAGTAAATACATATTGAAGATCCCTATTAACATAGTGTCTGGGTAGTAAATACATATTGAAGATCCCTATTAACATAGTGTCTGGGTAGTAAATACATATTGAAGATCCCAATTAACATAGTGTCTAGGTACCAGGTAGTAAATACATATTGAAGATCCCTATTAACATAGTGTCTGGGTAGTAAATACATATTGAAGATCCCTATTAACATAGTGTCTGGGTAGTAAATACATATTGAAGATCCCTATTAACATAGTGTCTAGGTACCAGGTAGTAAATACATATTGAAGATCCCTATTAACATAGTGTCTGGGTAGTAAATACATATTGAAGATCCCTATTAACATAGTGTCTGGGTGCCAGGTAGTAAATACATATTGAAGATCCCTATTAACATAGTGTCTAGGTACCAGGTAGTAAATACATATTGAAGATCCCTATTAACATAGTGTCTAGGTACCAGGTAGTAAATACATATTGAAGATCCCTATTAACATAGTGTCTAGGTACCAGGTAGTAAATACATATTGAAGATCCCTATTAACATAGTGTCTGGGTGCCAGGTAGTAAATACATATTGAAGATCCCTATTAACATAGTGTCTGGGTAGTAAATACATATTGAAGATCCCTATTAACATAGTGTCTGGGTAGTAAATACATATTGAAGATCCCTATTAACATAGTGTCTGGGTAGTAAATACATATTGAAGATCCCTATTAACATAGTGTCTGGGTGCCAGGTAGTAAATACATATTGAAGATCCCTATTAACATAGTGTCTGGGTACCAGGTAGTAAATACATATTGAAGATCCCTATTAACATAGTGTCTGGGTGCCAGGTAGTAAATACATATTGAAGATCCCTATTAACATAGTGTCTGGGTGCCAGGTAGTAAATACATATTGAAGATCCCTATTAACATAGTGTCTGGGTAGTAAATACATATTGAAGATCCCTATTAACATAGTGTCTGGGTAGTAAAATACATATTGAAGATCCCTATTAACATAGTGTCTAGGGGTAGTAAATACATATTGAAGATCCTATTAACATAGTGTCTGGGTGCCAGGTAGTAAATACATATTGAAAGATCCTATTAACATAGTGTCTGGGTGCCAGGTAGTAAATACATATTGAAGATCCCTATTAACATAGTGTCTGGGTGCCAGGTAGTAAATACATATTGAAGATCCCTATTAACATAGTGTCTGGGTAGTAAATACATATTGAAGATCCCTATTAACATAGTGTCTAGGTACCAGGTAGTAAATACATATTGAAGATCCCTATTAACATAGTGTCTGGGTAGTAAATACATATTGAAGATCCCTATTAACATAGTGTCTGGGTAGTAAATACATATTGAAGATCCCTATTAACATAGTGTCTGGGTGCCAGGTAGTAAATACATATTGAAGATCCCAATTAACATAGTGTCTGGGTGCCAGGTAGTAAATACATATTGAAGATCCCAATTAACATAGAGTCTAGGTGCCAGGTGATGAATATGTATTGGGCCAGATGATTGTTTCCTCTCTCTCTCTCTACTGGATCTCTTCCATCCATAGTAAAGATCAACACAGTCAGCTACCCAAAATAACTTGGTTCACTATAGTAACTCTGATTATAGCCATACCAGTCTTGTTTTCATGCTGTACATTTAGAGAAAATACAGGTATGTCCTCTGAAGCTGAGTTGTGGACCTCTGTAGCTGAGTTGTGGACCTCTGTAGCTGAGTTGTGGACCTCTGTAGCTCTGAGCTTGGACCTGACCTCTGTAGCTGAGCTCAGTTGTGGACCTCTGTAG
>NC_060192.1:32914829-32941726 GCF_021184085.1 Oncorhynchus gorbuscha | reverse complement strand
AAATCAAATCAAATCAAATTTTATTTGTCACATACACATGGTTAGCAGATGTTAATGCGAGTGTAGCGAAATGCTTGTGCTTCTAGTTCCGACAATGCAGTGATAACCAACAAGTAATCTAACTAACAATTCCAAAACTACTGTCTTATACACAGTGTAAGGGATAAGGAACATGTACATAAGGATATATGAATGAGTGATGGTACAGAGCAGCATACAGTAGATGGTATCGAGTACAGTATATACATATGAGATGAGTGTGTAGACAAAGTAAACAAAGTGGCATAGTTAAAGTGGCTAGTGATACATGTGTTACATAAGGATGCAGTCGATGATGTAGAGTACAGTATATACATATGCATATGAGATGAATAATGTAGGGTAAGTAACATTATATAAGGTAGCATTGTTTAAAGTGGCTAGTGATATATTTACATCATTTCCCATCAATTCCCATTATTAAAATGGCTGGAGTTGGGTCAGTGTCAATGACAGTGTGTTGGCAGCAGCCACTCAGTGTTAGTGGTGGCTGTTTAACAGTCTGATGGCCTTGAGATAGAAGCTGTTTTTCAGTCTCTCGGTCCCAGCTTTGATGCACCTGTACTGACCTCGCCTTCTGGATGATAGCGGGGTGAACAGGCAGTGGTTCGGGTGGTTGATGTCCTTGATGATCTTTATGGCCTTCCTGTAACAACGGGTGGTGTAGGTGTCCTGGAGGGCAGGTAGTTTGCCCCCGGTGATGCGTTGTGCAGTCCTCACTACCCTCTGGAGAGACTTACGGTTGAGGGCGGAGCAGTTGCCGTACCAGGCGGTGATACAGCCCGCCAGGATGCTCTCGATTGTGCATCTGTAGAAGTTTGTGAGTGCTTTTGGTGACAAGCCGAATTTCTTCAGCCTCCTGAGGTTGAATAGGCGCTGCTGCGCCTTCTTCACGACGCTGTCAGTGTGAGTGGACCAATTCAGTTTGTCTGTGATGTGTATGCCGAGGAACTTAAAACTAGCTACCCTCTCCACTACTGTTCCATCGATGTGGATAGGGGGTGTTCCCTCTGCTGTTTCCTGAAGTCCACAATCATCTCCTTAGTTTTGTTGACGTTGAGTGTGAGGTTATTTTCCTGACACCACACTCCGAGGGCCCTCACCTCCTCCCTGTAGGCCGTCTCGTCGTTGTTGGTAATCAAGCCTACCACTGTTGTGTCGTCCGCAAACTTGATGATTGAGTTGGAGGCGTGCGTGGCCACGCAGTCGTGGGTGAACAGGGAGTACAGGAGAGGGCTCAGAACGCACCCTTGTGGGGCCCCCGTGTTGAGGATCAGCGGGGAGGAGATGTTGTTGCCTACCCTCACCACCTGGGGGCGCCCGTCAGGAAGTCCAGTACCCAGTTGCACAGGGCGGGGTCGAGACCCAGGGTCTCGAGCTTGATGACGAGCTTGGAGGGTACTATGGTGTTGAATGCCGAGCTGTAGTCGATGAACAGCATTCTCACATAGGTATTCCTCTTGTCCAGGTGGGTTAGGGCAGTGTGCAGTGTGGTTGAGATTGCATCGTCTGTGGACCTATTTGGGCGGTAAGCAAATTGGAGTGGGTCTAGGGTGTCAGGTAGGGTGGAGGTGATATGGTCCTTGACTAGTCTCTCAAAGCACTTCATGATGACGGAAGTGAGTGCTACGGGGCGGTAGTCGTTTAGCTCAGTTACCTTAGCTTTCTTGGGAACAGGAACAATGGTGGCCCTCTTGAAGCATGTGGGAACAGCAGACTGGTATAGGGATTGATTGAATATGTCCGTAAACACACCGGCCAGCTGGTCTGCGCATGCTCTGAGGGCGCGGCTGGGGATGCCGTCTGGGCCTGCAGCCTTGCGAGGGTTAACACGTTTAAATGTCTTACTCACCTCAGCTGCAGTGAAGGAGAGACCGCATGTTTCCGTTGCAGGCCGTGTCAGTGGCACTGTATTGTCCTCAAAGCGGGCAAAAAGTTATTTAATCTGCCTGGGAGCAAGACATCCTGGTCCGTGACTGGGCTGGATTTCATCTTGTAGTCCGTGATTGACTGTAGACCCTGCCACATGCCTCTTGTGTCTGAGCCATTGAATTGAGATTCCACTTTGTCTCTGTACTGACGCTTAGCTTGTTTAATAGCCTTACGGAGGGAATAGCTGCACTGTTTGTATTCAGTCATGTTGCCAGACACCTTGCCCTGATTAAAAGCAGTGGTTCGCGCTTTCAGTTTCACGCGAATGCTGCCATCAATCCACGGTTTCTGGTTAGGGAATGTTTTTATCGTTGCTATGGGAACGACATCTTCGACGCACGTTCTAATGAACTCGCACACCGAATCAGCGTATTCATCAATATTCCCATCTGACGCAATACGAAACATGTCCCAGTCCACGTGATGGAAGCAGTCTTGGAGTGTAGAGTCAGCTTGGTCTGACCAGCGTTGGACAGACCTCAGCGTGGGAGCCTCTTGTTTTAATTTCTGCCTGTAGGCAGGGATAACCACCACACAGAAATATATGAACACTGACATGTTACCATGGTTACCGCATAACCACCACACAGCAATATATGAACACTGACATGTTACCATGGTTACGCCATAACCACCACACAGCAATATATGAACACTCTGACATATTACCATGGTTACCCCATTACCACCACACAGGAATATATGAACACTGACATGTTACCATGGTTACCCCATAACCACCACACAGCAATATATGAACACTCTGACATATTACCATGGTTACCCCATAACCACCACACAGGAAGGTGTTACCATGGTAACCCCATTACCACCACACAGGAAGGTATGACCACTCTGACATGTTACCATGGTAACCCCATTACCACCACACAGGAAGGTATGACCACTCTGACATGTTACCATGGTAACCCCATTACCACCACGCAGGAAGGTATGACCACTCTGACATGTTACCATGGTAACCTCATTACCACCACACAGGAAGGTATGAATGACCACTCTGACATGTTACCATGGTAACCCCATTACCACCACACAGGAAGGTATGACCACTCTGACATGTGACCATGGTAACCCCATTATCACCACACAGGAAGGTATGACCACTCTGACATGTGACCAAGGTAACCCCATTACCACCACAGAGGAAGGTATGACCACTCTGACATGTGACCATGGTAACCCCATTACCACCACACAGGAAGGTATGACCACTCTGACATGTTACCATGGTAACCCCATTACCACCACACAGGAAGGTATGACCACTCTGACATGTTACAGGGCTCCGGGCAGCCGAGCGGAAATGGAGGAAAACTCGCCTCCCTGCGGACCTGGCATCCTTTCGCTCCCTCCTCTCTACATTTTCCTCTTCTGTCTCTGCTGCTAAAGCCACTTTCTACCACTCTAAATTCCAAGCTTCTTCCTCTAACCCTAGGAAGCTCTTTGCCACCTTCTCCTCCCTCCTGAATCCCCCCCCCTCCTCCCCTCTCTGCAGATGACTTCGTCAACCATTTTGAAAAGAAGGTCGACGACATCCGATCCTCGTTTGCTAAGTCAAACGACACCGCTGGTTCTGCTCACACTGCCCTACCCTGTGCTCTGACCTCTTTCTCCCCTCGATCTCCAGATGAAATCTCGCGTCTTGTGACGGCTGGCCGCCCAACAACCTGCCCGCTTGACCCTATCCCCTCCTCTCTTCTCCAGACCATTTCCGGAGACCTTCTCCCTTACCTCACCTCGCTCACCAACTCATACCTGACCGCTGGCTACGTCCCTTCCGTCTTCAAGAGAGCGAGAGTTGCACCCCTTCTGAAAAAACCTACACTCGATCCCTCCGATGTCAACAACTACAGACCAGTATCCCTTCTTTCTTTTCTCTCCAAAACTCTTGAACGTGCCGTCCTTGGCCAGCTCTCCCGCTATCTCTCTCAGAATGACCTTCTTGATCCAAATCAGTCAGGTTTCAAGACTAGTCATTCAACTGAGACTGCTCTTCTCTGTATCATGGAGGCGCTCCGCACCGCTAAAGCTAACTCTCTCTCCTCTGCTCTCATCCTTCTAGACCTATCGGCTGCCTTCGATACTGTGAACCATCAGATCCTCCTCTCCACCCTCTCCGAGTTGGCCATCTCCGGCGCGGCCCACGCTTCGATTGCGTCCTACCTGACAGGTCGCTCCTACCAGGTGGCGTGGCGAGAATCTGTCTCCTCACCACGCGCTCTCACCACTGGTGTCCCCCAGGGCTCTGTTCTAGGCCCTCTCCTATTCTCGCTATACACCAAGTCACTTGGCTCTGTCATAACCTCACATGGTCTCTCCTATCATTGCTATGCAGACGACACACAATTAATCTTCTCCTTTCCCCCTTCTGATGACCAGGTGGCGAATCGCATCTCTGCATGTCTGACAGACATATCAGTGTGGATGACGGATCACCACCTCAAGCTGAACCTCGGCAAGACGGAGCTGCTCTTCCTCCCGGGGAAGGACTGCCCGTTCCATGATCTCGCCATCACGGTTGACAACTCCATTGTGTCCTCCTCCCAGAGCGCTAAGAACCTTGGCGTGATCCTGGACAACACCCTGTCGTTCTCAACTAACATCAAGGCGGTGGCCCGTTCCTGTAGGTTCATGCTCTACAACATCCGCAGAGTACGACCCTGCCTCACACAGGAAGCGGCGCAGGTCCTAATCCAGGCACTTGTCATCTCCCGTCTGGATTACTGCAACTCGCTGTTGGCTGGGCTCCCTGCCTGTGCCATTAAACCCCTACAACTCATCCAGAACGCCACAGCCCGTCTGGTGTTCAACCTTCCCAAGTTCTCTCACGTCACCCCGCTCCTCCGCTCTCTCCACTGGCTTCCAGTTGAAGCTCGCATCCGCTACAAGACCATGGTGATGGCCTACGGAGCTGTGAGGGGAACGGCACCTCAGTACCTCCAGGCTCTGATCAGGCCCTACACCCAAACAAGGGCACTGCGTTCATCCACCTCTGGCCTGCTCGCCTCCCTACCACTGAGGAAGTACAGTTCCTGCTCAGCCCAGTCAAAACTGTTCGCTGCTCTGGCCCCCCAATGGTGGAACAAACTCCCTCACGACGCCAGGACAGCGGAGTCAATCACCACCTTCCGGAGACACCTGAAACCCCACCTCTTTAAGGAATACCTAAGATTTAGATGCACTATTGTAAAGTGACTGTTCCACTGGATGTCATAAGGTGAATGCACCAATTTGTAAGTCGCTCTGGATAAGAGCGTCTGCTAAATGACTTAAATGTAAATGTAAATGTAAATGTAATGTTACCATGGTAACCCCATTACCACCACACAGGAAGGTATGACCACTCTGACATGTTTTCCAAAGTTACTCTGTCGGCTACTAACCAATTCACAGCTTCCTCCGGCATCTCGCTACATCTTCCTGTAGTTATTGAACTCAACCTGCAGGAGATTTTGCCGTTGTCGTGATTGATTGTGGGGAAACAAGCTGCAGGCACTGTTCTGACAGATGGAATACCCACATCAAACCACACCCACAAGTCAACTCACCTTTGGCTTCTGTCATGGCTGACAGCATTTCTTGAGGAACAAGTCAAAAAACTAGGCTAAATCACTGGGTCCAGTTCCCCTTTATCCTCAATGTCAAAAAAAATGTACTTCACATTGTGGACTTAAGTTGTATTGATTATGTATTTTGGATGTTTTCAGTGTATTTCCAATGCATTCAGACAACACGATGAAAAAACGACTGCACTAAAATTACAAAAGTGAATGTGATTCATTCTAAAAGCCCTAAAATGAATTTACAAAAATGATTTGCATTATTCCACCCCGAGCAGCAGAACTGTCAGTCCTGGACAACCGACTGAATGCTAATGAGAGCCAGGGGGATGAGCTGAAGAGTGTGAATGCAGGTAATATATACATGCACTCAACACCACACCATCCTTCACCATATTGCTGTTTTCTCTCAGAATAGGCCTAGAGTCCTTCCTCATGTGCTTACTATGTCGATTGAACTATTTGCTTTAGTATATGGTGCAGGTTGTGTGCTTCATGTTAACATAGTTGCCAGTACAAATCAAAAGATATGTTTACTATTTTGTGTCCACAGAGAGACCAAAGGTGGCATTCTATACTGATTTGACTGATACGGGCCCTTCAACACTGACACTACTCTGAAGTACAGTAACTTCTTCACCAACATCGGCAACAGCACGACACTAAACTGGCCACATGCTGGCACGGGGAGAATATTTAGGGGTTCAAGCATCAACACTGAGAGAAACCCAATCGTATTTGTTGCCGTTAGCTATTGTTTAGCCTAGTTTTAGGGTTTTTAGGCTTGTCATTTAAGAATGATTTATTTTTTACTATTTTCTACAAAACTATGAAATAGAAATATGGAATCATGTAATAACCAGAAAAGTGTTAAACAAATCAAAATTATATTTTAGATTTGAGATTCTTTAATGTGTTCTTGGGAACACAATCATGTCTCAGAGCTCTACAGACTATTCCTTCGATCTCTTGGCTTGGTTTTTTACTTCGACATGCACTGTCAACTGTGGGACCTTATATATACAGGGTGTGCCTTTCCAAATCATGTCCAATCAATTGAATTTTATCACAGGTGGACTCCAATCGTTGTAGAAACATCTCAAAGATGATCAATGGAAACAGTTTCGAGTCTCACAGCAAAGGGTCTGAATACTTATGTAAATAAGGTATTTCTGTTTGTTTTGTCATCATATGTTTTTGAGGGAAAAACAATCATTTAATCCATTTTAGAATAAGGCTGTAATGTAACAAAATGTGTAAAAAGTCTAAGGGTCTGAATACTTTCCAAATGCTCTGTGTAACGGCGTTCGTTCGTCAAAGAGAGTCGGACCGAAATGCAGCGTGGTGGTTACTCATGTCTTTAATGAAACAAATGACGATACATGAAATAACTTATAAATACAAAAACAACAAACGGAATAAGAAAAACCATTGTTGTTTCTGTCTGGTGAACACTAACACAGAGACAGGAACAATCACCCACGAAATACACAGTGAAACCCCGGCTACCTAAATATGGTTCCCAATCAGAGACAACGAGAATCACCTGACTCTGATTGAGAACCGCCTCAGGCAGCCAAACCTATGCTACACCCCTACTCAGCCGCAATCCCAATGCCTACAAAACCCCAATACGAAACACAACATATTAAACCCATGTCACACCCTGGCCTGACCAAATATATAATGAAAACACAAAACACTATGACCAAGGCGTGACACACTGTATAACATCTATGGACCAAGGTCTCTAAACGCAATATTTTCCAAGCTAGTACCTCAAATAACATGGTAGCCATGGACAAAAAAATATTAAAGTGGGTGTGACCTGGCACATAAATTAATATAAATCAGACATGGTTATTCATATTAGAACAAAATGTATTCCAAACACTGTCAAGACTCAACATATTCAAGAACAATCAGGTCCACCACATATTTAGATATCTTAATCTGTTTGACTCAGTTATAGACTTTGGCACACGTGCACCGGGATGTGAGTCTAGCGAACCTGTAGAGTATGATTGTGTTTGACCCCATGGTGGCGCTGTTGGACAGGAAAAACATGCCTGCAAGTTCAATGGCTTACAGCTGCCATGTTGTTTGAACAATAGTCTGGGAAAATAATGTGCTTTAAAGACGTGGGTCCATAGATGCTATAAACCAAATGTGGTGCCAATTGATCCAGTGGTTCTGGAGAAGATCCCATTTTAAAGTAGTCAACATAAGAAAAATATCCATCAAAAGTGTATTTCATGATCTGTTTTATTTTGAGTTGTGATATTTGGCAGGCATGTTTTTTAATAAAAACATTTTGTTTAAACTTCTACCCCTTTTTCTCTGTATCCAATTGTAACAGTTATAGTATAGTTGTAGTCTATAGTCACTGCAACTCCCATACGGAGAGGCATGCGTCCTCCAAAACACAACCCAACCAAGCCGCTGCTTCTGACACAATGCCCGCTTAACCCGGAAGCCATGTGTCGGAGGAAACACCATACACCTGGAGACCGTGTCAGCGTGCATGCGCCCAGCCCACTACAGGAGTCGCTAAGAGCTCAATGGGACAAGGACATCCCTGCCAAACCCTCCCCTAACCCATAGAGCTGTGCACCGCCCCCTGGGTCTCCCGTTCGCGGCCGACTGCGACAGAGCTTGGACTCGAACCAGGATCTAGTGGCAGAGCTAGCAACTGTGATGCAGTGCCTTAGACCACTCGGGAGGCCCCTGTTTGGCAGGCATGTTAAGGAGTACAGAAGAAGCTCATCCAAGGGAAACAAGTCCATTTTGTCCAAACGGTGGTGCTGTGGTGCCATAGGGTTTGAACCCTGCCTATGGCTGGTTGTTGCTGCAGTATATTACTAGGTTACTTCAGTGTCTGTAAGAGACTGATGGTGTAGATTTCTTTACTTTTCTCTACGTTGCATGTTTCTTGACAGCACCAGTGAGAGGAGACTACCACATCAGATTTACCTTGTGCAGTCTCCATGGTGATGCTAACATGTCCAAGAATAATCAGAAAATAACGTTTAATGTAGAACGGAAGGAAAAGGCTGGTTTTGAGTATCCATCTAATGCAGTTGCTCTATAGCTGGAGACAGGGAATCAGGTGCATCTAATGCAGTTGCTCTATAGCTGGAGACAGGGGATCAGGTGCATCTAATGCAGTTGCTCTATAGCTGGAGACAGGGGATCAGGTGCATCTAATGCAGTTGCTCTATAGCTGGAGACAGGGGATCAGGTACACGTGAGCCTTCCCTCATGCATGGCAATCTATGATAATGACTTTAACCAAAGCACCTTTGGTGGATTCCTGCTCTTCTCTTTTTAGGGAGGAGAGAACTGTGAATGATGTTCTAAACCAGGGGTGTCAAACGTACAACCCAAAACAAAGCGGTCCAATCTGGCCCGTGGTTTGAGTAATAAAAAAAAATGCAGCATATATATTTTTTTGTTTTGTTTAAATGTTATTTTTTTTTGAGGGGTGGGGGGGGATGAGACAAACTCCAGTTTTTTGATTGTCCAACTCGCTAATATGCACTGTGCACAGTCAGTGGGTTCGTTCCCCCGGACCACCCATACGTAGAATGTATGCACACATGACTGTAAGTCGCTTTGGATAAAAGCGTCTGCTAAATGGCATATATTATTATTATATTATTACTATATACAAAAGTATGTGGACATCTCTTCAAATGAGTGGATTTGGCTATTTCAGCCAAACCTGTTGCTGACAGGTGTATAAAATCGAACACACAGCCATGCAATCTCCATAGACAAACCTTGGAAGTAGAATGACCTTACTGAAGAGCTCAGTGACTTTCAACGTGGCACCGTCATAGGAGGCCACAAGTCAGTTGTCAAATTTCTGCCCTGCTAGAGTTGCCCCAGTCAACTGTAAGTGCTGTTAGTGTGAAGTAGAAATGTCTAGGAGCTACAACGGCTCAGCTGAAAAGTGGTAGGCCACACAAGCTCACAAAACGGGACCCCCGAGTGCTGAAGTGTGTAGCCCAAAACAATCTTCTGTCCCTGGTTTTAACACTCACTACCAAGTTCCAAACTACCTCTGGAAGCAACGACAACACAAGAACAGTTTGGCAGGAGCTTCATGAAATCGGTTTCCATGGCTGAGCAGCCGCACACAAGCCTAAGATCACCATGCTCAATGCCAAGCATCCGCTGGAGTGGTGTAAAGCTTGCTACCATTGGACTCTGGATCAGTGGAAACTTGTTTTCTGGAGTGATGAATCACAGTTCACCATCTGGCAGTCCGTCGGACTAATCTGGGCTTGGCAGATGCCAAGAGAACGCTACCTGCCAACTGTAAAGTTTGGTGGAGTAGGAATAATGGTCTGGGGATGTTTTTCATGGTTCGGGCTAGGCCTCTTAGTTCCAGTTAATGTAAATCTTAACTCAACGGCATACAATGACGTTCTTGACGATTGTATGCTTCCAACTTTGTGGCAGCAGTTTGGGGAAGGCTCTTTCCTGTTTCAGCATGACAATGTCCCTATGCACAAAGTGAGGTCCATACAGAAATAATTTGTCGAGATCGATGTGGAAGAACTTGACTTGTCTGCACAGAGCCCTGACCTCAACCCCATCACCTGCGGGAAGAATTGAAACGCTGACTGTGAGCCAGATCTGATCGCCCAACATCAGTGCCCAACCTCACTAATGCTCTCTGTGGCTGAATGGAAGCAAGTCCCCTAGAGCAATGTTCCAACATCTAGTGGAAAGCCTTCCGAGAAGAGTGGAGGCTGTTATAGCTTCAAAGGGTGACCAACACCATATTAATGCCTATGATTTTGGAATGAGATGTTTGACAAGCAGGTGTACAGTTTCTTGACTGTCCATCTCGCTAATAATAGACAGTCAGGTGCATTGAAAATTCCAAAACAACGGATTGAGGACTATTTTTTGCAAATTGACTGCAATGAAATAGAACCAATTTCCTTTGCGGCCCTTCAGACCTAGTTGAAGACCGAATGTGGCCCCCAAAATTATTTTAACACCCTGTTCTAAACTGTAATGAGGAGTCTGGAGGTTATGGGATGTTAGAAAACAACAACTAATAAATCACAACTAAGCTCAACTAATCCAACTGCCCTTTAGAGGGGATCTTCAGGGCGAATGGAATGATCGATTTACTAGGGAAGTTCTTTTTAAAAGGCAAGATTAAAAACAATTTAGCTGAATGTTGTTGTTGTTTTTTCTCAAAACCTTGCTTTAGTGTGTAGGATTGCTGTTCATGGTGCTGATAGGCCTATTTGATGGTCAAGACAGCTGTGCATGGCCGTATCTCACTGTAGTAGGCTGTTTCTCACTGTAGTAGGCTGTTTCTCACTGTAGTAGGCTGTATCTCACTGTAGTAGGCTGTTTCTCGATGTAGTAGGCTGTTTCTCAATGTAGTAGACTGTAGGCTGTATCTCACTGTAGTAGGCTGTTTCTCAATGTAGTAGACTGTAGGCTGTATCTCACTGTAGTAGGCTGTAGGCTGTTTCTCACTGTAGTAGACTGTAGGCTGTATCTCACTGTAGTAGACTGTAGGCTGTATCTCACTGTAGTAGACTGTAGGCTGTTTCTCACTGTAGTAGACTGTAGGCTGTATCTCACTGTAGTAGACTGTAGGCTGTTTCTCAATGTAGTAGGCTGTTTCTCAATGTAGTAGACTGTAGGCTGTATCTCACTGTAGTAGGCTGTTTCTCAATGTAGTAGACTGTAGGCTGTATCTCACTGTAGTAGGCTGTAGGCTGTATCTCACTGTAGTAGGCTGTTTCTCAATGTAGTAGACTGTAGGCTGTATCTCACTGTAGTAGGCTGTAGGCTGTTTCTCAATGTAGTAGACTGTAGGCTGTATCTCACTGTAGTAGGCTGTTTCTCAATGTAGTAGACTGTAGGGCTGTATCTCACTGTAGGCTGTAGGCTGTATCTCACTGTATAGGCTGTATCTCACTGTAGTAGGCTGTAGGCTGTATCTCACTGTAGTAGGCTGTGGCTGTTTCTCAATGTAGTAGACTGTAGGCTGTATCTCACTGTAGTAGGCTGTAGGCTGTATCTCACTGTATTAGGCTGTATCTCACTGTAGTAGGATGTTTCTCAATGTAGTAGACTATAGGCTGTATCTCACTGCAGTAGGCTGTTTCTCAATGTAGTAGACTGTAGGCTGTATCTCACTGCAGTAGGCTGTTTCTCAATGTAGTAGGCTGTAACTCACTGTAGTAGGCTGTATCTCACTGTAGTAGACTGTAGGCTGTATCTCACTGTAGTAGGCTGTATCTCACTCTAGTAGGCTGTAACTCACTGTAGTAGGCTGTATCTCACTGTAGTAGGCTGTAACTCACTGTAGTAGGCTGTATCTCACTGTAGGAGACTGTATCTCACTCTAGTAGGCTGTATCTCACTGTAGTAGGCTGTATCTCACTGTAGTAGGCTGTATCTCACTGTAGGAGACTGTATCTCACTCAGTAGGCTGTATCTCACTGTAGTAGGCTGTAACTCACTGTAGTAGGCTGTAACTCACTGTAGTAGGCTGTATCTCACTGTAGTAGGCTGTAACTCACTGTAGTAGGTTGTAACTCACTGTAGTAGGCTGTTTCTCAATGTAGTAGACTGTAGACTGTATCTCACTGTAGTAGGCTGTATCTCAGTGTAGTAGGCTGTATCTCACTGTAGTAGGCTGTATCTGTCACGTTCTGACCATAGTTCTGTTATTTTATTCTTTGTTTTAGTATGGTCAGGCGTGAGTTGGGGTGGGCAGTCGTTTGTTTTTTCGTGTTGGCCTAGTATGGTTCTCAATCAGAGGCAGGTGTCATTAGTTGTCTCTGATTGAGAATCATACTTAGGTAGCCTGGGTTTCACTTTTTGGTTTGTTTCCCGTGTGAGTGTTTTGGCCACACGGTACTGTTTCGGCTTTGTAAATTCACATTTTGTTATTTTCTGTTTAGTGTTCTGAGTTTGAATTAAAATCATCATGAACACTTACCACGCCCTGCGCTTGGTCCGATCCTTACCCTCCTCAGAAGAAGAGGAGGAAACTGGTTACAGTATCTCACTGTAGTAGACTGTATCTCACTGTAGTAGGCTGCAGGCTGTATTAACAATCCTACATCACTCCAGCATTTCTTATACAAATCCAAGTGATAATCTTCTTATAGTGGGTTGTATATCACCATAGTAAACTGTATTTTACTGTAGGAGGCTGTATCTCAGTTATAGGCTGCGGCTCACTGTAGTAGGCTGTAACTCACTGTATTAGACTTACCCTGGACCCTCCTGTCTTAACCTCCAGTATTTATGCTGCAGTATTTTGTGTCGGGAGCTAGGGTCAGTTTGTTATATCGTAAGGCTCTCCAGAGGGTAGTGAGGACTGCATACAACGCATCACCGGGGGCAAACTACCTGCCCTCCAGGACACCTACACCACCCGTTGTTACAGGAAGGCCATAAAGATCATCAAGGACATCAACCACCCGAACCACTGCCTGTTCACTCCCGGGCTTATCATCCAGAAGGCGAGGTCAGTACAGGTGCATCAAAGCTGGGACCGAGAGACTGAAAAACAGCTTCTATCTCAAGGCCATCAGACTGTTAAACAGCCACCACTAACATTGAGTGGCTGCTGCCAACACACTGTCATTGACACTGACCCAACTTCAGCCATTTTAATAATGGGAATTGATGGGAAATGATGTAAATACAGTTGGTAGAGCATGGCGCTTGTAACGCCAGGTAGTGGGTCTCGATCTCCTGGACCACCCATACGTAGAATGTATGCACACATGACTGTAAGTCGCTGATAAAAGCGTCTGCTAAATGGCATATATTATATTATAAATATATCACTAGCCACTTTAAACAATGCTACCTTATATAATGTTACTTACCCTACATTATTCATCTCATACATATGTATATACTGTACTTACATCATCGACTGCATCCTTATGTAACACATGTATCACTAGCCACTTTTAACTATGCCACTTTGTTTACTTTGCCTACACACTCATCTCATATGTATATACTGTACTATACCATCTACTGTATGCTGCTCTGTACCATCACTCATTCATATATCCTTATGTACATGTTCCTTATCCCCTTACACTGTGTATAAGACAGTAGTTTTGGAATTATTAGTTAGATTACTTGTTGGTTATCACTGCATTGTCGGAACTAGAAGCACAAGTATTTCGCTACACTCGCATTTAACATCTGCTAACCATGTGTATGTGACAAATAAAATTTGATTTGATTTGGATCTGGAGTACTTCTCCTGTCCTATTCGGTGTCCTGTGTGAATTTAAGTGTGCTCTCTCTAATTTCTCTTTCTTTTTCTTTCTCGGAGGACCTGAGCCCTAGGACCATGCCCCAGGACTACCTGACATGATGACTCCTTGCTGTCCCCAGTCCACCTGGCCGTGCTTCTGCTCCAGTTTCAACTGTACTGCCTTGTTATTATTCGACCCTGCTCGTCATTTATGAACATTTGAATATCTTGGCCATGTTCTGTTATAATCTCCACCCGGCACAGCCAGAACAGGACTGGCCACCCCACATAGCCTGGTTCCTCTCTAGGTTTCTTCCTAGGTTTTGGCCTTTCTAGGGAGTTTTTCCTAGCCACCGTGCTTCTACACCTGCATTGCTTGCTGTTTGGGGTTTTAGGCTGGGTTTCTGTACAGCACTTTGAGATATCAGCTGATGTACGAAGGGCTATATAAATACATTTGATTTGATTTGATTAGTATGCTGTATCTCACTGTAGTAGACTGTAGCTCACTGTAGTAGGCTGTAACACACTGTAGTAGACTGCAGGCTGTATCTCACTGTAGAAGGCTGTAGGATGCATCTCACTGTAGTAGGCTGTAGGATGCATCTCACTGTAGTAGACTGTATCTGCTCTGGATAAGAGCGTCTGCTAAATGACTTAAATGTAATGTAATGTATCTCACTGTAGTAGACTGTATCTCACGGTATTAGGCTGTATCTCACTGTAGTAGGCTGTAACTCACTGTAGTAGGTTGTAACTCACTGTAGTAGGCTGTATCTCACTGTAGTAGGCTGTATCTCACTTTAGCAGGCTGTATCTCAGTATATTAGGCTGTGTCTCACTGTAGTAGGCTGTAGGCTGTATCTCACAATAGGAGGCTGTTGGCTGTATCTCACTGCAGTTGGCTGTAGACTATTTCACTGTAGTAGGATGTATCTCACTGTAGTAGGCTGTAGGATGCATCTCACTGTAGTAGGCTATCTCCTTGTATTAGACTGTATCTCACTGTAGTAGACTGTATCTCACGGTAGTAGGCTGTAACTCACTGTAGTAGGCTGTATATCACTGTAGTAGGTTGTATCTCAATGTAGTAGGCTGTATCTCAATGTAGTAGGCTGTTTCTCACCTTAGTAAATCAAATCAAATCAAATTTATTTATATAGCCCTTCTCGTCATCAGCTGATATCTCAGTGTTGTACAGAAACCTGTTTAAAACCCCAAACAGCAAACAATGCAGGTGTAAAAGCACGCTAGTAGGCTGTATCTCACTGTAGTAGGCTGCAGGCTGTATCTCACTGTAGTAGGCTGTATCTCACTGTAGTAGGCTGCAGGCTGTATCTCAGTGTAGTAGGTTGTATATGTATCTCACTGTAGTAGGCTGTATCTCATTGTAGTAGGCTGTATTAGGCTGTGTCTCATTGTAGTAGACTGTATCTCACTTTAGTAGGCTGTATTAGGCTGTGTCTCACTGTAGTATGCAGTATATCACTGTAGTAGGCTGTATCTCACTGTAGTAGGCTGTATCTCACTATAGTATGCTGTATTAGGCTGTGTCTCACTGTAGTATGCAGTATATCACTGTAGTAGGCTGTATCTAACTGTAGTAGGCTGTATCTCACTGTAGTAGGCTGTATCTCACTGTAGTAGGCTGTGGACTGGAATCTCACTGTGGTGGATTGTATCTCACTGTATAAGACTGTATCTCACTGTAGTAGGCTGTATCTAACTGTAGTAGGCTGTATCTCACTGTAGTAGGCTGTATCTAACTGTAGTAGGCTGTAACTCACTGTAGTAGGCTGTATATCACTGTAGTAGGCTGTATATAACTGTAGTAGGCTGTATCTCAATGTAGTAGGCTGTATCTCAATGTAGTAGGCTGTTTCTCACCTTAGTAGGCTGTATCCACTGTAGTAGGTTGTAGGCTGTATCTCCCTTAGTAGGCTGTATTTCACTGTAGTAGGCTGCAGGCTGTATCTCACTGTAGCAGGCTGTATCTCAATGTAGTAGGCTGTTTCTCACTGTAGTAGGCTGCAGACTGTATCTCACTGTAGTAGGTGTCATCTCACTGTAGTAGGCTGCAGGCTTTATCTCACTGTAGGCTGGTCGGATGTATCTCACTGTAGTAGGCTGTATCTCATTGTAGTAGGCTGGTCTAACTGTAGTTGACTGTATCTCACTATATTTGGCTGTATGATGTTGCAGTAGGCTGCAGGCTGTATCTCAGTGTAGTAGGCTGTAGGATGTGTCTCACTGTAGTAGGAAATAGGCTGCATCTCACTGTATTAGGCTGCATCTCACTGTAGTAGGCTGTATCTCATTGTAGTAGACTGTATCTGCTTTTAGTAGGCTGCATTCTACTGTAGTAGACTGTAGACTGTATCTCACTGTAGTAGGCTGTATCTCACTGTAGTGGACTGTATCTAGCTGTAGTTGACTGTATCTCACTATATTTGGTTGTATGATATTGCAGTAGGCTGTAGGCTGCTATCTAACTGTAGGGAGGCTATCATAGAAAGTGGACTGTATCTCACTGTGTGGACTGTGGTAATCTGCCCTTGTAGTGGGCTGTATCTGGCTGCTGAGTGGGCTGTATCCAGCAGTGAACTGTATCTCACTGTAGTGGACTGTATCTCACTGTAGTGGACTGTGGCTGTATCTCACTGTAGTAGGCTGTATCTAAATGTAGTAGGCTGTTTCTCACTGTAGTAGGCTGCAGGGTGTATCTCACTGTAGTAGGCTGTATCTCACTGTAGTAGGCTGCAGGCTTTATCTCACTGTAGTAGGCTGTCGGATGTATCTCACTGTAGTAGGCTGTATCTCACTGTAGTAGACTGTATCTAACTGCAGTTGACTGTATCTCACTATATTTGGCTGTATGATATTGCAGTAGGCTGCAGGCTGTATCTCAGTGTAGTAGGCTGTAGGATGTGTATCACTGTAGTAGGAAATAGGCTGCATCTCACTGTAGTAGGCTGCATCTCACTGTAGTAGGCTGTATCTCATTGTAGTAGACTGTATCTCACTTTAGTAGGCTGTATCTCACTGTAGTAGACTGTAGACTGTATCTCACTGTAGTAGGCTGTATCTCACTGTAGTAGACTGTATCTAACTGTAGTTGACTGTATCTCACTATATTTGGCTGTATGATATTGCAGTAGGCTGTAGGCTGTATCTCACTGTAGTAGACTGTAGGCTGTATCTCACTGTAGTAGGCTGTATCTCACTGTAGTAGGCTGTATCTCACTATATTTGGCTGTATGATATTGCAGTAGACTGTAGGCTGTATCTCACTGTCGTAGGCTGTATCTAACTGTAGTAGGCTGTATCTCACTGTAGTAGGCTGTATCTAACTGTAGTAGGCTTTATCTCACTGTTAGTAGGCTGTATCTCACTGTAGTAGGCTGTATCTAACTGTAGTAGGCTTTATCCCACTGTAGTAGACTGTATTTCACTGTAGGAGGCTGTATCTCACTGTAGTAGGCTGCAGGCTGTATCTCACTGTAGTAGACTATAGGCGGCATCTCACTGTAACAGGTGGTGAGGGTAGGTAACAACATCTCCTCCCCTCTGATCCTCAACACTGGGGCCCCACAAGGGTGCGTTCTGAGCCCTCTCCTGTACTCCCTGTTCACCCACGACTGCATGGCCACGCACGCCTCCAACTCAATCATCAAGTTTGCGGACGACACAACAGTGGTAGGCTTGATTACCAACAACGACGAGACGGCCTACAGAGAGGAGGTGAGGGCCCTCGGAGTGTGGTGTCAGGAAAATAACCTCACACTCAACGTCAACAAAACTAAGGAGATGATTGTGGACTTCAGGAAACAGCAGAGGGAACACCCCCCTATCCACATCGATGGAACAGTAGTGGAGAGGGTAGCAAGTTTTAAGTTCCTCGGCATACACATCACAGACAAACTGAATTGGTCCACTCACACTGACAGCATCGTGAAGAAGGCGCAGCAGCGCATCTTCAACCTCAGGAGGCTGAAGAAATTTGGCTTGTCACCAAAAGCACTCACAAACTTCTACAGATGCACAATCGAGAGCATCCTGGCGGGCTGTATCACTGCCTGGTACGGCAACTGCTCCGCCCTCAACCATAAGTCTCTCCAGAGGGTAGTGAGGTCTGCACAACGCATCACCGGGGGCAAACTACCTGCCCTCCAGGAGATCATCAAGGACATCAACCACCTGAGCCACTGCCTGTTCACCCCGCTATCATCCAGAAGGCGAGGTCAGTACAGGTGCATCAAAGCTGGGACCGAGAGACTGAAAAACAGCTTCTATCTCAAGGTCATCAGACTGTTAAACAGCCACCACTAACATTGAGTGGCCGCTGCCAACACACTGATACTGACTCAACTCCAGCCACTTTAATAATGGGAATTGATGGGAATGATGTAAATATATCACTAGCCACTTTAAACAATGCTACCTTATATAATGTTACTTACCCTACATTATTCATCTCATATGCATACGTATCTACTGTACTCTATATCATCGACTGCATCCTTATGTAATACATGTATCACTAGCCACTTTAACTATGCCACTTTGTTTACATACTCATCTTATATGTCTATACTGTACTCGATACCATCTACTGTATCTTGCCTATGCTGCTCTGTACCATCACTCATTCATATATCCTTATGTACATATTCTTAATCCCCTTACACTGTGTATAAGACAGTAGTTTAGGAATTGTTAGTTAGATTACTTGTTGGTTATTACTGCATTGTCGGAACTAGAAGCACAAGCATTTCACTACACTCGCATTAACATCTGCTAACCATGTGTATGTGACAAATAAAAATTTGATTTGATTTAACATATTGTATCTCACTGTATTAGGCTGTATATCACTGTATTAGGCTGTATATCACTGTAGTAGACTGTATCTCACTGTGGTAGGCTTTAGGCTGTATCTCACTGTAGTAGGCTGTATATCACTGTATTAGGCTGTATATCACTGTAGTATACTGTATCTCACTGTGGTAGGCTTTAGGCTGTATCTCACTGTATTAGGCTGTATATCACTGTAGTAGACTGTATCCCACTGTAGTAGGCTGTATCTCACTGTAGTAGGCTTTAGGCTGTATCTCACTGTAGTAGGCTTTAGGCTGTATCTCACTGTAGTAGGCTTTAGGCTGTATCTCACTGTAGTAGACTGTGTATCTCACTGTAGTAGACTGTATCTCACTGTAGTAGACTATAGTATCTCACTGTAGTAGACTGTATCTCACTGTAGTAGACTATAGGCTGTATCTCACTGTAGTAGACTATAGGCTGTATCTCACTGTAGTAGACTGTATCTCACTGTAGTAGACTGTATCTCACTGTAGTAGACTGTATCTCACTGTAGTAGACTATCTCACTGGCTGTATCTCACTGTAGTAGACTGTATCTCACTGTAGTAGACTGTATCTCACTGTAATTAGACTGTATCTCACTGTAGTAGACTATAGGCTGTATCTCACTGTAGTGACTATAGGCTGTATCTCACTGTAGTAGACTGTATCTCACTGTAGTAGACTGTATCTCACTGTAGTAGACTATAGGCTGTATCTCACTGTAGTAGACTGTATCTCACTGTAGTAGACTGTATCTCACTGTAGTAGACTGTATCTCACTGTAGTAGACTGTATCTCACTGTAGTAGACTATAGGCTGTATCTCACTGTAGTAGACTGTATCTCACTGTAGTAGACTGTATCTCACTGTAGTAGACTGTATCTCACTGTATTAGACTGTATCTCACTGTAGTAGTATCTCACTGTAGTAGACTGTATCTCACTGTAGTAGACTGTATCTCACTGTAGTAGACTGTATCTCACTGTAGTAGACTATAGGCTGTATCTCACTGTAGTAGTAGACTGTATCTCACTGTAGTAGACTGTATCTCACTGTAGTAGACTGTATCTCACTGTGGTAGACTGTATCTCACTGTAGTAGACTGTATCTCACTGTAGTAGACTATAGCCTGTATCTCACTTTAGTAGACTGTATCTCACTGTAGTAGACTGTATCTCACTGTAGTAGACTGTATCTCACTGTAGTAGACTGTATCTCACTGTAGTAGACTATAGGCTGTATCTCACTGTAGTAGACTGTATCTCACTGTAGTAGACTGTATCTCACTGTAGTAGACTGTATCTCACTGTAGTAGACTGTATCTCACTGTAGTAGACTGTATCTCACTGTAGTAGACTGTATCTCACTGTAGTAGACTGTATCTCACTGTAGTAGACTGTATCTCACTGTAGTAGACTATAGGCTGTATCTCACTGTAGTAGACTGTATCTCACTGTAGTAGACTGTATCTCACTGTAGTAGACTGTATCTCACTGTAGTAGACTGTATCTCACTGTAGTAGACTGTATCTCACTGTAGTAGGCTGTATCTCACTGTAGTAGGCTTTAGGCTGTATCTCACTGTAGTAGGCTTTAGGCTGTATCTCACTGTAGTAGACTATAGGCTGTATCTCACTGTAGTAGACTGTATCTCACTGTAGTAGACTATAGGCTGTATCTCACTGTAGTAGACTGTATCTCACTGTAGTAGACTATAGGCTGTATCTCACTGTAGTAGACTATAGGCTGTATCTCACTGTAGTAGACTATAGGCTGTATCTCACTGTAGTAGACTGTATCTCACTGTAGTAGACTGTATCTCACTGTAGTAGACTGTATCTCACTGTAGTAGACTGTATCTCACTGTAGTAGGCTGTATCTCACTGTAGTAGACTGTATCTCACTGTAGTAGACTGTATCTCACTGTAGTAGACTATAGGCTGTATCTCACTGTAGTAGACTATAGGCTGTATCTCACTGTAGTAGACTATAGGCTGTATCTCACTGTAGTAGACTGTATCTCACTGTAGTAGACTGTATCTCACTGTAGTAGACTGTATCTCACTGTAGTAGACTGTATCTCACTGTAGTAGACTGTATCTCACTGTAGTAGACTATAGGCTGTATCTCACTGTAGTAGACTATAGGCTGTATCTCACTGTAGTAGACTATAGGCTGTATCTCACTGTAGTAGACTGTATCTCACTGTAGTAGACTGTATCTCACTGTAGTAGACTGTATCTCACTGTAGTAGACTGTATCTCACTGTAGTAGACTGTATCTCACTGTAGTAGACTGTATCTCACTGTAGTAGACTGTATCTCACTGTAGTAGACTATAGGCTGTATCTCACTGTAGTAGACTGTATCTCACTGTAGTAGACTATAGGCTGTATCTCACTGTAGTAGACTGTATCTCACTGTAGTAGACTGTATCTCACTGTAGTAGACTGTATCTCACTGTAGTAGACTGTATCTCACTGTAGTAGACTATAGGCTGTATCTCACTGTAGTAGACTGTATCTCACTGTAGTAGACTGTATCTCACTGTAGTAGACTGTATCTCACTGTAGTAGACTGTATCTCACTGTAGTAGACTATAGGCTGTATCTCACTGTAGTAGACTGTATCTCACTGTAGTAGACTGTATCTCACTGTAGTAGACTGTATCTCACTGTAGTAGACTGTATCTCACTGTAGTAGACTGTATCTCACTGTAGTAGACTGTATCTCACTGTAGTAGACTGTATCTCACTGTAGTAGACTGTATCTCACTGTAGTAGACTATAGGCTGTATCTCACTGTAGTAGACTGTATCTCACTGTAGTAGACTGTATCTCACTGTAGTAGACTGTATCTCACTGTAGTAGACTGTATCTCACTGTAGTAGACTGTATCTCACTGTAGTAGACTGTATCTCACTGTAGTAGACTATAGGCTGTATCTCACTGTAGTAGACTGTATCTCACTGTAGTAGACTGTATCTCACTGTAGTAGACTGTATCTCACTGTAGTAGACTGTATCTCACTGTAGTAGACTGTATCTCACTGTAGTAGACTATAGGCTGTATCTCACTGTAGTAGACTGTATCTCACTGTAGTAGACTGTATCTCACTGTAGTAGACTGTATCTCACTGTAGTAGACTGTATCTCACTGTAGTAGACTGTATCTCACTGTAGTAGACTGTATCTCACTGTAGTAGACTATAGGCTGTATCTCACTGTAGTAGACTGTATCTCACTGTAGTAGACTGTATCTCACTGTAGTAGACTGTATCTCACTGTAGTAGACTGTATCTCACTGTAGTAGACTGTATCTCACTGTAGTAGACTGTATCTCACTGTAGTAGACTATAGGCTGTATCTCACTGTAGTAGACTGTATCTCACTGTAGTAGACTGTATCTCACTGTAGTAGACTGTATCTCACTGTAGTAGACTGTATCTCACTGTAGTAGACTGTATCTCACTGTAGTAGACTATAGGCTGTATCTCACTGTAGTAGACTGTATCTCACTGTAGTAGACTGTATCTCACTGTAGTAGACTGTATCTCACTGTAGTAGACTGTATCTCACTGTAGTAGACTGTATCTCACTGTAGTAGACTGTATCTCACTGTAGTAGACTGTATCTCACTGTAGTAGACTGTATCTCACTGTAGTAGGCTGCAGGCTGTATTAACAATCCTGCATCACTCCAGTATTTCTTTACAACATCCAAGTGATAATCTTCTTTATAGTGGGTTGTATATCACTGTAGTAGACTGTATTTTACTGTAGGAGGCTGTATCTCACTGTAGTAGACTGTATTTTACTGTAGGAGGCTGTATCTCAGTGTGAGAGAGAGAATACAGAAGAGAGAGAACAGTGTGAGAGAGAGAATACACTCGGAGATAGAGAATACAGTGTTAGAGAGAGAATACCGAGGAGAGAGAACAGTGCGAGAGAATACACTCGGAGATAGAGAATACAGTGTGAGAGAGAGAATACACTCGGAGATAGAGAATACAGTGTTAGAGAGAGAATACACTCGGAGATAGAGAATACAGTGTGAGAGAGAGAATACACTCGGAGATAGAGAATACAGTGTTAGAGAGAGAACAGTGTGAGAGAGAGAGAATACACTCGGAGATAGAGAATACAGAAGAGAGAGAACAGTGTGAGAGAATACAGTGTGAGGGAGAGAATAAAGTGTGAGGGAGAGAATACCGAGGAGAGAGAACAGTGTGAGAGAATACAGTATGAGGGAGAGAACACAGTGTGAGGGAGAGAATACAGTGTGAGGGAGAGAACACAGTGTGAGGGAGAGAATAAAGTGTGAGGGAGAGAATACAGTGTGAGAGAGAGAATACAGTGTGAGAGAGAGAATACAGTGTGAGAGAGAGAATACAGTGTGAGGGAGAGAATAAAGTGTGAGGGAGAGAATAAAGTGTGAGGGAGAGAATAAAGTGTGAGGGAGAGAATACAGTGTGAGAGAGAGAATAAAGTGTGAGGGAGAGAATACAGAGGAGAGAGAACAGTGTGAGAGAATACAGTATGAGGGAGAGAACACAGTGTGAGGGAGAGAATAAAGTGTGAGGGAGAGAATACAGTGTGAGAGAGAGAGACAGAGTACATTATTTTGACACTTGGTTATTGTTGTTACTGTTGTCCCGTTGACAATTTGATTCTTATTTTTATATATTTTTATATTGTAAATATCCAAAATAAGCTTTGGCAACATGTACATTGTTACGTCATGCCAATAAAGAGAATTGAATTGACTTAAAATAATTGAGAGAGAGAGAGAGAACAGTGAGAGAGAGAACAGTGTGTGAGAGAGAGAACAATAATGAGAGAACAGTGAGAGAGAGAACAGTAAGAGAGAGAGAGAACAGTAAGAGAGAGGGAGAACAGTAAGAGAGAGAGAACAGTGAGAGAGAGAGAGAGAGAGAGAACAATAAGAGAGAACAGTAAGAGAGAGAGAGAGAACAGTAAGAGAGAGGGTGAACAGTGTGAGTGAGAGAGAACAGTGTGTGTGAGAGAGAACAGTGTGTGTGAGAGAACAGTAAGAGAGAGAGAGAACAATAAGAGAGAACAGTAAGAGAGAGAGAGAGAACAGTAAGAAAGAGGGAGAACAGTGTGTGTGAGAGAACAGTAAGAGAGAGAGAGAACCGTGTGAGAGAGTGAGAACAGTGTGTGAGAGAGAGAGAACAGTGTGTGTGAGAGAGAGAGTGAGAGAAAGAGAGAGAGAGAGAGAACAGTGAGAGAGAGAGAACAGCAGAGAGAGAGAGAGAGAGAGAGAGAGAGAGAGAGAGAGAGAGAGAGAGAGAGAGAGAGAGAGAGAGAGAGAGAACAGTGTGTGAGATAGAGAACAGCGAGAGAGAGAGAGAGAGAGAGAGAGAGATAGAACAGTGTGTGCGAGAGAGAACAGAAAGAGAGAGAGAGAGAACAGTGAGAGAGAGAGAACAGTGTATGTGAGAGAGAGAGAGAACAGTGAGAGAGAGAGAGCACAGTATGTGAGAGAGAACAGTATGTGAGAGAGAGAACAGTGAGAGAGGGAGAGAGAACAGAGAGAGAGAGAGAGTGAGAGAGAACAGTGTGTGTGAGAGAGAGAGAGAGAGAGAACAGTGAGAGAGAGAGAGCACAGTATGTGAGAGAGAACAGTGAGAGAGGGAGAGAGAACAGAGAGAGAGAGAGAACAGTGTGTGTGTGAGAGAGAGAGAGAGAGAGAGAACAGTGAGAGAGAGGGAGAACAGTGAGAGAGAGGGAGAACAGTGAGAGAGAGGGAGAACAGTGAGAGAGAGGGAGAACAGTGAGAGAGAGAAACAGTGAGAGAGAGAGAGAGAGAGAGAGAGAGAGAGAGAGAGAGAGAGAGAGAGAGAGAGAGAGAGAGAGAGAGAGAGAAGAGAGAAGAGAGAGCGAGAGAACAGAGAGTGAGAGAGAGAGAACAGAGTGAGAGAGAGAGAGAGAACAGAGTGAGAGAGAGAGAGAACAGAGAGAGAGAGAGAGAACAGAGAGAGAGAGAGAACAGAGAGAGAAAGAGAACAGAGAGAGAGAACAGTGTGTCTGACAGTGTTTTTCTATTTGTACCTGGACTTAAGCATGCGTTACAGCACCTGTGTGCGTGTGTGTGTGTGTGTGTGTGTGTGTGTGTGTGTGTGTGTGTGTGTGTGTGTGTGTGTGTGTGTGTGTGTGTGTGTGTGTGTGTGTGTGTGTGTGTGTGTGTGTGTGTGTGTGTGTGTTATACACAGCCTATATTGAGAGACGTGAGTGACAGGGTCAATGGGCCGGATCAGTCTAGTTGTCCAATGGGAGTTCTCTACACTATCTGTCATATTCTCTCCTGGTGGACTGAGTGATTGACAGCACATGGTATTAAGTATCTACGGGGCTTTGTGTGTGTGTGTGTGTACGTGTACGTGTACGTGTGCGCATGCGTGCGTTCGTACAGAGACATCCTGTGTTGCCATCTCTTAGCAAAACATTATTTTCACGTATTGGCAGATGGCAGCTTTCTATTGGACTGAACAGCCCAGTGACTGGGAGATTCCAGGGCGGATTTAAAAACAGTTACATTTAATATTGGAATCAAACCACATTATCTTCAATGTGTATCAGGCAGGTTTTGTGAGCAGTGAAGCATGAAGGATAGATCACACTTTTCAAGGTGAAAGCCACACGCACGCACACGCACGCATACGCACGCACACACACGCGCACACACACGTACAAGCACGCACGCACACACACACACACACAGCACGCACACACACAAACAGAAAGAGTACCTGTGTGACTCCAGAAAGAGACATGCAAAACAGAGAGAAGATGTGGCACTTTAACTGAGGTGTTGTGTGTGTGTGGTGGTGGTGGTGGGGGGGATTTCTACCGGTATGCGACCTCATCATATGAGGAGTGTGTGTGGTGTTAGTTTAAAGGAAGCTTTAGAGGAGGAGTATAGAGGGGGTATCTGGGAGTGGATGAGGATGGTTGTTGTTGCAGAGTACAGACTCTCTGGCAGAGACACATTGTTATTGAGATGCAAGTCCAGCACAGAGGGAGTAACACACACACACACACACACACACACACACACACACACACACACACACACACACACACACACACACACACACACACACACACACACACACACACACACACACACACACACATACTGATTGGAGTTGGAGGTCACACACTTTGTCACTTGGCAGACCTGATGAAGGTGGTGGCGGTGTGAAATTAGATATTGATCTCACTGTGTGTGTGTGTGTGTGTGTGTGTGTGTGTGTGTGTGTGTGTGTGTGTGTGTGTGTGTGTGTGTGTGTGTGTGTGTGTGTGTGTGTGTGTGTGTGTGTGTGTGTGTGTGTGTGTGTGTGTGTGTGTGTGTGTGTGTGTGTGTGAGTAAAGAAATAAAACAACAGTAAAAAGACATTTGAAAAAAAATAACCACCCGTTATTAATATTAAACACAAGGTCACCCCAGTTGATATGAAGGCTACGTGTGCCTTTTTAAAAATATATTTTTTTGTTATGTTCTTGTTCTGTATTATGTTTTGTGTTTTGTGTTTTGTGTTGACCCCAGGAAGAGTAGCTCCTGCTTTCACAACAGCTAATGGTGATCCTAATAAAATTCCAAAAACTAAGTGGAGACATATTGTTCCTCTGCGGTTCTGTTAGCTGAAGACACACACACACACACACACACACACACACACACACACACACACACACACACACACACACACACACACACACACACACACACACACACACACACACACACACACACACACACACACACACACACACACACACACACACACACACACACACACACACACACATTGTATCAGACTGCTGGATCTTATTGAGCTGCAGGTCAGATAAAACAGACCACTGTATGCGTCACCACACGCTTGTGCCTGTACTGGTCACCATGCTCTGGCAGCTTTGAATAGATCAATAGCCCTTGAGATGGATGGATACTGTACAACCTCGAATCTTCATTCTTCTCTGAACAGGTGGCAGTTTCTGGTGTTGGTCAATAATGTGGGACAGGAAGTGGTGTCTTGACAGCCTATAAGGTGGCATTGATGTGGATTAGAGGTTGTGTTGTGTGGACTAGAGGTTGTGGTATGTGGACTAGAGGTTGTGGTGTGTGGACTAGAGGTTGTGTTGTGTGGACTAGAGGTTGTGTTGACTAGAGGTTGTGTTGTGTGGAA